>NC_034177.2:60416402-60732940 GCF_002021735.2 Oncorhynchus kisutch | reverse complement strand
GATAAGGTTACCATTTCCAGATGTTTTTATATGTCTGGAAACATGGTTGGGTTACCATTTTAACTTAAATGTCTGCATATTGTAGGAAGACAACCCAGGTAATCACAGAGCATACAGACCAACGTGTAAATCAATTACTGTACCTTTTAGTTTACAAGATTTTAATGTTTTGTAAATTAACAAAAAAAATAGTTTCTGTTGTCTTTGAATAACTGATTTGGTTGACTTCTTTTTTTTAAATATAAATTGAGTGTGTTTGCACTCAAAGATTGTTTTTTTTTATCTTTACCAGGGTGCCAACTTAAAGCAATCACACCGTTCTCAATCATGTTGCATCCCCTCTGTTCCTGAACCCAGTTAGAAAGACTGGGGACTTGCCTTAAAATAATTTGTATTAAATTAATTGGAGAACATTACTTTAGGAAAGTAATGCCTTCCCTTTTTTTGAAAGTTCCACCATAAGCATCCTGCTCCTGACCTAGGATTATGATGGGTTTTCCATTCACCACACTCCCCGCAGTGTATCCCAGCTTCCTTGCACTTGGCTTCCCATTGATCCAAACCTGACTGAGTCCGGTGGCGGAGTGTCCCATCCACATGTTCTGCTTGCCTGGCAGCCCTGTGAATGCACTTCCCACATATCTGACAGGTAGCTGCATGGCACCATTGGACTCTTTGAACAATAGAAAGTCATTGGTGCTTGTTGGAGTTGCCATGGAGAAGAGAGAACACCCTCTTGACATCTGTGAAATCCATTTTAAGAGGTTCATAATACAGACATTAGCTAGGCCTTGGAATTACATTATGCAGCTGAAATTGACTAAATGCTAAATACACATATTATTAACACCTTATTTACCAAGCACTACCACCGATAAAGCAAAAAATAATATCAAAGGTTTTTGACTGCTGCTCACACCATGGTATTTGCCAATATGCATTGCAAAGCTTTCTAATGTGCAATACAAACACTTGTGGATGTATGGAATATCACATTGATTACCTTAGACATACTGTCACAGAAGAATAGTTCTCTCACTTTTTGTCAGTAGCCTCACATGATCAATGTCAGACTCCTTTGGAAATGTGAACATTTTACCTGACAGAGAGGACATGGTAAATACTGTTAGACTCTGTACGATGAACTAAATATTTACAGTACAATGTATGCTCTGATATAAATGTATCTCCATCCTGTAGGCCATTGACATTTGAATAATTATCATATTGCCATGTGGAGAGAGTGGTGTCAGGCACCAACTCCTTTGAGAGAATGTATTCATTTTAATGATTCATCTTTGCATTTATTGTCTTAATTTCTAACCTGTTTTCTCTAGAGCTTTTGGTTACTTTGGCACCTACTTTCTGTCTTAGAAAAAGTATACATAAAGAAATAGAATACATAGACAATATACATGTCACATGACAAACTTTAGGGCACATTGTAAACAGGACATGAAATTGAAGTACAATTATTTTTCTTAATAGAAAATTACGTTAAAGAATACAAATTATACATTACATTTACACATCTGTACACATACAGTGCATTCGGAAAGGATTCGGATCCCCTTTTCCACATTTTTGTTACATTACAGCCTTATTCTAAAATTGATTAAATAAGTGTTTTCCTCATCAATCTACACATAATACCCCATAATGACAAAGTGAAAGCAGGTTTAAAAAAAATATATAATCTTAAAAATAAGAAACAAAAATACGTTATTTACAAAGTTTGGACACACCTACTCTATTTTACTATTTTTACTATTTTCTACATTGTAGAATAATAGTGAAGACATCAAAACTATGAAATAACACATGGAAACATATAGTAACCAAAAAAGTGTTGATGACAGCTTTGCACATTCTTGGCATTCTCTCAACCAGCTTCACCTGGAATGCTTTTCCAACAGTCTTGAAGGAGTTCCCACATATGCTGAGAACTTGCTGGCTGCTTTTCCTTCACTCTGTGGTCCAACTCATACCAAACCATCTCAATTGGGTTGAGATCGGGTGATTGTGGTGGCCTCGTCATCTGATGCAGCCCTTACACAGCCTGTAGGTGTGTCATTGTCCTGTTGAAAAACTAATGATAGTCCCACTAAACGCAAACCAGATGGGATGGCATATCGCTGCAGAATGCTGTGGTAGACATCCTGGTTAAGTGTGCCTTGAATTCTAAATAAATCACAGACAGTGTCACCAGCAAAGCACCTCCACACCATCACATCCTCCTCCTAATTCACGGTGGGTACCACGCATGCGGAGATAATCCGTTCACTTACTCTGCGTCTCACAAAGACACGGCGGTAGGAACCAAAAATCTCAAATTTGGACTCATCATACCAAAGGACAGATTTCCACTGGTATCCAAGATGGCGTAGCAATCATACGTCTTTGTCTTGTCTCGTCCCATGTGAATATATACTTTTCTTTTGCGGTCTTTTTAATATTTTTCCTAAACCTCAACTTCAAAATACTCTCCTGCAACCCGCCTCACCCAATGTGGTGTGGATCTGTTTTTTTTTCCTAAAGTATTTCTATTTACCTCAACTGAATCAGCTAACCACTGCTAGCGGTCATCAGATAACCTTTAGCTCGGAAAGCTCTCGCCAGTTCGTACAACGCGTTTCAAACCAGAGCATACCGGACCTATTTTTCTCTCCATATCCCCGAATTCCTACCACAAACTCTGAACCTTTTCATCTGGATCATCACAGCTAGCCAACAGCAACCCGGGTTGACAACTCCTGGCTAACATTTCCATCCCGGAGCTAGCACCAACTAGCCTGGGTCTAGCCCATGCTAGACCCATCTCCCGACTCACTCCTGGGCTACAATATCCTTCTACTGCCGGTACGGGGCACGGAACCCCACCAATCCTCTACGACTGGAATACCTACATAATCTTCCTGAGGATTCCAACAGGCCCCTCAGGCGCGACGCCCGCTGACGGCCCATTCTGCTAACCTGCTAGGCCTGCTAGCTACCTAGAGCTACTTGAAACCCTACCAACTCCACGACTGGTCTATCGACGTCACCACACGAAGAGGCAAAAACAGACTTACCTCCATCGCGACATCCCCAAATGGCTAACTTGCTAATCCCGGTCTACTAACTGCTGGCTTGCCTGCCCCGGTCTGCTAACTGCTAGCCCATGCTAACTGCTTGCTTGCTAATCCGGTCTGCTAACTGCTAGCTTGTTTATGCCCGGCCTACTAACTGTTAGCGTGTTAGCATCGGCCTGCTAACTGTCTGAATCGCCGTGTCCCCAGTCAGCCCAACCACTCACTGGACCCATATGTTCATTTGGCTACGCATGACTCTCTCTAATATCAATATGCCTCGTACATTACTGTCCTGGTTAGTGATTACTGTCTTATTTCACTGTAGAGCCTCTAGCCCTGCTCAATATGCCTTAACCAACCATGTTGTCCCACCTCGTACATATGCGACGACATCACCTGGTTTAAACATCTCTAGAGAGACTATATCTCTCTCATCATTACTCAATGCCTAGGTTTACCTCCAATGTACTCACATCCTACCTTACCTTTGCCTGTACACTATGCCTTGAATATATGCTATCATGCCCAGAAACCTGCTCCTTTTACTCTCTGTTCCGAACATGCTAGACGGCCAGTTCTTATAGCATTTAGCCGTACCCTTATCCTACTTCTCCCCTGTTCCTCTGGTGATGTAGAGGTTAATCCAGGTCCTGCAGTGCCTAGCACCACTCCTACTCCCCAGGTGCTCTCATTTGTTGACTTCTGTAACCGTAAAAGCCTTGGTTTCATGCATGTTAACATTAGAAGCCCACCATCTTAAATAAGCATGCCTGTTCAAAAAATGTAGAACTAGGAATAGATATAGTCCTTGGTTCACTCCAGACCTGTCTGCCCCTGACCAGCACAAAATCATCCTGTGGCATTCTGCATTCGCATCGAACAGCCCTCGTGATATGCAACTTTTCACGGAAGTTAGAAACAAATATACACAGGCAGTTAGGAAAGCTAAGGCCAGCTTTTTTAAACAGAAATTTGCATCCTGTAGCACAAACTCTAAAAAGTTCTGGGACACTGTAAAGTCCATGGAGAATAAGAGCACCTCCTCCCAGCTGCCCACTGATCTGAGGCTAGGAAACACTGTCACCACTGATAAATCCACTATAATTGAGATTTGCAATAAGCATTTCTCTACGGCTTGCCATGCTTTCCACCTGGCTACCCCTACCCCGGTCAACTGCCCGGCACCCTCCACAGCAACCCGCCAAAGCTCCCACCATTTCTACTTTACCCAAATCCAGATAGCTGATGTTCTGAAAGAGCTACAAAATCTGGACCCCTACAAATAAGCCGGGCTAGACAATCTGGACCCTCCCTTTCTAAAATGATCTGCCGAAATTGTTGCAACCCCTATTACTAGCCTGTTCAACCTCTCTTTCTGAGATTCCCAAAGATTGGAAAGCTGCCGCAGTCATCCCCCTCTTCAAAGGGGGAGACACTCTAGACCCAAACTGCTACAGACCTATATCTATCCTACCCTGTCTTTCTAAGGCCTTCGAAAGCCAAGTTAGCAAACAGATTACCGACCATTTCACAGATTACCGACCATTTTGAATCCCACTGTACCTTCTCCTCTATGCAATCTGGTTTCAGAGCTGGTCATGGGTGCACCTCAGCCACGCTCAAGATCCTAAAAGATGACATAACCGCCATCGATAAGAGACATTACTGTGCAGCCGTATTCATCGACCTGGCCAAGGCTTTTGACTCTGTCAATCACCACATTCTTATTGGCAGACTCGTCAGCCTTGGTTTCTCAAACGATTGCCTCACCTGGTTTACCAACTACTTCTCAGATAGAGTTCAGTGTGTCAAATCGGATGGCCTGTTGTACGGCAGTCTCTATGGGTGTGCCACAGGGTTCAATTCTCAGGCCGACTCTCTTCTCTGAATACATCAATGATGTTGCTCTTGCTGCTGGTGATTCTCTGATACACCTCAACGCAAACAACACCATTCTGTATACTTCTGGCCCCTCTTTGGACACTGTGTTAACTAACCTCCAGACGAGCTTCAATGCCATACAACTCTCCTTCCTTTGCCTCCAACTGCTCTTAAACGCATGTAAAACTAAATGCATGCAATTCAACCGATCACTGCCCGCACCTGCTCACCCGTCCATCATCACTACTCTGGACGGCTCTGACTTAGAATACGTGGACAACTACAAATACTACAAATACCTAGACAAGGGTATGGTAGGATGTGAATACAGTGGGGGTAAACCTAGGCATTGAGTGACGATGAGAGAGCTTGCATCTCTGGAGACACCAGCTAAGCCAGGTGAGATCTCCTATGTGTGGGGTCTGTGCCAAAAGAGCTATCTAAGGCATATTGAGCTGGACTAGGGGCTCTACTGTGAACTAAAACAATAATTAACCGAAACAGCAGAAGACCAGGCATATTGACATTAGAGAGAGGTACGTGTAGCCGAGTGATCATAGGGTCCAATGAGCAGCAATAGGTGAGTCCGGTAGCCGTTTTGTGGTCGCTACTATGCTAGGCAAGTGGGAGGCACGGCATTCAGAAAGCTAGCGGGCCGGGGCTAGCAGATGGGTCTTCGGCGACATCGCAACTGAGAAGCCTTTTGAAACCACTATCGGATGATTACGTCGGCAGATCAGTCATGATGGATCGGCGGGGCTCCGTGTCGGCAAAAAAAGGGCCTAGGCCAATTGGCAAAAGAGTTATTGTAGCCCACGAATTAGCGGGTATACCTATTCGGCTAGCCGGGAGATGGGCCTAGCTCGAGGCTAGCTCAAGGCTAACTGGTGCTTGCTTTGGGACAGAGACGTTAGCCAGCAGTAGCCACTCGGTTGCAGCTAGCTAACTGCGATGAACCGGTGTAATGGCCCAGAGCTTGCGACAGGTATCCGATGATGTGGTGGAGAAAAGCAGTCCGATATGCTCTGGGTTGATATCGCGCTATGCAGACTGGCAGGTATTGACCGAGCTATAGCGGGCTGGTGTCCGAGCTAAAGGTGAAGACCGCTAGCCATGGCTAACAGTGACTACTAGCAAGTAGCTAGTTAGATGGCTAGCCTCTGATGGATGTTCAAGATATAACGTATATAGCAGATCTGTACCAGTGAGGCAGGTAGATCGTAGATGGAAAGTGGGATTAAAATATATACAAAAAAAACGATGAAACCACCTATTTACATGAGACGAGACAAACACATGTCAGACTGCTACGCCATCTTGAATGATAGTTAAGTGATAGTACCACTAAGCCAAAACCAGATGGGATGGCGTATCGCTGCAGAATGCTGCGGTAGCCATGTTGGTTAAGAGTACCTTGAATTCTAAATAAATCACAGACAGTGTCACCAGCAAAGCACCATAACACCACCTCCTCCATGCTTTACGGTGGGAAATACACATGCAGAGATCATCCCTTCACCCACACCGCGTCTCACAAAGACACGGCAGTTGGAACCAAACATTTCCAATTTGGACTCCAGACCAAAGAAAACATTTCCACCAGTCTAATGTCCATTGTTCATGTTTCTTGGCCCAAGCAAGTCTCTTCTTCTTATTGGTGCCCTTTAGTAGTGGTTTCTTTGCAGAAATTCAACCATGAAGGCCTGATTTACAGGCCTCTGTGATTTTGAGATGTGTATGTTACTTGAACTCTGTGAAGCATTTATTTGGGCTGCAATTTCTGAGGCTGGAAACTCTAATGAACTTATCCTCTGCAGCATAGGTAACTCTGGGTCTTCCTTTCCTGTGGCGGTCCTCATGAGAGCCAGTTTCATCATAGCGCTTGATGGTTTTTGCGACTGCACTTGAAGAAACTTCTTCTAGTTCTTGACATTTTCTGGATTGACTGACCTTCATGTCTTATAGTAATGATGGACTGTCATTTCTCTTTGCTTATTTGACCTGTTCTTACCATAATATGGACTTGGTCTTTTACCATATAGGGATATCTTCTGTATACCACCCCTACCTCACAACTGTTTGGCTCAAATGCATTAAGAAGGAAATAAATTCCACAAATGAACTTATATCAAGGTACACCTGTTAATTGAAATGCATTCCAGGTGATTACCTCATGAAGCTGGTTGAGAGAATGCCAAGAGTGTGCAAGCTTTCATCAAGGCACAAGTTGGCTACTTTTGAAGAATCTCAAATATAAAATATATTTATTTAGATTTGTTTAACACTTTTGTGGTTACTACATGATTCCATATGTGTTATTTAATAGTTTTGATGTCTTCACTATTATTCTCAATGTAGAAAATGGTCAGGGAGGTGACCAAGAACCCGATGGTCACTCTGATAGAGCTCCAGAGTTCCTCTGTGGAGGTGAGAGAACCTTCCAGAAGGACCACCATCTCTGCAGCACTCCACCAATCAGGCCTTTATGGTAGAGTGGCCAGACGGAAGCCACTCTTCAGTAAAATGCACATGACAGCCCTCTTGGAGTTTTCCAAAAAGCACCTAAAGGGCTCTCAGACCATGAGAAACAAGATTCTCTGCTCTGATGAAACCAAGATTGAACTCTTTGGCATGAATGCTAAGTGTCACGTCTGGAGGAAACATGGCACCATCCCTACGGTGAAGCATGGTGGTAGCAGCATCATGTTGTGGGTATGTTTTTCAGTGGCAGTGATGGGAGACTAGTCAGGATCAAGGGAAAGATTAAAGATTTTAACCTTTATTTAACTAGGCAAGTCAGTTAAGAACAAATTCTTATTTTCAATGACGGCCTAGGAACAATGGGTTAACTGCCTGTTCAGGGTCCAACGCTCTAACCACTAGGCTACCCTGTCGCCCATTATGGGGTATCGTGTGTAAGTTGAGGAAATGCACGGTATATTACACAATATAGTACTTTAAATATGTTAATGTTATAATAATGCTATGATATGTTGCCAACCTTGTAGGTTTTGCGAGATGTAGCTTAGGGGATGAAGCTTGGAGGATCCCTTCTCCTGTTATTTAAATACTCATCATCATTCATTGCATAACAACATGCAAGAGAGTAGCCTTTATTGTAAAAAGCCCCTGGCTGGCAGAATTTACATTTAGCAGGTTATGCGCTTTCACACAAATAGTGTGATTTGAGCCCATGTCTAAAAATGATGGTCAAGAAATAGTTTTCTGACTTCCCCATGACCATTAACCATGCTACAGTAGGAGTTCTAATGTATCTGCAATTGTACAGTGGTCTTTTTCGGACATTTCCTGGATCAGGTTTTTGACCATAGAATAGAGATTAGTCAAATTTTAATCTTGGTTATCCCTGAAAACAAATATTGAGACATTTGGTCAGATGCTCGTAGTGTATCCACTAGAGACTGGTAAAGTATTATATTCTAGTGGATTCTATTATTTTATTCTATATAAGCACATACAAAACAGCACATAGTACTAGTGTAGGTCTACATCATAGCCCTATACTGTAGGTAGCCAACTGAATTGTATATGTGCCTTGTGAAAAGATCCCTCTAACAAAATTATTTAAAATCCCCATCTAGTGTACAAACTGAAGTATGCAATAGGGCTTTGGGATTGTGTTCTAATGAAAGACTGTGTTCCTTACTTTCAATGATTGCCATACATATTTCTAATTTATAAATTCATAAGGTAGACCGGAGTTGTTCTTGCGTGGCCTGTACATAGGCTACTCTGGGTCACCTTAAACCTTTACTCCTCCCTAATTTCTTTATCAACAATGTGGGACTACTGTAGTACTTTCACCCACATCAGAGACGGAAGAGGAAGCAAGACATCCCACTCCCTCATTTTTCTGTTACAAAGGAGGTCAAATGAACTAAGTAGACCAGACCCAGCTGCTATTGCATTGGTGCCTATGGGAGAGCCATCCCCTTAAGCAGACAGGAACTGACTTTATCCGCAATCTTTGACCACATATTATAGAGCCAATGAGTTATGCTGCATTCATAACCAATTGGGAAGTGGGAATGTACCACCTTAGAGTTAGATAGAGGAGACTATATAGATTAAACATGTTTTCACATGGACGTTGCCATTGAGGGCTTAAATCATTGTAAAGTAGTCAACTGGGTGGGACTTCCTATATTTGAAGGAATGATTCCATTATTCCATCCGGATCATCATAAGGGATCAGCCAATGAATTACACTTGTGAGCAAATATTCCATAAATGTGGGTGGTAGTAAATCGCAATCCTTGGCTTCATAACTGTTCAAATAACGCCCTCTAGGTGGCCGTATTCAACCTTTCAGTTTGTTTACCGACTCAGAGAAGCAGTAAAAGAAGAAACCAGACTACTTTGAAATGGAGATAGCCTCAATGGCGCTGCTTGTGTGCTCACAAATGCCATAATAGGACATATATAAAGATTATATCTCTTTGGTTCTCTGTTGACCACGGTGGACTGGGAAAAATCTATTTGTATGGCCCTCTAAATGGAAATTGCTAGTGGGAAATGGTGGAAGCCCTCAATGACAAACAGGTTTTATCATCTAGAGTTCTCTATCTAACTCTATATTGGTAACTTTCCACTTGGTTACGAACGCAGCATTAGACAAAAAAACAGAGTACGGTAGGCGACAAAGACAAAGTACAGTAGTTAGTCACAAAGCCTAGATGTCAAACTAGATCAGACCATATAGTTTCACGACAGTGTTTTACAGGCTGCATTGATTATGCAGAAGACTGGAGGCTCATATAGTAAATAGATTAGTAAACGTCTCAGGATGAGGAAGAGGACTGGTGACCGTGACTCCAAGAAGCAGAAGACTGCCGGAGATGAAGCTGGTGTGTCATCGAGTGCGCAACCGAGGTAAAATTGCGTAAAATTATGCTCTTTAGACTATAGTATAGTAAATAAATACGCCTGGTAGGAGCACGCCCGTTTGTAGTCCTAAAAAACTGAAATTACACCTCGGGTTCGTTCAGCCATTCCTATGCGGGAAATGAATGAGGTTTTTGGATATAGTCCGAATGAAAATAAGGTCTGAGCAGTGGCGATTTTATCATGTACTTCTTGGTGGAGCAAACTCACCATTTTTTTGTTGATGCATGCCAGCAGAGCCACTACACTATACAACACAACACTAAACAATACATTAATTGAACTATAACCGTGACAAACGGTGCCCTCAAACTGTTAGGGCCTACATAAAACTGTCCCAACAGCAGCCCAAACACTGCTACACTGGCAGCGAAACAATTAATTCAGCCTCACTTACTGCCTTAAAAAAACCATTGCTCATATGACTGACATGCTTAAACAAATGTTGTTTCTACTGACAATTGAGATGTATAAACTATGGCATAAGGGGACGACGAGTGGATGAGAGGAAATGCGTAATTTCGATGAAGACATTAATGAGCGAGCTAGGATGGACAGTCAAAATAGCTATTTGTTCAGCACTTTTGAAATGTACAGCGACAGAATTCAGAACATGGGCCGATCTTACAGTATTCTCCCTGTACACCAAGTCAGAACTGTAGGGCATATAAGCAGACAATGAAAGCTCTTACACTATTCAATGATGACATTTCTCTGAAACAGGCTATAGGCTACATGTGCACCAGCAAGTCAGAACAATAGTCTAAGTTATGAGGAGGAAAGGGACTAAATTATTAGGGTGAGGATCATGGGTTACTTACAGCTTACTACATAACAGGTAGCCTAGAGGTTAGAGCATTAGGCCAGTAACCAAAAGTTGCTGGATCAAATCCCAGAGCTGACAAGGTAAACATCTGTTGTTCTGCCCCCAAACAAGGCAGTTAACACACTCTTCCCCAGTAGGCTCTCATTGTAAATAATCATTTGGTCTTAACTGACTTGCCTAGTTAAATAATGGATAAATAAAAACATACACTCAGCATTACATTCTTAGCTATGGTATACATATCTCCCTGGCATATTACATAATTTATGCAGCAGCATACAATACATTATTGGACTCACCTTGTTGTGCTGTGCTCACTTGAACAGGAAGGTGGAACGGCTGTCCTTCGTGGGGAAATTTGTCATCAAACTTTGTCATCAAAGTCTGGCATTCTCTGGATTTATGGTGCTTTCAAGACAACTGGGAACTCGGAATAAAACAAGGCTAATCATGACGTCAGGGATCTTCAGATCAGAGATCTTGAAAGAGGCTAGAGTTCCCGACTTGGAATTCCGAGTTGGATGACCGTTCAAAACGTATTTTTACAGTCTGAGATCGTTTTTTTCTGAGTTCCCAGTTGTTTCCAGTAGTTTTGAACGCGGCAGAAGTCATGTGTGATTGACAGCATGGCCAATGTTGAATGTTTATCATTTTTAAGCTTGGAAAAGAGACCCTTAATAATCCCAGACTTGGACAACACACCCACTCCACTGAATAGTAGGCTAGTGATTGCTTTGCAATGCTTGCAGTTAGCCACTGATTCCTTCCAAACCGCTCATTGTTGAATTTGCTATTTCCTACTTGTGTAAGTTTGTTTAATGACCGATGAGCACCTATTCATTTTATCTATAATTTCTCTTCATAACTTCTCTTCATATGACAAGGATTGACAAGGATTTGTCAATAGATTGTCAACTTGATTCATGATGATGACTTATAGCTTGCTAACTAAGATTTTGAAAGTATGATGTTGACATGGTCAGTCCAATCAAAGCTACGGTAGATGTAACGTGAATTGACGTCATTTTATCTGTGGCCAATGACCTTGAGCCTACTTGGATGGGCACTTCTAATGTAACTCTATGGTAACACTCAAGGGGCTTGAATTTTCGAGCTGTCCCCATAGATTTTGCGGTTATGTAGTATCCCCATGAGTGACAGAACACTGAGCCAATCACGGCATGACTATAGAACATTATCAACCCCTATGCTCCGTATTTTCCGCTGGCTTCCCCACCACTACAGAAAGCACTGAGCAAGGCTGAAACACCTGCATTTTGGAACTGCCTTACTCAAGAAAGAGAAAAAGACACCATGTTTGTATGCAGCTTTATTAACTCAATGATCCTTTTTTATTTACATTGTTTGCAAATGAATATGTGACATGTATTAATGCCAAAGTTACATGCAAAACAGGCAAACATGTGGAGCTCAAAACAGGTGAATGATGGGTCGCCACCTAGGCGTAGTGGCCTTTTAACCATTTTAAATGAGGATCTTCCTGCTATGGCACATCTGTGAGAAGGGCCGTATGTATAAATAACCAGATAAAGAGATTTGCTGACCTTTTGCTAGAAATGTATTTCTTTTCGATGAACAAAATATCACAAGAGGGGAAATGTGCAAAGGCAAACTAGTAAATTACCCACCACCTTAATATGTAAATTACCCACCAACATAACTTGTGAATAAGAAAAAATATATATAAAAGAGAAGAACGTGTTCACCACCAACATCTACACAAATGTCTTGAGAACCCAACATCCATTTTTGGGGAGACCTGGGTTGTTTTTGGGTTGAGACGTAGGCTGTCGCACTGGGAACCGGACGGAGCGGACCCAAGGTACTGTTAGATGATCCTGAAAAAGTTCAATGTCATGTCCAGGACAAATGCAATACGGTTGTCAGGAGGAAGACGGGGTTCAATGGCGTCAGAGGACACTTGCTGGACTCTGTCGCTGTTGCATTATTTCAGCTTCCAAAGGACTCTCATCTGTCGTCCTCTTCGGCCACTGGAGCTGGGTCGGGCAGATGGGGGCGGAGGTCAGAGAGCGATGGCACGTCTGGAAGGTGCGTTGGTGAGAAGGGCCAGGGAAGTGATGAGCCAGGTCGGGTAGATGATGAACCACCTGTTGATGGGCCATTTGGCCTCTGCTCGGCCTCTTGGCTGTCCACAACGCTATACAGACATACAGTGCATTCGGAAAGTATTCAGATCCCTTGACTTTTTCCATATTTTGATACGTTACAGCCTTACTCTAAAATTATTATTTGTTTAAAGATCCTCACAAATCTACATACAATACCCCAAAATAAGAAAGCAAAAACAGGTTTGTATACATTTTTTCAAATATACATTTACATAAGTATTCAGACCCTTTACTCAGTACTTTGTTGAAGCACCTTAGGCAGCGATTACAGCCTCAAGTCTTCTTAGGTATGACGCTACAGGCTTGGCACATCTGTATTTGGAGAGTTTCAAATTCTTCTTCTCTGCAGATCCTCTCAGGCTCTGTCAGGTTGGATGGGGAGCATCGCTGCACAGCTATTCTCAGGTCTCTCCAGAGATGTTCGATCGGGTTCAATTCCTGGCTCTGGCTTGGCCACTCAAGGACATTCAGAGACATGTCCCGAAGCCACTCCTGCGTTGTCTTGGCTGTGTTCTTAGGGTCGTCTGAGGTCCTGAGTGCTCTGGAGCAGGTTTTCATCAAGGATCTCTCTGTACTTTGCTTCGTTCATCTTTCCCTCAACCCTGACTAATCTCCCAGTCCCAGCCACTGAAAAACATCCCCACAGCATGATGCTGCCACCACCATGCTTCAACGTAGGGATGGTGCCAGGTTTTCAGACGTGATACTTGGCATTCAGGCCAAAGAGTTCAATCTTGGTTTCATCAGACTAGAGAATCTTGTTTCTCGTGGTCTTAGAGTTTTTTTTAAACTCCAAGCAGGATGTCATGTGCATTTTACTGAGGAGTGGCTTCCGTCTCGCCACTCTACCATAAAGGCCTGATTGGTGGAGTGCTGCAGAGATGGTTGTCCTTCTGGAAGTTTCTCCCATCTCTACAGAGGTACTCTGGAGCTCTATCAGAGTGACCATCGGGCTCTTGGTCACCTCCCTGACATTCCATTTAAGAATGGTGGAGGCCACCGTATTCTTGGGGACATTCAATGCTGCAGACATGTTTTGGTACCCTTCCCCAGATCTATGCCTCGACAAAATCCTGTCGGATCTCTACGGACAATTCCTTCGACCTAATAGCTTATTTCTTGCTCTGACATGCACTGTCTACTGTGGGATCTTATGAAGACAGGTCTATCCCTTTCCAAATCATGGCCAATCAATTGAATTCCAAGTTGTAGAAACATCTCAAGGATGATTAATGGAAACAGGATGCACCTGAGCTCAATTTCGAGTCTCATAGTAAAGAGTCTGAATAATTATGTAAATAAGGTATTTCAGTTATTTATTATTTTAATTAGCAAACATTTCTAAACCTGTTTTTGCTTTGTCATTGTCCCCACAATTGTGTGTAAATTGATGAGGGAAAAAAACATAATTAAATAAATGTGGAAATTAAGGCTGTAACGTAACAAAATGTGGAAAAGGTCAATGGGTCTGAGGACTTTCAGAACGCACTTTAATTGAGTGTAGCGACAGTCGAAAATAAAAGCAAACGTGCAAGTAGAGTAAGAGTAGGAGCATGTCCATTGCTTCCGTGTTTATAAATACCATAAGGGTTGTGATGTAGACACAGGGACAGCACTTCCGTTGCAAAACTTCCTCAATACTGCCCCTCAAGTCTGCTCAAGGAGCTATACCCTGCGTTCCAAATTTCTTGGGGCGCACTTGTGCATACAAGGAGCAGACCATTTTGTGACGTACAATGACACTGCGATACTCCGTCGGCTCCATAGAGGCCTTAAGGAGATCTTATTCGTTTTGTTCGATCAGATAATATCAGCCAGTTAACATGACGTTTATTAATTATGAAGCCTTTATGTGCTTATTTTGATTACATAAGCTTCAAAATTCTAAAAGTGATGTTAGTTGTTGAATATTATCTCATAGAACGAAAACGTATAAGATCTTCTAAGCTTATGTTTGCCACAGACCTTATTCTCTGTGTATATCCAAAAGCCCATTTATTTCGCCATAGGCTTTGGCCAACGAGCCATCGCGGAGTTAGTCTCCATTAGCGCCTACAAAAAGACTCCATAACTATTATTGGCCTAAAATGCACTTCAATGCCAATATCCAGTAATGTCTGCTGACGCAGCATGGACCTTTGTCATTGCAATGTTGACGCTTTTTGTCTCTCTCTCTCTCTATCTCTCAGACCTAGCTCCCGTTTGTTGTGGTGGGTCAAAAGAGGTCTCCTGGTTGTGTGTGTTATTTATGTTTCTGTGCCTTTCATGATGCGACTGTTCCCTGACATCATAAAACACCTGGTGTATTCTCACAGAGGTGAGTGTAAGCTATTCATGAAAATTATCCAAAATACTGGACAAATCAGGAATAACAAATCATATAACATATCGTCTGTTTCTCTCATTGTTTTTAGTCAGGGTCCCATTCTTCGTCAACCTTAGCCAGCCAGCTGACCTGTATCTTAACCACACTGTGAACATGTACCTTAAATCTGAGCAAGGGATCTCATTGGGTGTTTGGTGAGTAGGCTTTCTCCAGGTTACTTTGTGAGTAGGGTAATGTAGCCTACCTACCTTACTTCAGAAGTACACTCACTGCCACTGGACAGTATAGCTTTTATAAAGACAGCATTGAACTTTATACATCAGTCTACACATCGTCCCTTCCACGTGTTGTCACTTCCTAATGTTGTCACTTACAAGTGTTGTCACTGTACAATATCTTCAAGGCACACAGTCCCTGAAAGTCAGTGGAAGGAGGCACAGGGAAAGGACTTGGAATGGTACCAAGATTCTTTGGGAGCTGGAATTCCGATTATCATTTATCTCCATGGCAATGGAGGCACAAGGTAGCAAGAACAATGGATTCCTATACAATAATATTGTTCTCACTTTGAATCTAAAAGTACACATTCTTTCATACAGGGCAGCAAGTCACCGTGTGGGATTAGTACGTGTAAGTGACTGTCGACTACATTAATTCATTATGGCAGAAAATGACATTGGTGATTGATAAATGTGTGATTGGCCTTTGTGTCCACAGGTGCTGAGTGCAATAGGTTACCATGTTTTGGCTTTGGACTACAGAGGTTGGTTAAACTTACATTTGACTAGACCGTTGAAACATATTTGCTTTATTTATTTATTCTGAATACATTTTAATAATTGTTACACACATTCTTGATAACCTAGCGTTAGTCTACATTTTGTGGTGTGACAGTGTTATTTTACCTTGCTTGCTGTAAGGAGAGTCCGATAACCAACTCCCAATTCCTTACACTGCATTAGAGCTCACCCTCTGGTGTGGGTTGCCTGTGACTGCCCCCTTGTGGTCAGATACGAATCATTGCACAACTCTGCATCAAGTTTACCTCAGGCAGACAGACATGACATGATAGGCCTATGCATAGTCTAGTATGGTTGCATAATGAACAACCATTGATATAAGAAACTCTTAACAGGTTTTGGGGACTCCACCGGAGAGCCCACTGAAGTTGGTCTAACCACTGACACCCTCTACTTGTACCAGTGGGTAAAAGCCCGCAGTGGGAGCAGTCTGGTGGTATTATGGGGACACTCTCTTGGCACTGGGTGAGTGACCAAACATGTGCCTTCAGGTGGATGGTTCAGTTTGTAGAGATGAGATAAGCGAGTGGAAATGATTATTTATGTCGATGCGCAGCAGACCTGGGCAAACAATAGTTGTATTTGGACGTTTCTTTTAAAATACTAACTTTTCAAATACTCAAGGTAGTCTAATATAGTTTGTATAGAGTTTCAACTAAAAGGCAACTATTTTCTTTAATATTCAAATACATGTCTCAATAAAACATCATATTTTAAAGTATTTTGAATACCTCAGAAAACCAAATAATATTTGAAGGTATTTGAAAAAAAAAAGATGTATTATTTGATGGCTGCAAAGTATATGATGAAGAACAGTTAGTTGAATTAGTCTAAATATGTCATCATTAGCACATGGTTTGGAGGGCTCTCCGATATTGATATGAATCTTAATATAATTTATAGCCTAGAATTACATACATGAGGGACATGGAATCAATCACCTCAACATTTGAGCAGACCACTTTTGCAGATTCAAAATTACTAACAAATGTATTTTCATAGTGAGTGAGACAAAGTAATACAGTAACACTAAACCATCAAGTTCTTATACGTGTGTAGTGCTAGTACCTTTGTGATTATTACATCAGCAACATAGTTGTTACATAGAACTTTGGAAATTGCTTTATAATTGAATAACAATGGAGTGATTACATAAGTGGAATAAGGAACAGTCACTTTCTCTGTGTACAGTACTTTCAAAAATGCTCAGCTCTTTGCTATGTAATTCAAATGCAATTACCAAAGTATCATGTAACAACATGCTAATAAAATGTTGCTCTATTAAGTATAACAAAATATATCCCAAAACGGCCTTCTTGAATTAACTACAGCCAAGGTAGGTGGAAAATCATGTTAGTTTGTATTTCGAGTCAAATTCAGAGTAAAGTATCCCTTTAAAGATGGTGTGGTGTGTGTTGGAAATAAGAACCATTAAAACAGATGGACAAAGAAGTTCAACGTTGTTTTTGCTAAGCATCCAACTCGCTGTTTTGTAATGTTTGCAAAAATTCCTTTGAATTTCTCTTCAGGATTTTCAGGTATCATAAAATGAATTGCTGCTTTCGACCTTTACAGAGGCATGTTGAAAGAGTCACTCACAACTTATTTATACATATGTACTAAATATAATTGGTTAATTGGTTGGACTTGATTATGTACACATTCAGGAGAATTTACATTTACAGAATGTTCAGATATAAATGTATTGTGTAGATCAAATAGACTGTCAGATTGGAATAGCATAGGAGATTGTGTTCTATTCATTCTCTTTCTATATGCAGTTCCATACAACTGTGCCATTAGTTGAAGGCAGCCAATTCCAATAGTTTCTGAAAAGTAGTCACTCCCTGAAGTCCGTATTCAAATGTTTTTTTATGTAGGTGTTTTCTCAGAAATGTATTCAAATAGTTTTTTAAAGTAGGTACTTTCTCATATCTGTATTCAAATAGTTTTAAAAAGTAGTCATTTTTTGTGATTTGTATTCAAATAGTTGTAGTCAAAGTAACTATTTATTCCCCCCAAAACGAGTTAGTTTCCACAAAGCATAGTTAAAACTATACAGTGCATTCAGAAAGTATTTAGACACCTTCCCTTTTTCCACATTTTGTTACGTTACAGCCTTATTCTAAAATAGATGAAATAAAACATTTTCTTCACCAATCTACACAGAATACCCCATAGTGACTGCACGAAAACAGGTTTTTAGAAACTTTTACAAATGTACAAATAAAAACAGAAATACCTTATTTACATAAGTATTCAGACCCTTTGCTATGAGACTCGAAATTGAGCTCAGGTGCATCCTGTTTCCATTGATCATCCTTGAGATGTTTCTACAACTTGATTAGAGTCCACCTGTGGTAAATTCAATTGATTGGACATGATTTGAAAAGGCACACACCTGTCTATATAAGGTCCCACAGTTGACAGACATGTCAGAGCAAAAACCAAGCCATAAGGTCGAAGGAATTGTCCGTAAAGCTCCGAGACAGGATTGTGTCGAGGCACAGATCTGGGGAAGGGTACCAAAAAATGTCTGCAGCATTGAAGGTCCCCAAGAACATAGTGGCCTCCATCCTTCTTAAATAGAAGAGGTTTGGAACCACCAAGACTCTTCCTAGAGCTGGCCGCCCAGCCAAACTGAGCAATCGGGGGAGAAGGGCCTTAGTCAGGGAGGATGCCCAAGAACCCGATGGTCACTCTGACAGAGCTCCAGAGTTCCTCTGTGGAGATGGGAGAAACTTCCAGAAGGACCACCATCTCTGCAGCACTCCACCAATCAGGCATTTATGGTAGAGGGGCCAGGCGGAAGCCACTCCTCAGTAAAAGGTACATGACAGCCTGCTTGGAGTTTGACAAAAGGCGCCAAAAACAAGATTCTCTGGTCTGATGAAACCAAGATTGAACTCTTTGTCTTGAATGCCAAGCGTCACATCTGGAGGAAACCTGCCACCATTCCTACGGTGAAGCGTGGTGGTGGGAGCATTTCTTTTCAGCAGCAGGGACTAGGAGACCAGCCAGGATCGATGGAAAAATGAACGAGGTAAAGTACAGAGATCCTTGATCAAAACCTGCTCCAGAGCGCTCAGTACCTCAGACTGGGACGAAGATTCACCTTCCAACAGGACTACGACCCTAAGCACACAGCCAAGACAACGCAGGAGTGGCTTCGGGACAAGTCTTTGAATGTCCTTGCGTGGCCCAGTCAGAGACCGGACTTGAACCTGATCAAACATCTCTGGAGAGACCTGAAAATAGCTGTGCAGCGATGCTCCCCATCCAACCTGACAGAGCTTGAGAGGATCTGCAGAGAATAATTGGAGAAACTCCCCAAATATAGGTGTGCCACGTTTGTAGCGTCATACCCAAGAAGACTTGAGGCTGTAATTTCTGCCGAAGGTGCTTCAACAAAGTACTGAGTAAACAGTCTGAATACTTATGTAAATGTAATATTTCAGTTTTTTTTTTATACATTTGCCAACATTTCTAAAAACCTGTTTTTGCTTTGTCATTATGGGTTATTGTGTGTAGATCATGAAAAACCTTCATATTAAATGCACATCTCATGTAATGAAATGGGGGTGTAAGGCAAAGGTACAGATGTAGGATTCTTAATTTGATCACTGTTTTGTTGCTGAGAATTTTCCTGTTCAGCAGGAAATGTAAACTTTGTAGTGTATTTGAGTTTTATAAAGACTTCTAAAGTTTGTGATTTCCACTTTGAAATTTCAGACTTGATCTGACCTAACAAAAAAAATGTATCAACCGCTAGAAAATGTCCATTAATTATAATCCACATAATAATTCACATTTCCTGTTACTGCAGGATTATTGTCGCAAACTGTCTCAAATGACGATCCTTTATCTGTTAAGGTAATGTCGCGGAAATTCTTACACGGGGACACTCAAAGTCAATCTGAAATGAATGATTATTTATTGTCTGCGTGCTGGATAGGTTCCAACCAACTCAATGCACCATAGTACACATGTCAAACAGGAGCTCTACCTGGGCAGACCCAGCAGTTGTTTTATATACAGCTATACACAGACAAGTTATATTTGCATGATTTAGCATAATTAATTCATCCTTATCCTTTTTTTTGTTTCATCCATGTGACAAACCAATACTGGTTCATAACATGTGACAGACCAATACCTGACCAGGCTTCTCCTCTCTAATCTGAGACCTTGGAATTGAGATCTCTTTCGTTCTCAAAACAAGGTCTGGGCATGCTGCCAAATTGCAGCTACTGATAGTGAGGATTTGTACAGTCAGCCACTTGCATGATCACAGAAATTGGTTTATAGAACAGCACATGAATATAACACAGAAATTAGTTATATTAAAAGCCCAAACATTAAAATGACATTATAGTCATCAAAGGTAATATTGTGTCTGTTACTAAAGTAAGCAAACACAATATAACCGATGATTACTTTTTAATGTTTTTACATTTACCTTGATTAGCTTGACCTGTACGTTTTATTTCCTTTGCCTTACACTCCAAATAGATATGTATTCCATTCCACTGGTAGGCTTTTCATGATTTAAATCATATCATATTTTAACTGTTTGTTTGATTTGAAAAGTAAGCATTGTCCATTCAAGAGACTGAACGGCAGTTAGCCTAGCTATAACCGAACGGTTGCTGGTTCGAATACCCGAGCCGACAACTCTATGGCTGACCCTGTAAGAAACAACACATTTCCCTGCACCTATCAGGTGTGTGTGAGAAAACATATTTTTTTAATTAACACTTATTTGTTAACTTTTTTGCTTGTTCCACCCCTCATAAACAATATATATATATATATATATATATATATATATATATTTGTGAGATGTTTAAGTTAGAGAATCTGTCACTACTACTACTTATCTACCACCACTAACGGTGACGATTGAAATAATCCAATCAATAATTAGAAATATGGCAGAACATTTTGACAGTGACTCAAAGTACGAGACATGATCAGTAAACACCATTTTACCCCTCGTGTTTGTACAGAGTGGCCACTAACACTGCAGTCAAACTAATTGAACAAGGTAGGCTTTACTGGACTCATTAAACGTTTTATACCCTCTAGTTACAGTACAGTACACATTTCATGAATGTTTTTTTTGTGTGACTCAGTTCATGGAAGTTGACCTGATGTAGTTAGAATATTTTGCTTTTATCAGGGATTGTTGTTGATGGTGTGATCATTGAGGGAGCATACACCAACATTCGACAGGGGGGTGCCCATCATCCGTTTGGCTGGGTAAGACTCACATACCCTCCTCCATGGCGATACAGTACATCTTAAAATGCCATGATTTAGAATGTATTAATGTACTAAACTGCACTTCTTTTCCTCTTTAATTTCCATTGTGTCCTCAGTTTTATTGGAAGTTCCCAGGTTTTGAGTACTTTTTCCTGGACACAATGGCAGAAAACAATGTCATCTTCCCTAATGATGAAAAGTACGTATTTTCTCGATTTAGATTCAAATTAATACCCAAAAAATTTTGTACATTTATTTTGGTTTATGCAACTTTTCAGTGTTCTTGTCATCCTTTATTTTGAGATTATTAGTACAGGTTTGCGAAATGCGATAAGAAATCAAATCAAAATAACTAACTGTTACAGTGCCTTCAGAAAGTATTCACACCTTGACTTTGTCCACAATTTGTTGTGTTACAGCCTGAATTCAATATTGATTCAATTGAGATTTTATGTCACTGGCTTACACACAATACCCCATCATGTCAAAGTGGAATAATGTTTTTACTCTTTTTTTTTACAAATTAATTCAAATGAAAAGCTGAAATGTGTCACACCCTGACCTTAGTTATCTTTGTTTTCTTTATTATTTTGGTTAGGTCAGGGTGTGATGAGGGTGGTATGCGTTTTATCGTCTTGTCTAGGGTTTTTTGTATTCTATGAGGTGTTGGTGTGTCTAGGTAAATGTAGGTCTATGGTGGCCTGAATTGGTTCCCAATCAGAGACAGCTGTTTATCGTTGTCTCTGATTGGGGATCCTATTTAGGTTGCCATTTTCCATTTTGGTTTTGTGGGTTATTGTCTATGTATAGTTGCCTGTGTCAGCAATCGGTTTAATAGCGTCTCGGTTGTTTAGTGTGTTCATGAATTAAAATAGAATGTATTCACATCAAGTTGCATAAACCAAAATAAATGTACAAAATTTTTTTGGTATTAATTTGAATCTAAATCGAGAAAATACGTACTTTTCATCATTGGTCTCATCAATACGACGAACGTGACAAAATGTCTTGAGTCAATAAGTATTCCACCCCTTTGTTATGGCAAGCCTAAATAAGTTCAGGAGTAAAAATGTGCTTAATAAGTCACATAATAAGTTGCAATAACAGTGTTTAATGTGATTTTTGAATGACTACCTAATTTCTGTGAATTGCAAACACAGATTTTTCAATTTCTCGCAAAGAAGGGCACCCATTGGTAGATTGGTAGATCAATACACCCAGTCACGACACAGACACAGGCGTCCTTCCAAACTTAGTTTCCGGAAAGGAAGGAAACGGCTCAGGGATTTCACCATGAGGCCAATGGTGACTTTAAAACAGTTACAGCAACAACATTGTAGTTGATCCACAATACTAACCTAAATGACAGAGTGAAAAGAAAGAAGCCTATAACAGAATAAAAAATATTCCAAAATGTGCACCCTGTTTGCAATGAAGCACTAAAGTAAAACTGCCAAAAATGTGGCAAAGAATATAAAGTGTTATGTTTGGGGCAGATCCAACACATCACTAAGTACCACTCTTCATATTTTCAAGCATAGTGGTGGCTGCATCATGTTATGGGTATGCTTATCATTGGCAAGGAATAGGGGTTTTAAAATATATATATATTCTAACATGACTCAGAGGTGTGAATACGTAATGTAAATTAGATATTTCTGTATTTAATTTTAAAATAAATTTGCTAACATTCCTAAAAACATGTTTTCACATTGTCATTATGGGGTAGATGGGTGAAAAAAATGTTGAATTAAAATCAAATTGTATTTGTCACATGCGCCGAATACAACCGGTGTAGATCTTACAGTGAAATGCTTACTTACAAGCCCTTAACCAACAATGCAGTTTTAAGAAAGATACCTAAAGAAATAAAAGTAACAAATAATTTAAGAGCAGCAGTAAAATAACAATAGCGAGGCTATATAAAAGGTGTACCGGTACAGAGTCAATACCAAATCTTTTCAGTCTTTTGAGGAGGAATAGGTTTTGTCGTGCCCATAGTATCCCAGTTTGTTGGTGATGTGGACACCAAGGAACCTGAAGCTCTCTACCTGCTCCACTACAGCCCCGTCGATGAGAATGGCCCTCCTTTTCCTGTAGTCCACAATCATCTCCTTAGTCTTGATCACATTCAGGCTTTTAACACAACAAAATGTGGAATAAGTCAAGGGGTATGAATATTTCTGAATGCACTGCAACCAAATGTGTTTGAGAATCGTTCTGAGAGATTGAGGTTGACTGTTCATGAAAAGTGATGCTTCATCAATTCTCCACAGCTTGAAGAGGATGAGGAGTCGTCTTCTGATCCTTCATGCAGAGGATGACCACATCGTGCCCATCCACATGGCTCAGCAGGTGTGGCATGATACTTTGACTGTAACTGACAATAATTCCTCTATTGTCATCTGTCCATAGTATCCCAATCAACATTTCTGATGTTATCTGTATGGGTTGAATGAATATATATCAAGAAGAGTTCCTGGAAACATGATAGTTACAATAAAGGACTTTTCCACTTCTAATTCTTTGTTGTGTTCCTATCAAGCTGTATGAAATAGCACAGAGCGCCCAGAACTCAGGAAATCAAGTGAAGATGATACCGTTTTCCGGATCCCTTGGGTACCATCACAATGGATTATACAAAGACCCTCACCTGCCAGACATCATCCGGTTAGAAAATCTTGGCAACTCTTCAGTTGCAGTTTCTATTTGGCAAAAATTGCAATTCTGATTCTAAATCATTTCATTCTAACAATAAACGTAAAAATGTTTTCATCCATATTGTTACAGGGAATTTGTACATACATTGGCCCCCTAATCCAGTGACCTATGCAGAAGAGCCTTTGGACATCAAGTGTTTCAACATATCTAGAGGACCGCAAATCCTAGACGCACAGTTTACACATAAATGTGTCTCTTTACCTTATGGCAAATCAGTAGGATGACCTTCAATCACATGGTCCAATCATTGACCTAATATCAGATAAAAGTTACATTGTTAGTAAAGTTAGGCAGTTACTTAGCCAATGCATTATTATCTAGCTATAGCCTATGTGCAAATGACAAAATCTCTGAGATGGAAGCAATGAATTTGTTGACTGTCGGTTTAAGAATGACAAATGTGAAGAATGATGACTAATCAATGTTTAAAGTGTCAAACTTAGGCAAATTCTTTGTATTGATTACAGAAAAGTTACTGCTGAAAACGTTTCTTTTTGGCTAGTATTATCCCCAGATTCCAAAATCATGTTTACAAGTACAAATAAAACCTGATCGATGCTCATGAATCTCACTCCATGACTCCTGCTTCTTTGTTGATTATGAACTTGCTTGTTTACCCGACCGTGGGAAAGACTACCCACTGGGCAAAAACTGGTTGAATCAACGTTGTTTCCATGTCATTTCAACCAAATAATTCAATGTGAGGATGTTGAATCAACATGGAAAACTGGTAAAATTAGCAAAAATGTTCAATCCAATGACGGGGTGAAATTGTTTGTTGATTTCAATTTGAATTCATGTTAGTTGACAACTCAACCAAATCAATACTAGATGTTGAACTGACGCCTGTGCCCAGTGGGAATGTTTGTTTCCACACTCACGACTCTGACTCTATTGGTTACACAGACAAGGCCTTCCATCTTATTCTAACCCTCTCTCGGCGGCTTTGTATTCGTTACCTGATAAAACTGCTGTACAATATGATCTTGTTGCCATCTGATGCACATTCAAATGTCATAAAAAATCTACACTGCAAAGCTCTCCCTGTCTTCTGCTGTGCCCTGATTGTATTACTGCTGATGATATCTGGAAATGTGCATGTACACCCTGGCCCATCTATTGTTAATAGCCCCAATAGAAAGCAATAGTAATGCTGTATTTTTGTAGACACTGTAACTCCACCATGGTTCATTGGACAAAGCCTAATGGAAAATGTTTTGGGGGGGGGGTTGGATAAGCGCCCACTCAGGCTATCTGGAAGGCCAAAGTCAAATACTTTAAGGAGCTGTTCTCTCTGGATCTAACCCCAAGAAGTTCTGGAAAATGGTGAGATACCTGGATAATTAACCCACCTCTTCAAAGCTGCCAATGTCCCTTAATGTTGATAATGTGGTTGTTACTGACAAGGAACGCATGGCTGAGCTCTTTAATCACTTCATTAAGTCAGTATTTCTATTTGACTCATCCACACCTCCTTGCCTGTCCAACACTTCCTCATCTCCCAGCCCTTCTAATGTGACTAGCCCTGATGCTCCTCCCTCTTTTTCCAATGCCAAGCTTCTCCCTGCAGGCAGTCACAGAGTCTGAGGTGCTAAAGGAGCTCCTTAAACCTGACCCTAAGAAAACATCTAGGTCAGAGGGTTTAAATCCTTTCTTCTTTAAGGTTGCATCCACTGTTATCGCTGAGCATATCTCTCACCTTTTTAACCTGTCTCAACCGTCCCGCAAGGGACCCATCAATTCTGAAGTTAAGGATGTCTCACTGCAACCTTAAAGGCCCTAAATGATGTCACCACTGCCCTTGACTCTAAGCAATGTTGTGCTGCTATCTTTACTGCCTTTTCCAAAGTTTTCTATACAGTAGACCATTACATTCTTGTGGGTCGGATAACGAGTATTGGTGTCTCTGAAGGGTATTTGGAATGGTTTGCTAACTACCTCTCTCAAAGAGTGCAATGTGTAAGGTCAGAACATCTGCTGTGTCACCCGTGCAACTAGAGGTGACAAAAATCTAGATTGCCTTTATTCCACACACAGAAACGCATACAAGGCCCTCCCTCACCCTACCTTTGGCAAATCAGACCATAACTCTATCCTCCTGCTTTCTGCTCACGAGCAAAGACTCAAATCGGAAGTACCACTGACACACTCAATATGGAAGTGGTGTGGATGCTAAGCTACAGGACTGTTTCGCTAGCACAGATTTGAATATGTTCCGCGATTCATCCGACAACATTGAGGAGTTTACCCCATCAGTCACCGGCTTCATTAATAAGTGCATCGATAACATCATCCCCACTGTCACCGTACGTACATACCACAACCAGAACCCATGGATTACAGGCATCATCCGCACTGAGCTAAAGGCTAGAGCTGCCACTTTCAAGGAGTGGGACACTAATCCGGTCGCCTAAAGGAAATCCTGCTACGACGTCCAGCAAGCCATCAAACAGGCAAAGCATCCATACAGGACTAAGATTGAATCCTACTACGCCAGCTCTGATGCTCGACGGATGTGGCAGGGCTTGCAAACAATCATGGATTACAAAGGGAAGCCCAGCCGAGAGCTGCCCAGTGACGCGAGCCTACCAGACAAGTTAAATGTCTTCTATGCTCACTCCAAGGCAACACTGAACCATGCATGAGAGCCCCAGCTGTACCGGATGACTGTGTGATCTCACTCTCTGTAGCCGATGTGAGTAATCCCTTTAAATGTGAGTAAGACCTCTTACTGCAGTGGGCTAAATCAGGGTCACACAGAGTGTTTCTTTGTGGTCTTAAACAAAACTACTTTGATAAAAAAATATACACCTCACACATGGATATGAGCTTAATTTTTTTTAAATACCTCTACCATTTCAGATATAGAGTTGAAATGTATTCAATTTTGATTTTGCATCCCTATATTACACTTTATATACATCACCGAAGACTGAAATATAACAAAACAGTTTGACATAGGATTGTCAGCGTAAAAAAAAAAAGTTGATTAATTATGGAAATTATGAAAAATATCAATAACATTCCACCTAAGAGGCCACAAGGTCATTTGACTGCAGGAAAGGGCTATACAGGTTAACATTCGCAAGGTCGCGGGGCCAGACGGAATACCAGGACGCGTACTCAGAGCATACGCTGACCAGCTGGCAAGTGTCTTCATGGACATTTTCAACCTATCCCTGACCTGGTCTGTAATAACAACTTCTTTCAAGCAGACCAACATAGTCTCTGTGCCAAAGAATGCCAAGGTAACCTGCCTAAATGACTATCGCCCCGTAGCACACATCTACAGCCATGAAATGCTTTGAAAGGCTGGTCATGGCTCACATCAACACCATCATCCCAGACACACTGGACCCACTCCAATTTGATTACCTCCCCAATAGATCCACAGATGATACAATCTCTATTGCACTACACATTGCCCTCACCCATTTGGACAAACGGAATACCTATGTAAGAATCCTGTTAATTGACTACAGCTCAGCATTCAACACCCTAGTCCCCGCCAAGCTCATCACCAAGCTCAGGACCCTGGGACTGAACAACTCCCTCTGCAACTGAATTCTGGACATCCTGATGGGCTGTCCTCAGACGGTAAGGGTAGGCAACTGCACATCTGCCGTGCTGACCATCAAAACGGGGGTCCCTCAGGAGTGTGTGCTTAGTCCCCTCCTGTACACCCACGACTGCATTGCCACGCACGACTTCAACACTACCATCAAGTTTGCTGACAACACGACAGTGATAGGACTGATCACCGATGATGATGAGGCAGCCTATAGGGATGAGGTCAGAGACCTGGCAGTGTGGTGCCAGGACAAAACCCTTCCCTCAATGTCAGCAAGACAATAGAGCTGATCGTGGACTACAGAAAACGGAGGGGCGAGCACGCCCTCATCAACGTCGTATTGGAGCGGGTCGAGAGCTTTAAGTTTCTCAGTGTCCATCACTAAGGAATTAACATGGTCCACACACACCCACACAGTTGTGAAGAGGGCACATTCCCTCAGATCGTCAAAAAGTTGCAGCGTTGAGAGCATCTTGACTGGCTGTATCACCGCTTAGTATGGCAACTGCAAGGCACCCGACTGCGAGGCGCTACAGAGGGTGGTGAGCATGGCCCAGTACATCATTGAGGCCAAGCTCCCTGCCATCCAGGACCTCTATAGCAGGCAGTGTCAGAGGAAGGCCCAAAAAATGGTCAAAGACGCCAGCCACCAAAGCCATAGATTGTTCTCTCTGCTACAGCACTGCAAGTGGTATTAGTGCACCAAGTCTGGAACCAACAAGACCCTGAACAGCTTCTACCCCCAAGCCATAAGACTGCTAAACAAGGCTGCTAAATAGCTAATCAAATGGCAACCCAGACTACCTGCATTGACTCTCTTGCACTGACTCTATGCACACACACTGGACTCTATTCACACATATATACACTGACACCACCCCCACACACATACAATGCACACATGCATACTGAAGCCACACACACACACAAATACTCACACTTTCACACTCAACACACACTGCTGCTACAGGTCAGTCTATTATCTATCCTGTTGCCTAGTCATTTTACCCCTACCTATATAGTTTCCTCAATTACCTCATACCCCTGTACATTGACTTGGTACTAATATTCCCTGTATATAGCCACGGTATTTTTAACTTGTTATTGTTGTTCGTTATTCACTGTGTATTTATTTCTCATGTCACTATTTCACTATATTTTGTATCTTTATCTTTAACTCTGCATTGTTGGAAAAGGACTTGTAAGTAAGCATTTCACTGTTACTCTAGACCTGTTGTTTACTAAGCATGTGACAAACAGCCTAGTTAAATAAAGGTTAAATAAAATAAAAAAATAAAAATAAAATGGTATTATATTTTTGATTTGAGATTACGGAGACGTAATTTATAGATTGGCAAGTAAGGGCGCTCTCGAGCAACTAGATCCGGCCATCAGATTTGTCACCAATGCTCCTTATAAGACACATCACTGCACCCTGTACTCCTCTATAAACTGGCCATCTCTGCATACCTGGCACAAGACAATTGGTTGATGCTTATTTATAAAACCCTCTTAGCCCTCAATCCCCCCTCCCCCTATCTGAGATACCTACTACAACCCTCATCATCCACATAGGCAGCAGGTAGGCTAGCGGTTAAGAGCGTTGGGCCAGTAACTGAAAGGTCGCTGGTTTGAATCCCTCAGCCGACTTGGTGAAACATCTGTCGATGTGCCCTTGAGCAAGGCACTTAACCCTAATTGCTTCTGTAAATCGCTCTGGATAAGAGTGTCTGCTAAATGACAAAACAAACATACTATATCTGTTCTGCCAGTCACATTCTGTTAAAGGTCACCAAAGCACACACACCCCTGGGTTGCACCTCTTTTCAGTTCGCTGCAGCTAGTGACTGGAACGAGCTGGGAAAAAAACACAAACTCAACACTTTTATCTCCACCTCTACATTCAAAGACTTAATCATGGACACTCTTACTGTAATTTGTGTCTGCTTCGCTTGATGTGTGTTTGTCTCTACCATTATTTTTTTTGTGCTGTTGTCTGTGCCTAACAATGTGCTGCTGCCGTGTTATTATCCTTTTGCCTCTTGCTGGGCCGGCATTGTAAATAAGAATTTGTTCTTAATTTACTTGCATGGTTAAATAAAGGTTCAATCAAATAAATTAAAAAGTCCTTGTTGGATGTTTTACATGGCTGGCTAAGTCTGCACTGCAAGACTAAAGACTAAAAGAGACACAAATCACTACAGTGGAACATGATACAGTTATACATATTTTATGTCACATGATGTAATGAGATGTACCTAGTCTTCCAAGCAGATATGATAATGATGACAAATCTGTTAAATTAGTTAGATATCACCAGTGTATGCCGCGTTCAAGTACTTGTCGGAACTAGGAAACTCTGTTGAAAATTGCTGAGTTTTCTAGTTCCAACGCTGCAATAATCATACATGAGAAGTGGGCCAAGAAGGGTGCAACTGCAGCCCGCAATTTGGGGAGTTCCTGCATGTGGGCATTCCTGCATCTGCATGAACCTCTCTTTATACTTCTATTGGTCCATTTTTAAGCTATGACTCCAGTACATAGGCGGGAGGCAGAGGGCTCCAGTACAGCAGATGGCGGTAAGCACCATAACATTGGAGGCCAACTGCCGATTAACCTCACAGAAGAAGAGGCGAGGCGACAACAGTAGCTACCAATAGCTATTACACACCAGTAGCAAAAATGTGTATAACTATAGCTAGTTAGCACACTGTGTCGCTCCAGCCTCCCACCTGATGTACTAGCGGGAGGCAGGGGGTGACCGGTATACAGTCCTTCGCCCCACCTGTCGGGCACTGTTCTCTCCCAGTTCTGTTAACAACTGACCTGCCAGGCGGGAGTGAAAAAACTCAGATAATACTTTTATTTCCCTTTTGACCCACATTCATAAGGGGGTTTCTGCTTGGGGGGGTTCATGAAGGGGGGGGGGGCGTTCCTGCAGATTCAGGGATGCCACATGCAGGAACGCCCCGAATTATGGTCTGCAGTTGCACACTTGAGTGGGCCAGGTTTCAGGTTATATGCACACAAAGGTGAGGCAATTCTGGTTCTCGCAGTCGGATGACGTGGCTGAAAGTGGCGGAATGTGTAAGCCAACAGCCGGAGTTACATTATTCAACGTTTCTTCATCGTCTTCGACATTGATTGGCGAATACAAGCCATGTGACATGTACGCGTCAATCACATGCGAATACGATGTGAGCTCGTGAGGCAATTTACGCCATATGCGTCTGAAGAGCATCCTACAAAACTGCCACTGTCATACAACCAGGAAGAAGGTGGGATAGCCCTAAGAAAGCTAACATCCCAAATTTGTAAACTTTCCCCCAGAAAAGGATGGGGTCTTCCAGGTGGAAGATTGCAGTTGTGGCCTTTTTTTCGTTTGCCGAGTTATTAATGCCGATCGAGGCAGATGAACACGAACACACGGTAAGATCATTTGAGGCCGATTGAAAATGGAAAGCCTTGTGTGTGGTGGTGAAAATAATGCACATTCTGGCTCGTTAGCTATATTAGTAAACCGATTAGCTTATATGTGCGATAAGAGGAATAATGTATGTAGTTAATGTTAGGTTAAACACTTTAAAGGTTGATAAATAATTAATACAAGAACTAACATTCGCGAACAAGTTAACCTAGGGGACCACGTAGCATTAGCTAGCTAACGTTTGCTAGCAAAGAAGCTGACTATCAAAGAAGCTAGCAAGTAAAGAAGCTAGCAAGCAGTAGTTAGCCAGCCAGTGACATCCGTGCATAGTAGTAGGCCTAGCTACATCTGATTGGGGGCAATCATTTGCTTAACCAGTCATCCATAGGATTTGGTTATTTAGTTGCTCGACTTGCTAGTTACCTAAATATTCCAAAATATCTGCTAGGAATATGCCCTAGCCAACTAGCTAGTATGTCAGTGCGAAGACTGCATATCCGGTTATTCAGGCCTGTCATTCTATGTAGGACATCCAATGGTCAAGACAAACCCAAATCGCTTCCCGTGTTTTCTGGTACAATTGGGAATAACATTATTTTGCACGTCTTGATGTGTGGTTTGATCATGCTTCAACCTGTAGTACCGTAGCCAGCTATTACGTTTGCATCCGCACTTGGTGCTGAAGGAAAATCTGGCTAGGTAACGTTAACTAACTACACAACCAACCAGCTAGCTGCATGCAGACATCCTTAGTTACCAATGCCATGTTGTCAGTGTAAATGTGATCAGGAGAGTTTTTGCATTGATAAAGCACGTTGTTGTATCTGCATTGGGTTCTGCCCATAACTGTCAAGATGAAAACGACTAATGACAGAGCTTGAACTTGATAGCTGTCACTCAGGTTGAAAAGACCTGTATGCATTTCGTTGCTGTTGACTCATGCTTGTATGTCATGTGCTCATTGGTTTTTGACATGGGTCATTTAAATATTAACTTTATGTATTTTTGTCACAAACAGCTGATATCTGATTATCTTTACGGCTGGAATCTGCTTGGAATAGACTACCATGTTGGCTGAATAGAATACCGAATGGTGCCATCTGACGACAATCAAAACAAGTATAGCATGTTTGAAATGTGTGATGTCTTTCTTCCCCTTTGTAGTACACAGATAAAGAAGAGGTGGTGTTATGGATGAATACGGTGGGGCCTTACCACAACAGACAAGAAACATACAAATACTTCTCCCTGCCCTTCTGTGTGGGCACCAAAAAGACCATTAGCCACTACCATGAAACGCTAGGAGAGGCTCTGCAGGGAGTCGAGCTGGAGTTCAGTGGCCTAGACATCAAGTTCAAAGGTATCCAAAAAGCTACACCCACAGGCAGCTGTGCCTTTAATAAAGAGTTATATTATTAGTCACTATTTGATCAGCATTGTTTGATTTGGAGTAGTCAATATAATCTTTCCTAGCATGAGGTTAGATCCAAAAGCAGCCTACACTTGCATTTCTTCTTGTAGTGTGTTATGCCATACTAATACCAACACTTTGTTGTTTTGTTCTCACAGATGAAGTCATGCAAACAACGTACTGTGAAATCGAGCTGGACAAAGCCAAACGGGATGCCTTTGTATATGCCATTAAGAATCACTATTGGTACCAAATGTACATTGATGACTTACCCATCTGGGGTGAGTGATCTTGCTACACAGCCTGTTGTGACTTGTCCTGTAATTTAGTTACGAGAATTCAAAGTCATGCTCCAGAGGCAGTTGAAAAGAAAGCATCCAAAGTTCATTCTGAACATTCTACTTTTCTGAGCTTATCTGTTGCCTCTCACACTGGTTGTTATAGAAAGTAGTTTGACCATTACAAAGGTTATGTATGGAAAAGCCTAGTTCACCATGGCTGAGATGGGCCCAGTTCTGTAATGAGGAAGGTCTTAAACATAGTGGTCTTTTACATTGAATGGTGCCTACAAACCACATTTTCCTGAACTTCATTGTATTTGGGTTCACAGCAGATCTTTTCATTGGGCCTATAGTTGTAATGTGAATCAGCCTAGCCTTACTACAGATTTATTATGTTTTCAACTTGGTACAGGTAACCAAGACCTCAATCATGATCAATGACCTGTGACATTCAACATGGCACTGTTATAGGATGCCACCTTTCCAAAAAGTCAATTGGTCAAATGTCTGCCCTGCTAGAGCTACCCTGGTCAACTGTAAGTGCTATTATTGTGAAGTAGAAACGTCTCAGCCGCTAAGTGGTAGGCCCAAAAATAGTTTTTGTCTGTCCTCATTTGCAACACTCACTACTAAACTGCCTCTGGAAGCAACGTCAGTGCAATAACTGTTCGTTGGGAGCTTCAAGAAATGGGTTTCCATGGCTGAGCAGCGGCACACAAGCATAAGATCACCATGCGCAATACCAAGCGTCACCTGGATTGGTGTAAAAGCTTGCTGTCATTGGACGCGTTCTCTGGAGTGATGAATCACGCTTCACCATATGCCAGTCCGACGGACGACTCTGGGTTTGAGGTTTTTATTTATACATTTTTTACACCCTTTTCTCCCCAATTTTGTGATATCCAATTGGTACTTATGGTCTTGTTTCTTCGCTGCAACTCCCCAACAGACCCGGGAGAGGCAAAGGTCGAGAGTCCTTGACCTGCCAAGCCGTGCTGCTTCTTAACACTGCTCACTTAACCCGGAAGCCAGCTGTACCAATTTGTCGGAGGAAACACCATCCAACTGACGACCGAAGTTAGCTTGCAGGCGCCCGGCCCGTCACATGGAGTTGCTGGAGCACGATGAGCCAAGGAATCCCCCCTGCGAAACCCTCCCCTAAACCAGACGACGCTGTGCCAATTGTTAGCCACCTCTTGGGGGTCATGGCTGGCTGTGACACAGCCTGGGATTGAACCTGAGGCTGTAGTGGTGCCTCAGATCTGCGATGTAGTGCCTTAGACCACTGCGCCACTCAGGAGGCCCCAGTGTGGAAGAACTTGACTGGCCTGCACGGAGCCCTGACCTCAACCCCATCGGCCACCTTTGGGATGAATTGAAATGCCAATTGCGAGCCAGGCCTAATCGCCCAACATCAGTGCCCGACCTCACTAATGTTCTTGTGGCTGAATGGAAGCAAGTCCCTGCAGCGATGTTCCAACATCTAGTTGAAAGCCTTCCCAGAAGAGTGGAGGCTGTTATAGTAGCAAAGGCAGTACCAACTCTATATTAACACCCATGATTTTGGAATGAGCTGTTCAACGAGCAGGTGTCCACATACTTTTGGTCCTGTAGTATACATTGGCTAAACATCTGCCATTATATGCCGTGCCTTGCAAAAGTATTCAGACTCCTTGAATTTCTTTTGTGTTACAAAATGAGAATGATTTGTCATTTTTTTTTAAACAATTTTCATCTACACACAACACTCCGGAATGTTATTTTTCTTTTCAAAATTCTTCAAGCTCTGTCAAGATGTTGGGGATCATGGCTAGATGGCAGTAAGTCTTGCCATAGATTGTTAAGCAGATTTAAGTCAAAACGGTAACCTGGCCACTCAGGAACATTCACCGTCTTCTTTATAAGCAGAGCCGGTGTAGATTTGGCCTTGTGTTGTAGGTTATTGTCCTGCTGAAAGATGAATTCTTCACCCAGTCCCTGGTGTAAAGCAGGTCTTCCTCAAGGATTTAGCCTGTGCTTAGCTTCATCCCATTTACTTTTTATTCTGAAACTCCCCAGTATTTGCCAATGTCAGGCATCCAAATCAAATTATATTTGTCACATGCTACTTAAAAACAACCAGTGTAGACTAACAGTGAAATGCTTTCTTACGGGCCCTTCCCAGCAATGCAGTGAGAAATAATAGAAAAGTTAAACACCCAATAATGAATACACAATGAGTCTTGACTATAGACACAGGGCACCAGTACTGTGTCGATGTGCAGGGGTACAAGGTAATTGAGGTAGATATGTGCATATAACTAGGAATAAAGTGACAGATCATAAACAGTAGCAACAGCTTATGTGATGAGTGCAAAAACGGTAAATGCAGATACACTGAACAAAAATATAAACGCAGCATGTAAAGTGTTGGCCCCATGTTTCATGAGCTGAAATAAGAGATCCCAGAAATATTCCAAATGCACACACAGCTTATTTCTCTCAAATTTTGTGCACAAATGTTTACAACCCTGTTAGTGAGCGTTTGCCAAGATAATCCATTCACCTGACAGGTGTGGCTCATTATTACACAGGTGTACCTTGTGCTTGGGACAGAAGGCCACTCTAAAATGTGCAGTTTTGTCACAGATGTCTTCAAGTGTTGAGGGAGTGTGCAATTGATATGCTGACTGCAGGAATGTCCACCAGAGCTGTTGCCAGAGAATTAAATGTTAATTTCTCTACCATAAGCCACCTCCACCTCCAATGTCATTTTAGAGAATTTGACAGTACGTCCAACCGGCCTCACAATCGCAAACCACATGTATGGTGTTGTGTGGGCAGGCAGTTGGCTGATGTCAATGTTGTGAACAGTGCCCCATTGTGGCGATGAGATTATGGTATGGGCAGGCATAAGCTACGGACAATGAACAAGATTGCATTTTATCGATGGCAATTTGAATGCACAGAGATACCATGACGAGATCCTGAGTCCCATTGTCATGCCATTCATCCGCCACCATCACCTCGTGTTCCGGTATGATAATGCACGGCCCCATGTCACAAGGATCTGTGCACAATTCCTGGAAGCTGAAAATGTCCCAGTTCTTTCATGGCCTGCATACTCACCAGACTTACTGTACCCTCTAGCGCCTTGGGGTTGGATGTCAAGCGGTTGCCATACCAAGTTGTGATGCAGCCAGGCAAGATGCTCTCAATGGTGCAGCTGTATAACCTTTTGAGGATCTGAGGGCCCATGCTAAAGCTTTTCCACCTCCCAAGAGGCATTGTCATGCCTTCTTCATACCCATACCATGATGCAGCCACCACTATGTTTGAAAATAAGGTGGGAGTTACAGTGATGTGTTGGATTTTCCCCAAACATAAGACTGCATTTAGGCCAAAAGGTGTATTCCTTTTTGCAGTATTACTTTAGTGCCTTGTTGCATAGAAGATGCATGTTTTGGAATATTATTTTTTATTTTGTATTTCTTTTCACTCTCATTTAGTTCATTATTGTGGAGTCACTACAATGTTGTTGATCTGTCCTCGGCTCTCTCCCGTCACAGCCATTTAACTCTGTAGTTGTTATGAGGACATTGGTGATTTTAAACATCACTGAGCAGTTTCATTCCTGTCCTGCTGCTCAGTTCAGGAGGATGACTATCTTTCATGTGTCTGGGTGGTTTCATACATAATCCACAGTATAATTATTAACTGACCATGCTTAAAGAAATATTCTATCTGATTTTATTGTTACCTATGTACCAATCACTGCCCTTTGAGGCATTCGAAGAGCTCCCTTGTCTTTGTAGTTGATTTGAAATCCAGTACTTGACTGAGGGATCTTTACAAATGTTAAATGTCATCAAGGACACTAACCACCTGGGCCACTACCTGTTCACCCTGCTTCCATCCAGAAGGCGAGGTCCGTACAGGTGCATCAAAGCTGGGACAGAGATATTGAAAAACAGCTTCTATCTCAAGGCCATCAGATTGTTAAACAGCCATCATTAGCACAGAGAGGCGGCTGCCTACCTGTAGACTTGACATCATTGTCCAATTTAATAAATGGAAAACTAGTCACTTTAATAATGCCACTTTAAGAATGTTTACAGATCTCGCATTACTCATCTCATGTATATACTGTATCATTCAAATCAAATCAAATTTTATTTGTCACATACACATGGTTAGCAGATGTTAATGCGAGTGTAGTGAAATGCTTGTGCTTCTAGTTCCGACAATGCAGTAATAGCGAACAAGTAATCTAACTAACAATTCCAAAAAAACTACTGTCTTATACACAGTGTAAGGGGATAAAGAATATGTACATAAGGATATATGAATGAGTGCTGGTACAGAGCAGCATAGGTAAGATACAGTAGGTGATATCGAGTACAGTATATACATATGAGATGAGTATGTAAACCAAGTGGCATAGTTAAAGTGGCTAGTCATACATGTATTACATAAGGATGCAGTCGATGATATAGAGTACAGTATCTACGTATGCATATGAGATGAATAATGTAGAGTAAGTAACATTATATAAGGTAGCATTGTTTAAAGTGGCTAGTGATATATTTACATCATTTCCCATCAATTCCCATTATTAAAGTGGCTGGAGTAGAGTCAGTGTCATTGACAGTGTGTTGGCAGTAGCCACTCAATGTTAGTGGTGGCTGTTTAACAGTCTGATGGCCTTGAGATAGAAGCTGTTTTTCAGTCTCTCGGTCCCAGCTTTGATGCACCTGTACTGACCTCGCCTTCTGGATGACAGCGAGGTCAGTATGACAGCGGGGTGAACAGGCAGTGGCTCGGGTGGTTGATGTCCTTGATGATCTTTATCATCAAGGATAATTCACTATCTATTGCATCTTAGCCGCTCTGTCACTGCTCATCCATATATTTTATACTTATATATTCTTATCCAATTCCTTTACTAGATTGTGTGTATTAGGTTTTGTTGTGGAATCTGTTAGATGTTACCTGTTAGATACTGCTGCACTGTCGGATTTAGACACATAAGCATTTCGCTACACTGCTAACCATGTGTATGTGACCAATAAAATTTTATTTGTTAGGGGGACCGAGGAAGGGTAATTCAAAAATCATGTCAACCCCTATTATTTCACAGTGAGTCCATGTAACTTAAAATATGATTTAAGCCAAATTTGACTCTTGAATTTAGGCTTGCTTAAACAAATGGGCTTACTACTTATGCAACGACTATTTTACTTATAATTTTTTAATTAAAATAACTTTTTTTCTTCTACTTTGACCGTTTTGTGTCTTGGTGATAAAAATGACAATGAAATCCATTTTAATCCCACTTTGTAAGGCAATAAATGTTGAACAAACCCAAGGGGTCTGAATACTTTTGCAAAGCACTGTATGTATGTACAAATATGTATGCACAGGAGGTGGGGCAGATGGCCCAAGTTTTCATACCCATACGGAATACTATTCTGAGTATGAATAAATATAGACTTTAAGCCCTGGATCTGCTTACTGCGTTCCACACAAGACTTGCCAAGTTGCCAGTACATTTCTGGTAGTAGTGCACTCATCCCACACCTCTCTCTATTTTCTAGGAATTGTCGGTGAGGCAGATGAAAATGGAGAGGATCATTATCTGTGGACTTACAAGAAATTGGAGATCGGCTTCAATGGCAACCGTATTGTCGATGTCAACCTGACAAGTGAAGGCAAAGTCAAGCTTGTGCCCAACACAAGAATTGCAATGTCGTACTCTGTAAGTATTTGCATTTTCTTGTCAGAGATGGGAAATGGGACTGGATTTTTCTATTATGCACAGGGTTGAATACGTATTTGAAGTGTGATGAGATTTCCCACACAGAGCTTTATATTGTTTTACATAAAGTAAGGTCACCCACGTCGTCGTCATCCATACGTGGCTCGTTCGCCAAAGGAACAATTGAGTAAAACATTTTTTTTACCACAGGTAAAGTGGAAGAAGTCCGATGTGAAGTTTGAAGACAGATTTGACAAGTATCTTGATCCATCTTTTTTCCAACATAGAGTAAGTTTCTTCTTCTCTGAAAAAATAATGCAATTTTGCACTGAACTGCACAATACAGGAAAAGTGGCCAGCCTGTTTGACCAATTCTCAAGGATGCCATTGTTCTATAATCAAGCGGAAGAATCTAGGGATGGGTTCTGTGTGCGCATTTTTGATATTCCCTGTGGTGTGGTAATGAAACAAATCTATTTTCCCTTTAGATTCACTGGTTTTCCATCTTCAACTCCTTTATGATGGTTATCTTCTTGGTTGGCCTGGTGTCCATGATCCTGATGAGAACGCTAAGAAAAGACTATGCTAGATACAGCAAAGAGGAGGAAATGGATGACATGGTAACGTTTCATGGCCTCGGTAGCATTAATGACAGAATCTTACATTGAACAACATGCACTTACATTTTTTTGCTGTGATAGTTTAGGCTCCAGTGCTTTGTCTAATTTTGGCTAGCTGCATGTCCTTTTTGTCTTTAATGTACCCCTGGCCCTTTCCCGCTTCTCCCTGCTGCAGGACAGGGACCTGGGGGATGAGTATGGATGGAAGCAGGTCCATGGAGACGTGTTCCGGCCGTCAAGCCACCCCATGATCTTCTCCTCCCTTATTGGCTCTGGATGCCAGATCTTCTCGGTCTCTTTCATCGTCATCATCGTGGCCATGATTGAGGATCTGTACACAGAGTAAGTGATGGGCGCCACCTGCAGATAGAAACCTAATAGTGTGTTTCTTCACTGCTGTCTAACGTGTGTGTGTGCACTGCGGCTTCGCATTTGTTTCTACAGGAGAGGATCTATGCTGAGCACAGCCATCTTTGTATATGCTGCCACCTCTCCCGTCAATGGCTATTTTGGCGGAAGTTTGTATGCAAAACAAGGAGGTATGTAAGGGTTTTTCTTAAAAATAGAAACTCAGTTCCTACACAGCACAATTCCATTATTACTGCACTCTGCAAAGGCAGTTTTGCCGGGCAGAACATTGTCACCTATGACATTTTCTTAACCTGAGCATGGCGCTTGGGTTGTCAAACCATTATTTGTGATACCTGGTGTAGAATACGGTTTGAAACCTATTGACATGGGTATTGACAAATTAGGCTACATTGTCAGTGTGATTGTGTAAATAATACATGGTGGATTATTGCAATTCACCCATAATGTGCACCCTTATGATAACTGATGATATTTGATCCTATAGGCAGACGGTGGATTAAACAGATGTTTATCGGGGCCTTCCTGATCCCTGCCATGGTGTGTGGGACAGCCTTCTTCATCAACTTCATCGCCATGTACTACCATGCCTCCCGAGCCATCCCCTTTGGCACCATGGTGAGTTTAGAGTGTCGACGCCCACTCCCTCCGCTTAGCCAACACCTGCCTAAACAACGAGCACATTTTTCTCTCATAGAAATTGGAATGCCGATTTATTTCCGTCTTTTGGTGTGTAAAATCAAATGAACCATATTTCTTTTTGGAAATATTGTTTGCTCTCACTATGAAACCTTTCTCATGGATTCTACTATTGCATTTTGCTTTCAGGTGGCTGTTTGCTGTATCTGTTTGTTTGTTATCCTGCCACTCAACCTTGTGGGAACCATTCTGGGAAGAAACCTCTCTGGCCAGCCCAACTTTCCTTGTCGAGTCAATGCAGTGCCACGGCCAATCCCTGAGAAGAAATGGTATCTATGACTCTGATCTTTTTTGTACAGCATTACTTAGTAATAGCCATGTATGTGTGACATTTGTTTTCATATTTATTGGAGGCCCAAGTGCTGATGTGGACTGTGTTTGCTCCTTGAATGTCTCTGATTGTAGACTGATCACATTTTACAGGTTCATGGAGCCAGCTGTCATTGTCTGTCTGGGAGGAATCCTTCCATTTGGTTCCATTTTCATTGAAATGTAAGTCCTGCCTCACTTTAACCTCACTATACTATAAACTAGATACAGGTAACCACCAAAATAAAGGAAATACTTGAGTAAATTAGGGTTCTGGCAGCTCCTATGTTGTGGGGTGCATTTCCCAACCCTTTCATAGCCCCCCCCCCCCCCCCCCCATGATTAGGTGGCTAATTGAATCAGGTGTGCCAGATTAGGGTTAAAACAAAAATATGAAACATCTGGGGTGGGCACGAGGAGAGTGTTAGGAAACCCTGCCTTAGAGGGCAAGGTAAATGCCAATAAGTACACAGCCATTCTGAGTGATCAAATTCAACCTATGGTGAAGCATTTCTATTATGATGGAAGTGATCTCTTTCCAGGATGACAATGCCCCATCCACGGGGCACGAGTAGCCACTGAATAATTTGATGCGCCTGAAAACAATGTAAAGCAGGGGTTTTAAACTCATTAGACGGAGGGCCTAGATTCTGCTGGTTTTTGTTTTTTCCTTTCAATTAAGCCCTAGACAACCAGAAGAGGGGAGTTCCTAACTAATCATCGACCTTTATTTAATCAATCAATCAAGTGAAACAAAAACCTGCACTCTCTCGCCCCTCCATGGAATGAGTTTGACATGTGATGTAAACCATATGCTAGGGATCAACTAGATTCAGCTGCGGGACAATTTTTGTATTGAGCGGATGGTCAGGGGGCCGGAACATAATTACAAATAATTTGTAGACTGTAAATTGACCGCAAGCAGCCCAAACGGATATAATATTTGACTAAAACATAATCATTTCACACCTTGCTTACGTTTTGTAGACGGTCACATATATATCTGTATTATGCGTGGGAATATTTTGGAACAGATTTGCTCAATTAAAATCACCTGGAGCCGATTTGATTGAATTTTTTCAGTCTTTTATGTCCAACAATATTTTTGCGAAGAACTTCAGGGAGCCAAATAAAATCGCCCGCGGACGCCAGTTGATGAACCCTGCCATATGCCATGGCTGTCTCGGTCACCAGATCTCAACCCAATTGAACACTTATGGGAGATTCTGGAGCGGTGTCTGACTATGAATTTTCCACCACAATTAACAAAACACCAAATTTTATATAATTTTTTTGTAAAGAATCGTGGCACATCTCTCCAATAGAGTTCCAGACACTTGTAGAGTCTATGCTTAGGCACGTTGAATCTGTTTTGGTGGCCCAACATCCCTATTTAGACACTTTAAGGTGGTGTTTCCTTTGTTTTGGCAAATCGTTAATTCATATTAAACCTGTGCATGGCTGGAAGTGGAAATGCATTGTTTGCTTCTTATTTTCCAGGTACTTCATCTTCACTTCATTTTGGGCCTATAAGATCTACTACGTATATGGGTTCATGATGCTGGTCCTAGTTATCCTCTGCATTGTCACCGTGTGTGTCACAATTGTCTGCACTTACTTCCTCCTCAATGCTGAGGACTACAGATGGTGAGTTAAAGACAGAGCCAGCAATGTATGTACTTGTCTCTACGATTACATGAATCATTAATGAATTAAATGGATTAATTCCATTAATTAAATGGAGGGACCGTGTGTGTGTGGGCCTTATACACCACTTGGTGAGATTAGGCGTAAGTATAATTGCATGTCCAGCTTAAGAACTATAACACAGCTGAATACAGTATATTTTGTGTTCAGGAAAATCCTGAAACACACTATCCTCAGGCTGGCTATGGTATTTGTGCTTTTTAATTTACGTTCTTCATGTTTTTTTTCTCCTCTCAGGCAATGGACAAGCTTTCTCTCTGCTGCATCCACTGCAGTTTATGTTTACATGTACTCCTTTTACTACTATTTCTTCAAAACAAAGTGAGTTCCAATATTATTTTTATTATATAAAATGCATATTGTACACAACTGAAATCATCTGTTGACTGTAGAAAACAAGACTGTGTTGCCCTAAAGCATTCTGTCAGATTAGGGATGGGCGCTAGTACTCAATTCAAATACTCAATGTACAAATGAAACCGTTCAACAGGTGAAATGTATAATCACTGACAGAATTTCACTCATAAGATGTGTTTGTTTGGACTATTTCAGGTGCAGTGAACATTTGTATTGAAATCATAAGTATATTTGCACAATGAGCACTTTTTGTCTTTCAAATACATCGTTAGTTGTTTGGCTGGCTGGCTGGCTAGCTAGCTAGCTAATTTTAGCCATATTAGCATTGACATCAAATCAGTCAAAACACCTACAAACAAGACATGGTATCAAAAACTAGCTAAAAACAAGTCTCTTACGATTCCCCACATGGCAGTTTCTTGTCATTGTTGGTAGTTATCTGGCCATCCAGAATCACAACTTCTCACAGACTTCACTGCCCCATTGAAGCGTGTGAATAGTTTTCGTGACTTTGTCAGCTAACCCATCTGAGGTTGGAATAATATTGTGAAAATTTGTCTGGGAGTGGTACCTATCAAACATTTTGCTTGAGAAATTACTCTTGGCTAAGAATCTTTGTTTCCTTTTATTGAAAACAATTACAATAAGATACTTGTTACCCTGAAATTATTTGATATTGAGCTCAAAACGGCTGCATTTGGACCCTATTTTAAGTTTTGTTTTCAGTTTGTTATGTGTAATTGGATAGTATGCAGCAAACTTTTTGCTCTCAGCCTCAGTTCACGCTAACGTGCGAGTACTACAATATTTTAATGAAAGTGCCTCAACATGGACATTTTTTTTCCAAAATGCCCATCCCTACATACAGTACTGTATGTGTATGAAAGATGTTTCAGCAGTGTCTTCCTGTGTTATTACCTCCGCTGACAATTGTTTTGTCCCATCTGTTTCAGGATGTATGGTCTGTTCCAGACGTCCTTTTACTTTGGCTACATGGCAGTGTTTAGTTCTTCTCTGGGAATTATGTGTGGTGAGTTCCACTTCACTTTTCACAGCATCTGATTTGATCCGAGTATTGGAATTCGTATGATATTACAGTTTAGGCTTTGGAGGTTATTCCGTAAACACAATCTTTTAAATGTAGCTCAGACAGTGGCAAACATACATGGTTATTGATGCAATAACACATTACAACAATATATTTTTGTAGGAGCTGTTGGGTATGTGGGAACAAGTGCCTTCGTGAGGAAGATCTACACAAATGTGAAAATTGACTAGGACAGATGCAAGCAAGGGATCCACAGATAAGCTGACGCTTTCCCCAACATACTTTTTTTTTCGCGGTATCTCACTTTGTACAAATGTAGTTCTCCTTTTTCTGAATGAATTTGAATGTTGCAAAACAAAGATTGTACAAGAGCAAAACTGCGGAAAAAGAAAATTCTAACCGGTTCTGTTTTTATCAATTGCATTCAACCAACGTTCTGAAGCAGATGCTGTTCAAAACGTAACATGGCTTCCCCTTTCCAATCCAGTCCCACCCACCACCAGAGAACATAAAGATCTTTATTATGGAATAGTCTAGCTCTCTTCAGTGAAGAGGCCATATTGAAAGCCTTTGTTCTATTGTATTAGAATATTGGAGAGTTGGGTTTGTGTCCATGCTCTGACTTGATTCTATTTTGTATTATTGTCACTCAGAATTCCATTATATTATTATATTCTGACTTCCACGTTCATTTTTACTAGCTACACTAGACACTTAACATATACTGGATGTTATACTAACGTATCAGAGTTAGTCAAAATATGGGAATGGTTCTATCTATTTTCCAAATACAGTAGTTTAAAATCAACCAACCAACCAAGATAAATATTTTAGATCTGCTGAAGTTTGCTGTACAGATGGGGGGGGGAAAATAACTTTTTTTTTTGCGAAAGGAACGAGTGATCAACAGTTGGTTTTGAAGTACAGTATAAATGACAGATTGTTTTAAATGGATGTTTGATGTGATTCAATTTCCCGCTTATGTTTTCTTAATGTTTGGGTTTGAATGAAGTCTACTTGTAAAGATAATATATGGATAGGGGGAAAAGTGTATATAACCTTAATAATGTAACTTTAGATGTAGATCTCAAATGTATTTTGGTTGTACAGATTTACTACAGGGTTTTTTTGGGGGCTTTTTTTAAATCATTCGGTTATAAACAAAAATATATATTTTGTTTTTTTTCCTGTTTCGGTGCTTGGGATGGGGTGGCGCTGTTATCTTGCCTGAAATTGCATGACGTTTCCATCGAAACATATGCTTATCAAATTCCATTTTGTTTGGCCATTCGTTATCTACATTTCCTTCACTTTCCCTGGTTGTGGACATCTCATGTAGCAGTCTCAAATTCAAAGAAGTGTGTGCTGGCTGCTTGCCAAAGAGTGAGATGACAGAAAACTGACTGTTTATTTGGTTTGATGTATGCTTTAAATGGCTCTCCATTCTTTGGTCAGCCATGTCCCTCACGTTATCTTTGGTTTTCATAACCTGAAACATTGTGAATGTCAGATGAGAGGCAATTGTGCTAGTTTCCACAGAAGTGACATTTATGTACACTTAACTAGATGTGTTCATAGCTACATACAGTGCTGCAGTGTTTTAAAACCTTTTTGTTGTTGCTGTAAAATACAGTATGTACCTTAAATGTATGAGAAGTGGCAATACCTTTCTCATTTCCAATACTGAAGTTGATTTTTGGCACCTCATGTTGTGTACTATATGTCTAAAGACATTTTAAACCTGCATATTAACTTGCTGTAAAAAATGAACAAAATAAACATCTTTATGTACAGGGGTTATACATGCATGGTTTGTAAATGGTTACATTGTCTGGCTTATACATTTCGTAACTGATTCCTTTCTTTTTTTCAACTATCCAAGACCAGAAGCAATATTCTTTGGGCACTGTTTTGGGAAAATACAATCTGTATGATCACACTTTTTAAAATCGGTAGAATAAAACTGGTGTGATGGCAGCTTTTCCCTTTCCTTATTTTGACACTGTCAGACCTCATTCTCTTTACAATATTCATGTACATGCTCTTTTCAATTTTAGAACCATTAAAATAATGCAATACAAGCAATGTGCTGAAAGGGAAACTTTATTACATTAAGTTCATGACGCTAGCTAACAGGATGAAATATTTCAACTCTGACAAGTCTTTCTGATTGCTTTGAACACAAATGTACCTTTTTTTAATCTAAACCTAATGGAAAATATTTGGTATATCTATTCAGTGTTTTCTTTTCAGTTGTGGATAATTTATTGAATATTAAGCTGTGAAGTGCAAGTCCTCTAGTCGTTGACCTTCTCAAAGTACTCCTTTGAACCATCGGGAGTTGGCTTGATCTGAAAAAGAAGAACTGATGAGACCAAGACTTTGCTACACATTTTTTGGTGCTTGTATTTATTTCAGATGTCTGAGGGCCTGGTGGGGTAGTGAAAGGGGGTGTGAAGGGGAGTGGCCTCACCGTAGGAGAGTCAGGGGTCCAGCTAGCAGGGCACACTTCACCGTGAGTCTCCACAAACTGGAAGGCCCTCACCAGACGCAGGGTCTCGTCCACACAGCGGCCCACTGGCAGGTCGTTGACGCTCATGTGCTTCACCACCCCATTTGGATCAATGATAAACAGTCCCCTAATGAACAATGGACAACTACTTAATGTCAGGGTAGAAATCCATGATATACAGTGTCTAAAATTCAATGTTTATTTACCCGAGGCAGTTTGTCTGAATATGTATTTACAGTTGAAGTCGGAAATTTACATACACTTAGGTTGGAGTTATTAAAACTCGTTTTTCAATCACTCCACAAATTTCTCGTTAAACTATAGTTTTGGCAAGTTGGTTAGGACATCTACTTTGCATGACAAGTAATTTTTTCCAACAATTGTTTACAGACAGGTTATTTCACTATCACAATTCCAGTGGGCCAGAAGTTTACATACACTAAGTTGACTGCCTTTAAACAGCTTGGAATATTTCAGAAAATTATACAAAGCATAAATACCTCATTTACAGAAGTATTCAGACCCTTTGCTATGAGACTTCAAAATTGAGCTCAGGTGCATCCTGTTGATGCAACCCATCCCCAAATCCCCATCCCCATTGATCATCCTTGAGATATTTCTACAACTTGATTGGAGTCCACCTGTTGTAAATTCAATTAAATGGGACATGATTTTGAAAAGGCACACCTGTCTATATATGGTCCCCAAGAACACAGTGGCCTCCATCATTCTTAAATGGAATAAGTTTAGAACCACCAAGACTCTTCCTAGAGCAATCGGGGGAGAAGGGCCTTGGTCAGGGAGGTGACCAAGAACCCAATGGTCACTCTGACGATGGGAGAACCTTCCAGAAGGACAACCATCTCTGCAGCACTCCACCAATCAGGCCTTTATGGTAGATTGGCCAGATGGAAACCACTCCTCAGTAAAAGGCACATTACAACCCATTTGGAGTTTGACAAAAAGGCACCTAAAAGGACTCAGACCATGAGAAACAAGATTCTCTGATCTGATGAAACCAAAATTGAATTATTTGGCCTGAATGCCAAGTGTCACGTCTGGAGGAAACCTGGCACCATCCCTACGGTGAAGCGTGGTGGTGCATTATGCTGTGGGGATGTTTTTCAGCGGCAGGGACTGCAAGACTAGTCAGGATCGAGGGAAAGATGAATGGAGCAAAGTACAGAGAAATCCTTAATTTAAACAAGCTCCAGAGCACTCAGGACATCAGACTGGGGCGAAGGTTCACCTTCCAACATGACAACGACCCTAAGCACACAGCCAAGGCAAAGCAGGAGTGGCTTCGGGACAAGTCTCTGAATGTCCTTGAGTAGCCCGGACTTGAACCCGATGGAACATCTCTGGAAAACCTGAAAATAGCTGTGCAGCGACGCTCCCCATCCAACCTGACAGAGCTTGAGAGGATCTGCAGAGAATGGGAGAAACTCCCCAAATACACGTGTGCAACGCTTGTAGCGTCATACCCAAGAAGACTCGAGTCTGTAATCGCTGCCAAAGGTGCTTCAACTAAGTACTGAGTAAAAGGTCTGAATACTTAGGGGTCTGACCACTTTTGCTGTAATAAAGTTGCTAAAATTTCAAAAAAACTGTCTTTGCTTTGTCATTATCGGGTATTGTGTGTCGTAGATCGATGAGGGGGAAAAAAGCAATTTAATCCATTTTAGATTAAGGCTGTGTAACGTAACAAAATGTGGAAAAATTGACAGGGTCAGAATACTTTCCGAATGCACTGTATATTGGGAACAGGGTGCCGTTACTGTACCTCAGTGCAATGCCAGGACCCTCCAGAAGTACACCATAGTCTCTGGACACCTGTTTGTTGAGGTCTGCCAGCAGGGGGATGTGGATTTCACCCAAACCTCCAGCCTGAGAATAAGACGCCATGACAAATGATTAGCATGTAGCCACACAACTGCTGTTTGTGTCTATGGAACACTGTCTGTATAATAATACTATATGGGATTTAAAGCACCTTTAAAAAAACAACAAGGACACTGTAGAGCAAAGAGTGTAAAAAAAAAAACTAAAAACAGGGATAAAACAACTCAAATTGAAATAAAAGCTACTTAGCTTAAGCTAGGGCTGAGTAAGGGGGCAAGCTAAGTTGAGGGGAAAGTCAGACGGAACAGGTGGGTTCTGAAGCTGGTTTTGAAAGTGGTGAAGGAGTCAGAGTTGCAGAGTTTGAGGGCAGTGGAGCTGAATGCCCAGTCCCCCATGGTCTTGTCTTTGGGATGGTATGTAGTCCAGAGTCAGAGGAGCAGAGACAGTGGGAGGGAGTGTGCGTGTAGAGGAGGTCAGAAAGTTATGGAGGGCCTTGTAGGTGAGCAGTAGGATCTATTGGTACAGTGCCTGTCTAATCGTACAATTTCAGCCTATTTTGGTGGGATGGAGTTCTGGCCTGCCTCCGGCAGTAAATTTGTTAATAGACAAGAGAGTTCCAAACCTCTCTGCCAACAACAGCTATTTTTCAGTTTTTCCCTCCCCACCCACTCAGTCCTAGCGAAATTCTTCCTTGAGAAATTGCTCTTTGCTAAGAAGCTCTTTTGGTTTATTTTTGATCATTTTAATTGAAAACAATCACAGTATTTAATTGTTAACAAGAAATGACTTGATATTGAGATTGAAATAGCTGCATTGGACCTTTAAGTTCAAAGACACACCAGAATGGCTTTACAAGAGGTGTCGAGTGTTCCTGAGTTGTCCAGTCTCCGATTTGACTTCAATTTGCTTGAAAATCAGAGACAAGGTTTGAATATTGCTGTGCATTAATGATTCCCAATCAAATTTACAGAACTTGTGCAAATTTGACAAAAACAATGGATAAATGTTGCCCTAAGTGTTGTGCAAACGTATTCCTTTTTAGATTGAATTTTAAGGCAGCAAAGCAAAAATGTGAAGACTGCAAGGGGTGTGTTGACTTTCACTAGTGGCTGAATGTATATAGAATAATGGTAAGTCTATGTACACCCACTGTACCTTGCGTGGGGTGTTTATCCATGCCAGGTGGGCGAAGTGAGAGTCCACTGACACGCCCACCACTTCACAGTTGATGTCATGGAACTCGCTGGCCTTGTCACTGAACGAGATGATCTCTGTCGGGCAAACAAATGTGCTGTAAGGAGACAAAGAAATGTTTAAAAAACATATATAGAATGTCACATCCACAATCTCTTGCTTAGGTATCTGTAGTGCAAAGGGAAAAGGCCGCTAAATCATTCCTTAAATTGTGAAGATGAATAAAGTCACAGATTGTGTACACCACATGCAGCTAATCAAAGCAATCCATTCGTGTCTTTCCAGAGGAATAGAGGTACTCACAAATCGAGTGGGTAGAAGAAAAGAACCAGGTATTTGCCCTTAAAGTCATCTAGGCCCATCTCCTTAAACTCGCCATTGTGGACAGCTGTAGCTTTAAAATGTGGTGCATGTTGAGTGACAGCTGGAGCCCACTTGGCAGTACCTATTGGGAGAAAGATATTAAATGAATAACGTTGATTCTATATTTACATCACAATGACAAGAAGTGCATCTATCTCTCACTTTGATCAACTTCATTCCCTGTCCCGAAGGTCTACAGTCAATACCTACTGGTGGATAAACAGGCTTTCTGCAGTGCAGGATGGGTGAGAATTCTTGAGGCCTTGCTCACTGAAGTTCCATGTGGCAAAGCTGCTTTCAGTCCTCCAGATGCAACTATTACCTTGATGTGAGCAGTGTTCATTTCATCAACAAAAATGGATTAACTTATCTGTCAAACATGTATTTTTATGTGGCAATTGATGAGCCTGACTAAATAAACCCAGAAAAAAACCTGGGGGCGCGTTCAGAAGGACGCAACGTTTTGGAACGTTCAGATGGAAAAAAATGCTACGTAGAACAAACATGCCTCTCTGACGTGTTGAAAAATGAATAATGTCTGCTCTATTCATGGAATTTCGATCTGCAACGTTCGAGAACGTTTTGCAACTGAGCACGGCCCTGGTAACATTACCAGTAGCCTATATGCAAATACTTGGTGGCACATAAAGAAAAGAAAGGAAAAGGGATAGCAAACAATTTGACTAAATTATTATTGCCACTACGCTACATCTGACTGGGTAAATAACTTTATTTTGAGTTAATGTGGACTCGGTGACATACAGTCCACAGACTTGAGCACTTGGACCAGGACTCGAGCCCTGTTACTCGGACTTCAGCCATTGGTACTCGTGACTCAAAATGTAGTGAATTGACTGAATCACTGAGCGAACAGTCATTAGCTCCCGTTCTACTTTTGGACATCAATGTGGCTGCTGTGTCTGTCGACCGTTGAGAACAATGGCAAAGCGACCGCGTGACGGATCTGTTTTTTTTTTTGTGCTACACGTCTGTTTGTTTTGTATGTAATATCTATGTGGGCTGAATTAGGAATTTACACGGCCAGATAATTGCTATACTGTTTATGATTTTCATATGTCTGCTGTTGGGAAGAGAATTGGATGTTATGCAGAAAAATATGTTGGTAGGACAAGGCGATGTATGTTTGTGCACATGGAAGCCAGTGATTACAGTGCCTTCAGTAAGTTCACACCCCTTTTCCCACCTTTTGTTGTGTTACAAAGTGGCATTAAAATGGATTTGTTATTTTTTGTTAACGATTTACACAAAATACTGTAATGTCAGTGGCAGAAAAATGTGAACATTTGTAAAACATGAATGAAAAGTAAAACACTAATATATCTTTATTACATAAGTATTCAACCCCCGAGTCGATACATGTTACAAACACCTTTGGAAGTGAATACAGCTGTAAACTGGGTACATTTCTAAGAGCTTTCCACACCTGGATTGTGCAACATTTGCTTATTTTTATTTCAAAATTCTTCAAGTTTGGTCAAATTGGTTGTTGATCTTTGCTATACAACCATTTTCAGGTCTTGCAATAGATTTTCAAGTAGATTTAAGTATGGAGAAAATATGGAGAGTTGTACTCAGTTAATGTGTTGTATTGGATTTGCCCCAAACATAACCATTTTATACAAGGCAAAAAGTGAATTGCTTTGCCAATTTCTTTTTTGCAGTATAGCTTTAGTGCCTTGTTGCAAGCAGGACACATGTTTTGGAATATTTTTATTATGTACAAGCTTATTTCTTTTCATTCTGTCAATTAGGTTAGTAATTGTGGAGTAACTAAAATGTTGTTGATCAATACTCAGTTTTCTCTTATCACAGCCATTAAACTCTAACTGTTTTAAAGTTACCATTGGCCTCATGGTGAAATCCCTGAGTAGTTTCCTTCCTCTCTGGCAACTGATTTAGGAAAGAAGTCTGTATCTTTGTAGTGACTGGGTGTATTGATACACCATCCAAAGTTTAATTACACTTAAAATATTAACAAAACATGTAAAGTGTTGGTCCCATATTTCATGAGCTGAAATAAAAGATCCCATAAATTTTCCATACACACAAAAAGCTTATTTCTCTCAAATTGGGAACAAATTCATTTACATCCCTGTTAGTGAGCATTTCTTCTTTGCCAAGATAATCCATCCACCTGACAGGTTTGGCATATCAAGAAGCTGATTAAACGGCATGGTCATTACACAGGTGCACCTTGTGCTGGGGACAATAAAGGGCCACTCTAAAATGTGCCGTTTTGTCACACAACACAATGCCACAGATGTCTCAAGTTGATGGAGCATGTAATGGCATGCGGACTGTAGAAATGTCCACCAGAGCTGTTGCCAGAAAATGGCATGTTAATTTCTCTAACATAAGCCGCCTTCAACATTGTTTTCGGACACGCAGACCACGTGTATGGCATCGTGTGGACGAGTGGATAACATTCCACAATCAACTGCCTGATCAACGCTATGCAAGGAATAAGTCGCTATGCATGAGGCAAATGGTGGACACACCAGATACGGACTGCTTTTCTGAGCCACACCCATATTTTTTTTTTTTAAGATGCAACCAATAGATGCATGCATATCTGTATTCTCAGTCATGTGAAATACATAGATTAGGGCCTAATGAATTTATTTCAATTGACTGATTTCTCAGTATAATCTTTGAAATTGTCGCATTTTTTGTTCAATATAACTTCACCATGCTCAAAGGGATATAGGATGTCTGCTTTTAAATGTTTACCCATCTACCAATAGGTGCCCTTCCTTGAGAGGCATTGGAAAACCTCCCTTGTCTTTGTGGTTGAATATGTGTTTAAAATTCACTACTCGGCTGAGGGACCTTACAGATAATTGTATGTGTGGGGTACAGAGATTAGGCAGTCATTTACACATCATGTTAAACACTATTATTGCACTCAGAGTGAGTCCATGCAAATTATGATGTGACTTGTTAAGCAAATGTTTACTCCTGAACTTATTAAGTCTTGCCATAACAAAGTGGTTGAATACTTATTGACTTAAGACATTTCAGATTCATCTTTATTCATTTGTACAAATTTAATAAACCTAATTCCACATTGACATTATGGCGTATTGTGTGAAGGCCAGTGACAAAACAAATCTGAATTTAATCCATTTTAAATTCAGGCTGTAACACAACAAAATGTGGAAAAAGTGAAGGGGTGTGAATACTTTCTGAAGGCACTGTATGTTTACTATAGGTTAATGAGGCAATACGAATGTGATGTGAAAATGTGACAAATATTAAAAGGGCATTCAGTTGACTAAAATGACCCACTGTTTGTGATTTTGAAAATACCTAGACTAAAATCATTATTCAAATGACAAAAATGGCCCTAAGACTTAATGATATATTGGTCAAATCGACTAAGACTAGACTAAATAACATTTGTTTTAAAAGAGTGCCAAAATGAACACTGACGTTAAAGAGGGCAAGAGAGACACATTGCACATCGTGACAACTGTTATTGGCGCTGAAGAGCATTAGACACTTAGTATAACAAATGATTGTATATTTAGATTTTTACTTAATTTGGCATTAGCTGCTAAGCCTTTGAGCAGAGGGATTTGTTCTGAAGACGGTCACGCAGTTACAGTGACGTAGCCGTCAATATCTAAGATGAGACTCATTGCAACTCCTCTTACAATTGGCATTGCCAATTTATATAGCCACAACGAAATGATAAATTGCCATTATACCGTTTGCATTTCAATGCAGCACACTACTACTGGTAACTTAAACATATATTCCTAAATGAACTCACAGAGGTCTTTAGTAGTCTCCCAACGGTGGCTGCCATCTTGTATTATGACGTTGTTTTAGGGCGTCATTCAAAAGTTTTGCGCAGGTAGGCTGCGTAATGGCACTTAACTTATGTAGCTGGGTAAAACACATTTGCAATCCCTTGTAAAATTGGCTTTTTGAATATAAATATATAAATAAACATATTGCAGATCAAACCACAGCACACTATTTGTATGCTGTGGTTTGTTTGCTAGTTTCTGCAAATGTCTTGATTTTCTTGATCACGCTTGGCAATCTGCGCAGCGCTCAGCTCGCAGGCTCTCGTGAACATGGCAAACACACCTCTGCCATGTGAGCTTCTTCTTCTTTTATTGGGTTTAACGGTGGTTGGCATTCAATAAATGTTGCATTACGGCCACCTACTAGACTGGAATATAATTCCCTTATATTTTGTTTTAAAAATATAAAAATATAAAAAAGATATATAAATCAACAAATACACTACCATCTAACCCTTCACTCACTAAAAACCCACCACCCTACTCCACTATTTATATCTATTTAGTCATATTTCAGACCAACAGCCTGAAAGGACGGGACACCACCACTCAACACACCCTCTTATGACGTCAAGTTTATTACACCCAAATACCTCTGCAGCTGCCACCACAACCAAAATGTTCTGCGACTTACATCATTGCTATGAAATGCAAAAAAATACAATCTTAGTGAAGCATATAGCACCTGTTGGCCTATAGCGTAGTGGTTAGAGCGTAGGGCCTAGTAACTGAAATGTTGCTGGATCGAATCCCTGAGCTACAAGGTAAAACATATGTTGTTCTGGCCATGAGCAAGGCAGTTAACCCATTGTTCCCTGGGTGCTGAAGATGTGGATGTTGATTAAGGCAGCCCCCCGCACCACTCTGATTCAGAGGGGTTGGGTTAAATGTTGAAGACACATTTCAGTTGAAGCCATTCAGTTGTACAACTGACTAGGTATCCTGCTGTACTGGTACAGATCTATTACTCACACCACTCCCATTGGGATCCCTTGACCCATCTTCCTCCACTTTCTTCACTGCCACAGCATTTGACAACTTCTGCACTACTCTAACCATGGAAACCTCAACCTGCCTCTCTCGCACTGGACATTTCTGATCCCCAACCCCATGGGCACCACTACAATTAACACATACCACTACTTTCCAAAATTCTACACATTCCTTTGTCTCGTGCCCTTCTGCACAATTCTCACACCTAGGAACCACACTGCTGCTGTAACCAATGTGAAATGGCTAGCTAGTTAGCGGTGGTGTGCGCTAATAGCGTTTCAATCGGTGACGTCACTCACTCTGAGGCCTTGAAGTAGTTGTTCCCTTTGCTCTGCAAGGGCTGTGGCTTTTGTGGCGCGATGGGTAACAATGCTTCGTGGGTGACTGTTGTTTGTGTGTAGAGGGTCCCTGGTTCGAGCCCAGGTAGGGGTGAGGAGAGGGACGGAAGCTATACTGTTACATTGATGCTGTTGACCCGGATCACTGGTTGCTGCGGAAAAAGATGGGGTCAAAAGGGGGGTGAGTGTAACCGATGTGAAATGGCTAGCTAGTTAGCGGTGGTGCGCGCTAATAGCGTTTCAATCGGTGACGCCACTCGCTCTGAGGCCTTGAGGTAGTTGTTCCCCTTGCTCTGGCTTTTGTGGCTTGATGGGTAACGATGCTTCGAGGGTGACTGTTGTCTGTGTGCAGAGCCCAGGTCGGGGTGAGGAGAGGATCGGAAGCTATACCGTTACACTGCCACATGTCCATAAGCTTGACACCTGTAAAAACAATGTGTAACTTATATATCCTAACATCACTTTGTCTGGCAAAGACTAAACATCAAAACTCAAAAGAACAGGCAACGACTCTTCTGTTTCACCACTCACACCACCCTGTCTGCATCGCACCAAACGATGAGAATCACAAACACCGGGAATCTTCCCCTTCAGTCAACTTTTCACATTTACCACTACCCCAGTAATCACTCCTTTCAATGGCAACCTTTCAATGGCAACCAAAACAATTCACATATCTTCAAATCAAATGTTATTTGTCACATGCGCCGAATACATCAGGTGAACAGTGAAATGCTTACTTACAAGACCTTAACCAACAATGCTTTAAGAAGTTAAGAAAAATAAATAAGTGTTAAATAAAAAATAGAAAAGTAACAAATAATTCAACAGCAGCAGTAAAATAACAGTGAGGCTATATACAGAGGGTACCGGTACAGAGTCAATGTGCGGGGGCACCGGTTAGTAGAGGTAGCTGAGTTATTATGTACATGCAGGTAGAGTTAATGTGATTATGTTAATGTGACTATAGATTATAAACAAAGAGTAGCAGCAGTGTAAAAGAGGGATCTGGGTAGCCCTTTGATTAGCTGTTCAGGAGTCTTATGGCCTGGGGGTAGACGCTGTAAAGGAGCCTTTTGGACCTCCAGTACCGCTTGCTGTGAGGTAGCAGAGAGAACAGTCTATGACTAGGGTGGCTGGAGTCTTTGATAATTTTTAGGGCCTTCCTCTGACACCGCCTGGTATAGAGGTCCTGGATGGCAGGAAGCTTGGCCCCAGTGATGCCCAAAGGTTAGTTGTCGATGCGTCATTCGTTTAACGCGGAGCACCTACTCCCTCTGACCAGCAGAAACACAAACAATTAGATGTCAGCCACAGTTGTCAGTTGTGATTAGAATTGTGTCACTGAAGGAGGAACCCCACATAAAGGAACATTTTATGGGGTTTTGGAGTCAAAGGAGTCCACGGGCCAACTTTTGACATCCCTGATTCTCAAAAGATTAGAGGAGCTAAAAATTCATTTTGAGGACTGCAGCGGACAGTCTTGTGATAATGGGGCCAACATGAGAGGCAAAAACAAATGTGTCCAAGCCAGACTCCTGGAAATGAATCCACATGAATCCATTTGTGCCACATTGAACCTGGTTGTAGCTGATGATTCTAAAGTTCTGTCAATGCCACAGGTTACTTTGGCATCTTACACAAACTGTACATCTTGTTCTCAGCCTCCACACAGCAATGGGTCATCCTGAAAAAACATGTGGGCATCACTTTGAAGATGTGGACCGATACAAGTTGGGGGAGTAAAGTTAAGAGTGTCGAGCCACTGAGGTATCAGGCAGCAGCGGTGAGAGAGGCACTGATTGAGGTGAGGGATCAAACCAAAGACACTGTGATAAAGATTTAGGCCCAGTCCTTGTCAGAGGAGTTGGGATCATACCGCTTCAGCATCTGTACAGTGATGTGGTATGACATCTTGAGCCAGATCCAACATGTGAGAAAGCTGATGCCGTCTCCCAGTATGCATGTGGATGTTGCAGTCAGTCTTCTCAGAAAGACAGAGAGAGGTCTCAGCAACTACAGGGCACCAGGCTTTATGGCTACACAAACGTCAGCCAAGGATATTTGCGAGGGTATGAATGTAGCGGTCGTTCTACAGCAAAAAAGGCTGAGGTCCACAAAGCGACACTTTTCATACAAATCATTTGATGAGCCTTTGAGTGATGCCCTGAAGAAGCTGGAGGTGATATTTTTCAATGTCGTTGTTGATGCTACAACCTCAGCCTGTCAGGAACGATTTTCCCCATTGGAAAATGTGGGAGAGAAGTTTGAAGTGCTGTCAACCTTCCAAAGTCTCTCAAATGAGGAGCTGACAGAACAATGTGAGGCCCTTAGTATGAGACTGCACTATAAAGAACACTAAGACTTGGATGGCAGAGAGCTTGCACAGGAACTGAAGAACTTGCCTGACTTGCCATCGAAGACCATGACCCTGCTTGAGCTGCTGATATTTATACATGAAAGGGAGCTCTCAGAGATGTATCCAAATTTGTGGACTGCTCTCAGAATTTGTCTTACTCTTCCAATGACCGTAGCTGAAGCAGAGAGGAGCTATTCGAAGCTGAAGCTCATCAAACCCTACCTCAGGTCCACCATGTCACAGGAACACCTTAGTGGCCTTGCTGTCATCAGTATTAACCATGCAATTGCTGGACAGATTTCTTATGATGATGTAATTGATGACTTTGCATCAAGGAAGGCAAGAAAGGTCAGGGTTTAGATGGCAGTTGTGCAATTTAGTTTGTATGTTTCTTGTTCGAAGTGCAATAGTGTAATAATCAGGTTCTCTGCTTTATACGTGTGTTATTCTATTTGTGTATTTGTGTGATATAGGATTTGTGAAATTTAGTTTTATTTGTGTGTTTTTTGATTGTAACCATGAGAATGTGTATAGCAAACAATGCCTTCCTCGTACAGCATTTCACATGTGATTTGGTTTGCATGTTTTCATATTGCGCTCCATTATTTACTTGCTAAACATTTAAAGCAGAAATACCTATTTTTCCCATATTACAACAACAGTTAGGCGATTTTCAAAAGACTCTCGCCCTTTCCATACCCCCACCCCCTTTCTCAACAAGCCTAGAGTCACTTCCCCTTCGCATGGCTTTTTGTTCTCTGACGTGATGGAACAGCTGCTTCACAGGATTGTATAATGTTGAAAATGCCATAGTAATGTACTTGGTGTAAAAGGGTTTATAAGTACACTACCGTTCAAAAAAGTCACTCAGAAATGTCCTTGTTTTTGAAAGAAAATTACTTTTTTTTATTCCATTAAAATAACATCAAATTGATCAGAAATACAGTGTAGACATTGTTAATGTTGTAAATAACTATTGTAGCTGGAAACGGCTGATTTTCTTATGGAATATCTACATAGGCATACAGAGGCCCATTATCAGCAACCATCACTCCTGTGTTCCAATGGCACGTTGTGTTAGCTAATCCAAGTTTATCATTTTAAAAGACCAATTGATCATTAGAAAACGCTTTTTCAATTATGTTAGCACAGCTGAAAACGGTTGTTCTGATTAAAGAAGCAACAAAACCAGCCTTCTTTAGACTAGTTGAGTATCTGAAGCATCAGTATTTGTTGGTTCGATTATAGGCTCAAAATGGCCAGAAACAAAGACCTTTCTTCTGAAACTCGTCAGTCTATCCTTGTTCTGAGAAATTAAGGATATTCCATGTGAGAAATTGCCAAGAAACTGAAGATCTCATACAAAGCTGTGTACTACTCCCTTCACAGAACAATGGAAACTGGCTCTAACAAGAATAGAAAGAGGAGTGTGAGGCCCCGGTGCACAACTGAGCAAGAGGACAAGTATATTAGAGTGTCTAGTTTGAGAAACAGACACCTCACAAGTCCTCAACTGGCAGCTTCATTAAATAGTACCCTCAAAGCATCAGTCTCAACGTAAACAGTGAGGAGGCGACTCCGGGAGTTCCTCTGTCCACTGTCTGTGTCCTTTTGCACATCTTAATATTTTCTTTTTATTGGCCAGTCTGAGATATGGCTTTTTCTTTGCAACTCTGCCTAGAAGCCCCCCCAGGGGGGAGGGAAACCCAACTCTAGGGGGGAGGGAAAGAATGAGGAATGTGGAGGTTTAGTGTACCTATACCGTGAAATTATAAAAAGACAACTATTCATTGACTGCATAGGTATCATCTCCTACAGGCTTTGTTGTAACTCACTCTGAGGTCTGATGCAATTCTACCTGATATTCCTGCCTTCAGTTTTTTACTTACCTACACCTCTTCTCACTTGTGATTGCACAAGTTCATCAGTTGTTGGTGGAGGAATGGGGTAGGATATTATTTCTTTATTGAAGACTCATCTCTTCAGTAGGTCCTATGATTGAGTGTAGTCTGGCCCAGGGGTGTGAAGGTGAACGGAAAGGCACTGGAGCAACGAACCGCCCTTGCTGTCTCTGCCTGGCCCGTTCCCCTCGCTCCACTGGGATTCTCTGCCTCTAACCCTATTACGGGGGCTGAGTCACTGGCTTACTGGTGCTCTTCTATGCCGTCCCTAGGAGGGGTGTGTCACTTGAGTGGGTTGAGTCACTGACGTGATCTTCCTGTCCGGGTTGGCGCCCCACTCGGGTTCGTGCCGTGGGGGAGATCTTGGTGGGCTATTCTCAGCCTTGTCTCATGGTAGTAAATTGGTGGTTTGAAGATATCCCTCTAGTGGCGTGGGGGCTGTGCTTTGGCAAAGTGGGTGGGGTTATATCCTGCCTGGTTGGCCCTGTCCGGGGGTATCGTCAGACGGGGCCACAGTGTCTCCCGACCCCTCCTGTCTCAGCCGCCAGTATTTATGCTGCAATAGTTTGTTTCGGGGGTCTCTCTCTCTCTCTATCAGCCCTAGGACCATGCCTCAGGACTACCTGGCCTGATGACTCCTTGCTGTCCCCAGTCCACCTGGTCATGCTGCTGCTCCAGTTTCAACTGTTCTGCCTGCGGCTATGGAACACTGACCTGTTCACCGGACGTGCTACCTTATCCCGGACCTGCTGTTTTCGACTCTCTCTGTCACGCCCTGACCTTAGTATTCTTTGTTTTCTTTATTATTTTGGTTAGGTCAGGGTGTGACATGGGTGATGTATGTGTTTTTATTCCTGTCTATGTATTAGTTGCTTGTGTCTGCACTTACAGTGGGGAAAACAAGTATTTGATACACTGCTGATTTTGCAGGTTTTCCTACTTACAAAGCATGTAGAGGTCTGTAATTTTTATCATAGGTACACTTCAACTGTGAGAGACGGAATCTAAAACAAAAATCCAGAAAATCACATTGTATGATTTTTAAGTAATTAATTTGCATTTTATTGCATGACATAAGTATTTGATCACCTACCAACCAGTAAGAATTCTGGCTCTCACAAACCTGTTAGTTTTTCTTTAAGAAGCCCTCCTGTTCTCCACTCATTATCTGTATTAACTGCAACTGTTTGAACTCGTTACCTGTATAAAAGACACCTGTCCACACACTCAATCAAACAGACTCCAACCTCTCCACAATGGCCAAGACAAGAGAGCTGTGTAAGGACATCAGGGATAAAATTGTAGACCTGCACAAGGCTGGGATGGGCTACAGGACAATAGTCAAGCAGCTTGGTGAGAAGGCAACAACTGTTGGCGCAATTATTAGAAAATGGAAGAAGTTCAAGATGACGGTCAATCACCCTCGGTCTGGGGCTCCATGCAATATCTCACCTCGTGGGGCATCAATGATCATGAGGAAGGTGAGGGATCAGCCCAGAACTACATGGCAGGACCTGGTCAATGACCTGAAGAGAGCTGGGACCACAGTCTCAAAGAAAACCATTAGTTACACACTACACCGTCATGGATTAAAATCCTGCAGCGCACACAAGGTCCCCCTGCTCAAGCCAGCGCATGTCCAGGCCCGTCTGAAGTTTGCCAATGACCATCTGGATGATCCAGAGGAGGAATGGGAGAAGGTCATGTGATCTGATGAGACAAAAATAGAGCTTTTTGGTCTAAACTCCACTCGCCATGTTTGGAGGAAGAAGAAGGATGAGTACAACCCCAAGAACACCATCCCAACGTGAAGCATGGAGGTGGAAACATCATTCTTTGGGGATGAAAAGGGGACAGGACGACTGCACCATATTGAGGGGAGGATGGATGAGGCCATGTATCGCGAGATCTTGGCCAACAAACTCCTTCCCTCAGTAAGAGCATTGAAGATGGGTCGTGGCTGGGTCTTCCAGCATGAAATTGACCCGAAACACACAGCCAGGGCAACTAAGGAATGGCTCCGTAAGAAACATCTCAAGGTCCTGGAGTGGCCTAGCCAGTCTCCAGACCTGAACCCAATAGAAAATCTTTGGAGGGAGCTGAAAGTCTGTATTGCCCAGCGACAACCCCGAAACCTGAAGGATATGGAGAAGGTCTGTATGGAGGAGTGGGCCAAAATCCCTGATGCAGTGTGTGCAAACCTGGTCAAGAACTACAGGAAACGTATGATCTCTGTAATTGTAAACAAAGGTTTCTGTACCAAATATTAAGTTCTGCTTTTCTGATGTATCAAATACGTATGTCATGCAATAAAATGCTAATTAATTACTTAAAAATTGACATTCATTAAAGAAGTATGTATTCAACTTACGCAGCTTGGTCTCCTCCATACATCGAACGTGACAGAATAACCCACCAAACAAAGGCCCAAGCAGCGTGAAAGGGAGGAACAGCGCTTGGTGAAAAGACCTGGGACGAGATACTGGACGGTAAAGGATCCTGGACGTGGGAGGAGATACTGGCAGGAGAGGATCACCTACCATGGAGGCAGTTGGAGTTAGCACGGGAGGAACGGCGACGATATAAGGGTACACGGCTAGCACGGAAGCCCGAGTGGCAGCCCCAAGATTGTTTTGTAGGGATGGCACACGAGGAGATTGGCTGAGTCAGGTAGGAGACCTGAGCCAACTCCTCGTGCTTACTGTGGGGAGTGTGTTACTGGTCAGGCACAGTGTTATGCAGAGATGCGCACGGTGTCTCCAGTGCGCTCTATTCCAGCTCATCGCAGAATGGGCATCCAGCCAGGAAGGAGGGTGCCGGCTCAGCGCTCCTGGTCTCCAGTATACCTCCATGGACCAGGATATGCTGCGCCGGCTCTGCGTACTGTGAGTCTGCACAGCTCTGTGCGTCCTGTGCCAGCGCCCTGCATTTGCAGGGCAAGTATAAACATCCAGCCAGGACGGGTTGTGTCAGCTCTACACTCCAGACCTCCAGTACGCCTCCACAGCCCAGTACGCCCTGTGCCTGCTCCCCGCACTCGCCCTGAGATGCGTATCCCCAGCCCAGTACCACCAGTGCCAGTGCCAACACCACGCATCAGGTTTCCTGTGCGTCTCCAGAGCCCTGTACACCCTGTTCCTCCTCCCCGCACTCGCCCTGAGGTGCATGTCCTCAGCCCGGTACCACCAGTGCCGGTACCACGCACCAGTTCTCCAGTGCGTCTCAAGGGTCCAGTACTCCCTGTTCCTGCTCCTCGCACTCGCCCTGAGGTGAGTGTCCCCAGCCCGGTACCACCAGTGCCGGCACCATGCACCAGGCCCACAGTGCGCCTCGCCAGTCCAGAGCGTCAGGCGACAGTACCCAGTCCAGAGCGTCCGGCGACAGTCTACAGACCGGAACCTCCTACGACGGGCCGCAGACCGGAGCCTCCTACGACGGGCCGCAGACCGGAACCTCCTACGATGGGCCGCAGACCGGAACCTCCTACGACGGGCCGCAGACCGGAACCTCCTACGACAGAGTCTCCCTCAAGTCCGGATCCGCCAGAATCTCCCTCCAATCCAGAGGCGCCACTCACGCCAGACTCGACCATCAGTCCAATGGCGTCCTCTAGTCAGTGGTCGGCGGTGAGGGTTCCCGCTCCAGAGACATTAAGTAAGTGTGACGAGTCAGAAGTGGAGAGGGGTCCACATCCCGAGCCAGAACCGCCACCTCGGAGTTATGCCCACCCAGACCCTCCCATATAGGCTTAGGTGTGCGGCCGGGAGTCCGCACATTTGGGGGGGGGGGGGGGGGGGGGGGTACTGTCGTGCCCTGACCTTAGTATTCTTTGTTTTCTTTATTATTTTGTTTAGGTCAGGGTGTGACATGGGTGATGTATGTGTTTGTGATGTATGTGTTTTTGTTCCTGTCTAGGGGTTTTGTATGTCTATGGGTGTTTACTAGTCTAGGTGTTATGTATTTATTTGTGTATTTGTGAGACGTAGAGTAGGTAATTGGATGATCTCCACACGTATGGTTCCCACCGTGAAGCATGGAGGAGGAGGTGTGATGGTGTGGGGGTGCTTTGCTGGTGACACTGTCAGTGATTTATTTAGAATTCAAGGCTGTGAATCTGGTTGAGAGAATGCCAGAGTGTGCCTCGTGAGGTATTGGTTGGTCTCATAAAGGCAGGGCAACCATACTGCCGAGCACCATTACAGCTGCTAACGTTACAGCCGAGCGTCATTACAGTTCTATCACTCTCAAACAGAGAAATGCACATGAAACGTTAGCTAGACGCCAATGCAATACGTAAATACGTTCTAAAATGTAAGTTAATTCTAAATGATAATGACTCTCAAAAACACATATGCTTATGTCAATATCCTGACTGGTTTTATAACGTAAATACCAAGTACACCTTAGTTACTTATGAAGACAGCCATATAATTTAGATAGCATAAAGCTAACCCGGATTCTCCATTCATAAACAATCACAGCTAACATTAAATGGCTAGCTAGCTACTGTAGCTGGCGCAATGTCTTGGTACTGCAACCTGTCAAGCAGAAAACAGGCCATCTCTGCATCAGACTTCAGCCCTTTTAAGGGCCATAACTTCACTCCAGCGATAAAAATTGTTACCTATATTTACACTTTTTGGCACATGATTCCGCAACCAGTGGGGCTGGATGCTTGCCTAAAAAATCCAGCATCGTTGATTGCGCTCGGAAGAAGATGATCAGGCCTCAGAGTGACGCTTCTCAAAGAGGGAAGGTGCAGCCCTCCAATTTGAAAACAAGAAAGCACCGTCTTTTGTTGACCATCAGAAAAACTGAAATTCTGAACGCAAATTTGGAAGGGCCCAAAGCATTTTTTTGGGGTGTGAAACACTATCGTTCCACTATTACTGCAGATATATTATGGACATTTTATGACATAATGCAAAAATTCTACATTAATTCTCTGTTAAATAAATGTTTTGTTAAACTATTTTATGCATGTTCTTGATTTAGTGGCACAGATACTTGCATGCATTTTAGAACAAATAGGATATTACGAAAATGTAAGAAAATATATAGTTGAATCTCCTAAAACCAGATGAGGACATACATATTCCACGCAACGTTAGTGTTTCATTTGATCTATTCAGGCACAAAGACCTACTTTACTGAGTGTGTTTGGGACAAGTACTAAGTGAATGTTAGAGTTCTGTGAGTGTTGAAGTTAGGTGTTAAGAGATTGAAATTTGGATAAGTGGTAAGCTGAAGTTCAACAAACGACTGAAATGTGGATAATAAGAGGATTGAAATTTGGATAATAAGATATATTATTAGTACTGAGTGGTTGGAGTGATTAGATAGTAAGTTTCAATATATAACGTTATCTAGGGGTTCCATCTACCACCGCCCATCGTAGTCTGGGACTACTAGTAATAGCACGAGGTGTTATTGAGCATGGGGTGTTGTTTTATATGTATAGGAAGTAGTGGCAAGTCTATAGGCATTTCTGGGAATTGTCTATGTGGTCTGGGACCACTATACCATAGTTCTGTGAGGCTAGAGTGTACCATATTCTCTGCAAGGCAGAGATACATAGGGTACATAGGATACATAGGGAGTGGTGTAGATATGAATACCTAAGACTTCTGTGTGATGTGAAAGAGGTGCATGTCTGAATGAATACCCCAACAGTTCCGTGTGAGTTTTTCGATCTATAACGTTATCTAGGGGTTCTGTGATCCACCACCCGTCAATCTACAGGTAATGAGCACTGACAGGAGAAGCCATTGAAAAGTATGGGAGGGTAACAGCTGATACGGGTAAGGGCTGTTCATGGATGCCCCCTGACACAGATTTCCTCAAGAACATGATACAGTTGAAGTTCGAAGTTTACATACAGCTTAGCCAAATACATTTAAACTCAGTTTTTAACAATTAGCCTATTGGAAGTATGCTTTGGGTCATTGTCCATTTGGAAGACCCATTTGCGACCAAGCTTTAACTTTCTGACTGATGTCTTGAGATGTTGCTTCAATATATCCACATAATTTTCCTCCCTCATGAAGCCATCTATTTTGTGAAGTGCACCAGTCCCCCCCCTGCAACAAAGCAACCCCACAACATAATGCTGCCACCCCCGTGCTTCACGGTTGGGATGGTGTGCTTCACGGTTGGGATGGTGTTCTTCGGCTTGCAAACCTCCCCCTTTTTCCTCCAAACATAACAATGGCCAAACAATTCTATTTTTGTTTCATCAGACCAGAGGACATTTCTCCAAAAAGTACGATCTTTGTCCCCATGTGAAGTTGCAAACTGTAGTCTGGCTTTTTTTATTGCGGTTTTGGAGCAGTGGCTTCTTCCTTGCTGATCGGCCTTTCAGGTTATGTCGATATTGGACTCGTTTTACTGTGGATATAGATACTTTTGTACCGGTTTCCTCCAGCATCTTCACAGGGTCCTTTGCTGTTGTTCTGGGATTGATTTGCACTTTTCGCACCACAGCACGTTCATCTCTAGGAGACAGAACGCATCTCCTTCCTGAGAGGTATGGCGGCTGCGTGGTCCCATGTTGTTTATACTTGCATACTATTGTTTGTATAGATGAACGTGGTACCTTCAGTCATTTGGAAATTGCTCCCAAGGATGAACCAGACTTGTGGAGGTCTACAATTTTTTTTCTGAGGTCTTGGCTGATTTCCTCTGAATTTCCCATGATGTTAAGCAATAGGGCACGGAGTTTGAAGGTAGGCCTTGAAATACATCCACAGGTACACCTCCAATTCACTCAAATGATGTCAATTAGCCTATCAGAAGCTTCTAAAGCCATGACATCATTTTCTGGAATTTTCCAAGTTGTTTAACCGTCTTTAGAAACTTGTTTCAGGCTTCTGCTATAAAGGAGGGGGGAATGGGAGCAGAATGAGTCAGTGGTCTGGCAGAGTTAGCTCTCGTTCCAGTGCTTTTCCTCAGACAATGGAATTCTACGGTTGGAACCTTATTGATGATTTATGTTAAAAACATCCTAAAGATTGATTCCATACATCGTTTGACTTGTTTCTACGACCTGTAACGGAACTTTTCAAGTTTTTGTCGGGACATAGTGCTCGCGCCTCATGAAGATGGATTACTGGGCTGAACACGCTAACAACAAGTGGCTATTTGGACATAAATGATGGACTTTATGGAACAAATCAGTCATTTATTGTCAAACTGGGATTCCTGGAAGTGCCTTCTGATGAAGATCATCAAAGGTAAGTGAATATTTATAGTGTTATTTCTAACTTCTGTTGACACCAACATGGCGAATATTTCTTTGGCTGGATTGGGCTCTGAGCGCCGTTCCCAGATTATGCTTTTTCCGTAAAAGAAATTGAAATCTGACACAGCGGTTGCATTATGGAGAAGTCTAATTCTGTGAATAACACTTTTATCTTTTATCAATGTTTATTGTGGGTATTTCTGCAAAATCACCGGATGTTTTGGAATCAAAACATTACTGCACGTAACGCGCCAATGTAAACTGAGATTTTTGGATATAAATATGCACATTATCGAACAAAACATACATATATTGTGTAACATGAGTGTCATCTGATGATCATCAAAGGTTAGTGATTAATTTTATCTGTATTTCTGTTTTTTGTGACTCTTATCTTTGGCTGGGAAAATGGCTGTGTTTTTTTGACTTGGCTATGACCTAACATAATCACATGTTGTGCTTTCGCTCTAAAGCCTTTTTGAAATCGGACACGATGGGTAGATTAACAAGAAGTTTCTTTCATTTGCTGTATTGGACTTGTTAATGTATAAAAGTTACATAATTCAAAAAAAAAAAAAGAATTTCGCGCGCTGCCATTTCAGCGAAATGTTGTTGAGGGGTTCCGCTAGCGGAACGCCTGCCCTAGAAAGGTTAAAGTTACAGTCAACTTAGTGTATGTGAACGTCTGATCCACTGGAATTGTGATACAGTGAATTATAAGTGAAATAATCTGTCTGTAAACAATTGTTGGAAAAATAACTTGTCATGCACAAAGTAGAAGTCCTAACCGACTTGCCAAAACTATAGTTTGTTAACAAGAAATGTGTGGAGTGGTTTAAAAACGGGTTTTAAATACTCCAACCTAAGTGTATGTAAACTTCCGACTGTATACTCTTGGGCTGGCTGCGCTGTGATCATTGCTGGTGGTGTGGATGTGAATACCTAAGTTGTTTTATAACGTTATATAGGGATTCTGTGTGATGTGAAGATATGAAAGGAGAGAGTACTATTACTGAATATGCTGTATGAATAGTATAATGGGTTACTATAAATTTGATAGAGTAACAGTGGAAATTATAATAATAATATACAACTTGCATACCCACACGTAGATGTATATAAGGGGTGTAAAAGTGTTCTGAGAAATGTTCAGTGTGGTCCCTTTATGGATCATGTGATAAAGATAAGGTTAAAACATTGTATGACTGCCTAAAGGGTCTGGAATATAAAGTCTCAGACAAAGATTGGCGCATTTCCACTTACCCCTAACCAATAAAACTAGAGATGATAACTAACCTTAAGGCCCAGTCTCTCCTGTCTCCTGTCTCCGGTGCCAGAACACTCCATCTACAGTGGGTTGATAGGCAGTGCTAGTCCAGTTATAATAGACATGGCCCCAGAAAGAAACCCTAGTCTAGAGAGCCATCTCAAAAAGGAAGCTTCCTCCAAAAGTTTCTCTCTTCCCTTATCTCTTATATTTTATACATTTGGCGCATTACATGTTCATCTTAAAATAATAGACATTTAATAAGTGTGAAGCAGAAAGTGAATATCGAACAAAAATGAATAATAAATATAAGTAACATTGTTAGGGTAGACTAAAATGCCAACAATGCCTTCCAATTTGGAGAAAGTTATCATGTTTTGTTTTTTTTAACCCTTACAATAGCAGTAAAAGCAGAACATTGTTTGAGAGTGATCCATGCGTATTAGCAGTAGTAATTGAGAGGGTCTTCCTATTGGGAAGAAAGGGTCCTAGTTGAAGGAAACAGAAATGGAGACTAGTGAAAGTAACAAAGTGAATGGCAATATTAGTGGCTTTCAGATAAGCACTCTAATAACGCCACATTTTTAGTAATTTGAAGAAGCTGAAGTTTCAATACAAAGTTGCATTACGAACAGAGGGACAGATATTAAATTAGAGGCTCCCATCTGGTGTTTGGGTTAGAGATAAGCTTCCTGTGGACAAATAGATAAGCCGCCAGTGAAAATAAGTGGTACTCACTGAACTCAAACAGGTTGTAAGGGATACATTGGGACATTTGGGACAGAGGTATGAGTAATTGAATAAGAGACGTTTTTTGGACAATTTTCAATGATTATTCCTCAATTATATAGTTTTGGTAACACCAGTAATTTAAGGTAATGTCATCTAAAACAATAATCTGTTTTCAATAAGTGGAACTGTGTCCAAAATTGAAGTAAATCCAAGTAAATGTTTCAGTACCGAGTATTGAGTTGATAAGCCAGCGCCTACTTTTTGAGGGACATAGCGGATTTGATAAACAACAGGTTTCATATTTTGACTAGTTGATGTCAAAGGTGCAGTCAGCAACAAGTCAATGCAACAAGTCAAAATTATAAGAAAGTGCCTATGTTGCTTAACAGGACACTGTATCTGAAGTACGATTCTGTATATGCATGGTTTTATCAAGACTTCCTGCCCAAGATGCAGTAAGCTCGATTAAGATTTTTTTTTACACAGTTCCAAATTAAGTAAGGCTTGGCCATTTTGTTTGTTTTTACCCTACATTTTACCACACATGCCAGCACCCACACACAACCCACCTGTTATGAATATTTGTCATTTGTGTTAATATCGTGTTTGATTTATTGTGTTGAGTCTTTATATTTGGTTTTAGTGGATTCTTCATAGGTTGGGGGAAAAAATGCACCTTAAAGAGCACACAAATAACATTTTCTGAAGTTTCTATTTTCCAGATTTTGGTTGCACACATGCAAATACTCCTGATAAGAAATGTACTGAAAAACCCAATGTAAACCTGGTACAGAAATGTTTGAAATGTCTTTAGATAATGAGTCTGAATACAGGGAAAGAAAAGGCAAAGACAAATTCACTTACTGGGGTTGAATGACCTCATTAAGGCTAGAGACATTGGGTGAGATTTAATTGTAATATGTAAACACTTATAATTAGGAAGAAGTTTATAATTTATCAATAGTCCTATGTGTGATTCAGACCATGAGAAGGAGAGAGCGCTGCCCCTGAATGAGGGAAACCTGTCTCTAGTCTATTTTACTACGCCTTGAATGACCTTATGGGATACAATTATTTCCTTCTGGAGTTATCAAGGGGTTGTAATTCAAATTGGATTTGTTCTTCTGATTAGTACAAATGTTATTGAACTGGCAGTGTTGTTGTTTTTTGGACGCATGAATCCCGATGTGAGTCATGTGTCCAAAGGGAGAATTACCTGTCCCCTGGGGCCCTTTGGTAAATGTATGCAAATGTATTTTGTTTACATGCCTGCCTGTAAAAGGAAAACATATATGTTGGTAATGGTTGACAGTTACTCCAAATGGATTGAAGTGTTCCTTGGGTCAAACACTTTCTTGCAATTATCTAGTAATGTCTCTGTACTACAGAATGTATCAGATTGTTGGGTGACAGTGCTGAGACTATGCCATTTCTTGCTATACCCCTCGGTGCATATGACATATTGATGTGGACCAAAGCAAGTAACCTTACAGACAGAGAGCTTGATTGGGTAAAGGATAAGTTGTTTTATATGAATAAGTGTTTTGTTTGTTTTGTTAGACAGAGAGCTTGATTGGAAAAAGGATAAGGTGTTTATATGAAGAAGTGTATTGCTGTTGTTGTTGTTTGTGTAACACAAATCGCACCAGTTTGGGTCTGCAGGATTAGCCCTCTAACTCCCTGACACTGTATCTCTGCGGTGAGGTTGCCAATGTGATAGGGGGAGGAGAAGCCTATTTTCAAAAATGGTTTCAACAGTGCGTTGTTATACTCTGACATTTGTATTCAGAATATTAGTGGTAGTATTAATTTGTCATACAGTGAATAGTTTGTCTGGATTTCCTGAATCAGAAATACCCTTAACTAAACTGCTGTTCTGGTCTGTCCTCTCTCGAGGTTATGGCAAAGGTGACCACAGATGGTATCTATCAAGACTTCATGGAAGGGATAATTAGACCGAGTGAGCCTCACGCCCTCTAACCGGCTGAAGTGATGGCAACAATGGCGTTCACTATGGCCCCTGTCCTTCACCACTTCTACCGGAGACCTGAGTCCGAGTCAGCAACCTGTGTACAGCATCCAGACTAAGCTATCAACTGCTTTTTCTCTCAGGAGTGCGGCATGAGTCCACGTGGAGTGAGCATAGAGAAAGGTCCCGTCCAGACATCTCTCATGGTTCTGTGTACTGGTCGGAAAATGGAGAAGACATAATGGACTGTAAAGGATGGTGGCAGCTCAGGTGAGAGATTCGTCTGCTGTTTGCAAAAATCTGATTATCCCTCCGATATTGAAATTGGAACATTATCAAGGGCCATCTACATTGAACATGTGCCATTGGTAGGTCAAACCGAAGAAGAAAATGAAGAAACGCAAGAAGAATGAATGCCAGGGAGGGGGTGGTCAACCGTGCCCATATTTGATTTAGGCTTGTCCAAAATGGTTTATTTGGGGTATCAGGTTGATTTTGGAGGTCTGCACGCTGCGAAATTCATAGTAATTTACTTATGATGTGTTTTGATAGAAGCTCCTTTGATAGAAGCTATAATCTGATGCTTACCTTAAAATGTAATGATAATTATCACATAGTGATAAAAGCAGGGAATGTGCAGGAAAATGTTGTCTGAAGAGATAGCATTGAATTGTACACAGCATCTCCTTTCCCTCTTTCTTGGTTCGTGCAGGTGACTGTGACCTCCTCCTCAGACCAATTGGCAGTACGCCCAGAACATTGTTCTGGGAATCTAAAGGGATATCTCAGTTTCAAGGTCTCAGCTTGGAGAGAAGTCATGTGAGGTATTGGTCGATCACATACAGGAACCAAATATCAATGATGAATTAATTATGAGTAATGTAAATCATGCAAATATAACTTGTCTGTGTAAGCAGTATATAAGAGAACTGGACTGCCCCAACTGACATGTACTATGGTGCATTAAGTTTGTTGGAACCTCTCCAGCTTGCTGATAATAAAGAATTATTAATTTAATATTGACTTCAGCTGCCCCTGGTGGTAATTTCCACGACACCAAGATAATCCATCCACCTGACAGGTGTGGCATATCAAGAAGCTGACAAAACAGCATGATGATTACACAGGTGAACCTTCTGCTGGGGACAATAAAAGACCACTCTAAAATGTGCAGATTTGTCACACAACACAATGCCACAGATGTCTCAAGTTGAGGGAGCGTGCAATTGGCATGCTGACTGCAGGAATCAAATCAAATCAAATTTATTTATATAGCCCTTCGTACATCAGCTGATATCTCAAAGTGCTGTACAGAAACCCAGCCTAAAACCCCAAACAGCAAGCAATGCAGGTGGAGAAGCACCTGTCCACCAAAGCTGTTGCCAGATAATTTAATGTTAATTTCTCTACCGTAAACCGCCACAGTTTTTGAGAATTTGGAAGTAGATCCAAACGACCACAGTATGGCGTCATTTATTTATTTATTTTTTAAACTTAGATACTGCACTGTTGGTTAGAGCCTGTAAGTACGCATTTCACTGTTGTATTCAGCGCACGTGACAAATAAACTTTGATTTGGGCGATCGGTTTGCTGATGTCAACCATGTTAACAGTGTCCCATGGTGGTGGTGGTGGAATGGTATGGGCAGGCATAAGCTACGGACAATGAACACAATTTAATTTTATCGATGGTCATTTGAATGCAGAGATACCGTGACGAGATCCCGACGCCCATTGTCATGCCGTTCGTCCGCCGCCATCGCCTCATCTATCAACATGATATTGCACGACCCCATGACGCAAGGATCTGTACACAATTCCTGGAGACTGAAAATGTCTCAGTTCTTCCATGGCCTCCATACTCACCAGACATGTCATCCGTTGAGCATGTTTGGGAGGCTCTGGATCGGCATGTGTAACAGCGTGTTCCAGTTCACGCCAATATTCAACAACTTTCACAGCCAGTGAAGAGGAGTGGGACAGCATTCCACAGGCCATAACCAGTAGCCTGGTCAACTCTATGCGAAGGAGATGTGTCGTGCTGCAAATGGTGGTCACAACAGATACTGACTGGTTTTCTGATCCACGCCCCTACCCTTTTTTTAAAGGTATCTCTGACCAACAATATTCCCAGTCATATTAAATCCATATATTAAGGCCTAATGAATTTATTTCAATTGACTGATTTCCTGAAATTAACTGTAACTCAATCAAATCTTTGAAATTGTTACATTTATTGTATATTTTTGTTCATTATACAATATTTCACATATATTTCAGAATTAAAGAAAGAGATCTAACATGCTAAATCAAGGTTCTTGAGAACTCAAATTAAGCGGTTTTAAGATTAACTATTGAATTGCTGAACTATGGAATGCTATGTAAATGTTGTTATTGTATTATTGTCAAAACAAGACAATGTCTGTTACATTGTGAAAAGTAGGCTCTGTTAGTATTGTTAAGAGTCAGGAATGCAATTGTGTGCAATACCTAACACCTGAGTTCTTCCCATTCTCCTTAACACGCCACTGTATGTATAATTACATAGATGAATGCCTATGCTAATATTCAGTGTCCTCACACCACATGGCATGTTACATGATGTAGGAGATCAAGGGTCATATCTTGAGGAGCTGCTCAGCAGCTGCCAAGTGAAACAGGAAGTTCTCTGTAGCAGGCGGGAAGTGGCGCTGCTTTAAGGTCTCCAGGGTGATTTTAGAGTTCTCACATTCCTCGGCTAATGACGCCAAGTTAGCAAGGATCTCCCTCGTCTTTATGGAAATGTCCTGAAAACATCATAGCAAACAGACAGCTTTTTTCGTGATTGTGCTAAATACCGGGATACTTATAATAACATATTTACTGTATGAACACTGTTCATCTTTGAAAATGCATACCTCACACCTTCTCTGATCACTGAAGAATGAATGGTAAGGATGTCATGTGTACTTTCAACTCTCACCTTGATAATCTGCCCGTCTGTTCTATCAGCATTCTCTGCAGACTGGACAATGACGAGCCCAATGTCTTTGTGCAGCTTTCCCATAGACATGGCCTCTTTGGTGTATTGAGTAGATAGGAGAGACATCATATTGTTTAAGAAATGGTGGATGCTTGAGGGAGGACTAGGTAGCAAGGTTTCTCTACATTCCGTTATTTATTTTTTTAGATACAGAGCATTCTTCACTTTGGCCAGACTGCCTTTTACAGTAATAAGAAGATTACAATTGAGACACCCACCTTTGGCACTCTGGGATATAGTAATCTCACTATCTGGGAGGTTTACATATACGTCAAACAAGTCCGATCTGTTGCTCACTTCTGGATCAACAAATCCTGCGACGTACCCTGCAGAGACAGTGAGCATATGAGTGAATCAACTATTCATTTCTTCACCATAAGGCTTTTCAGGGACAGTGCAGATGGGGGTACTCACAGAACTCTACGTTGAGAATCTCCAAGGAACATGTTTTCAAAACAACAGGCAAGTAAAATAATGTACTGCAAGTCAATTATTGCATGAGTCTTCCTGTGTGTGTGTGTGTGTGTGTGTGTGTGTGTGTGTGTGTGTGTGTGTGTGTGTGTGTGTGTGTGTGTGTGTGTGTGTGGAACTGACTGTTGGGAGACAATGGGAATCTGGGTTGTGTTCATTAGGACACGCAAAGGAAAACATTTTGCAATAGAAAATGAACATTCTATTGGACAGGTCAAGGAAGTCCCTGACTGTTACAGTCCATGTTCTTATCTTTGGTGTTTAATGAACACGACCCTGTGGTCTGAATCAGTTTGCTTTAATGTGGATCTAATGAACCAGACATCCTCACCAGTGCACGTCCTGAGATTCTCGAGCTCACTGTCAGTCAGGTGGACATAAGGGTGCAAAATGGACCAGTCTTTCCTGTGCCATGTCAGAGCCGGAAGAGCTCTAGGAGGGAAAAATACAATAAAATCATACATTTGATATGAAGATGTCTGGTTCTCTCAAAAACATCAATTGTAATCCACTTCAACAATGAAGTCCATGAACAGTCAAAGGTCTGGGCCTAGTTTCCCCAAATCATCTTATGGCAATCTTTATCGTTAGAACTTTCGTAGGACTATTGTTAAATCTCAGAGCCGTTTACCAAAACCATCGTTACTAAAGTTGCACTTGAAGAGGCTTGCTATTTAACGACGGCATCAGACCACTAGTAGAACAGCTAAGTGCGACAGCTAAGTGCGTCGTTAGATGCTTTTTTGCCCTTCCGCATCAAGATGTTTCTCTGTCTTTCTGTAACTGCTGATAACTTTAAACCGTTTGTGACTACAAATAGAAAGTTGCCAATGTCTTTGCAAATGACACAAACAAGCGAAGGATATTAGATGCTTCAAATAAATACAGTATAGGCACTATACTATATTTCAATGATTTTGAAATACATTTCTTGTTAATTCAATTGAGTTTAATTCAGCTATTTGTATGCTACTGTCTGTTATTTTTGCCTACATGTGCACAAACGATGTGTCAAATCTGAATTTCGTGCATATAGGATAAGCATTAGAATAAGCCGCCTCAATATTTGTAGCCATAGGTGATAATATCTCATAGGGGCTGATCTGTCATCAGTATTGTGGAATAATTCTAATGTTAAGGTAAGACTTGAACGGGAGAAAGCTGATCCGAAAGCAGCGGTTTCTTTCGATCACTTAGCGAACTCTCCCTCTCTGCGCGCTGGTGGTGTTTTGGGAAACGCATGTTACATCGTCGCCCGTATTTTCCTCTGTGCATTTTCTCTATTGCCTTAGTCACCTTGTGAACTCCAACAATGCTTCAACCTGAGGGTGATGGACCACGATCCTCTTCTTTAGCATAAGGGCTGTGTACAGGATGATGGTCTCCATCCCAAACTGGGACACCACATCTGAAACAGTAAATCACAAGATAGTCTACCTAATCCTGGTAATCGAATGGGATCAGCTTCTTCAAGGAAATGCTTCTTTGCATACCAATAAGGAAACTGGACAGTGTCAAGCACCTTGTATGAACAATCATGTCCTTATACTGTAAGTGTTTTATATTTGTACATGTCTAACCTTTCACTGAGCCTGCTAAGTAGGCCTTCCTGACATCGTAGTCCTTGATGAGAAAGGAGCCATTCTCGTCACTCTGGCAGACGCCTTTGGTGAGGACTGCAATGTAACCCTCCATCATTTTCACAGGGCTCCCATGTTTGATGTACATCCTGAATGACAAAACACACATGAAAAAATGAATGAAGAAATATGTTTTGGGGAAGTATTAAATAAGCAGACATTTAGCCATGGGGGTGCATTAGCGTAGTATGCTGTACCTGCATAGTACTCGACTGAATGCTGCATACTTCTCAGGGTTGAAGTCCTTTGTTGTGACAACTATTGAAAAATGTGTGACCTAAAAAGAGAGAAATACGAGCAATATAATTTATCATTAGACCTACAGGTTAAAATGATTTAAATGAATGGAGAATTTCAAAACGAACTGTACCTTCTTTAGAGCGGTTGGTTCCTGCACCTCTACAGTGGATATGTAGTACCAGGTACGGCGGAACTGGCCAAACACAAAAGTGTGCAAGCCTCGGCTGTCCTGTCTGAGACAGCACTTACTGAGCAGGACCTCCCGGAGCTCAGCACTGACTGAGGGATAGCACCACACCCACAAGGTGTCTGCATTCACATCTTTCTCTGTGTGGGGAAGAATATGAGAATAACGTGTCATATTGTTTTCACAACTCATTATTATCAATATTACCAGATCTTTAACTAAATTAATCTGTTCTCATGCTTACAGGAAGTAAAATCAAAGATGGTAAAATACTTCATCACAGATAGAACAATGAGACAGATATTTCCCTGGATGTATAAATGTGAAGCATCCGGTTGGCGTTTCCACTGACTACCAAATATGGTAGTGAGAGGAAGCCCACTGGCGGGCAGTGGGAGAAGACGAACGAGATGGATTTTGGCCGAAATTCTGCTAATCTTCTCATCAATTAAACATTTGATCTCAATACAGTTCTGTTCCCAAAACTAGAATCTGTTATGAACAGCACATACTAAGTTTTGTAGACTTCGCCCTTTGCCAAAGTTGATACAAATGTAGTTCTTTAGAAGGATAGTAAAGACGAATTGAGTTATCGCATACACGCAGTTCACAGCGTAGGCGTTCCCTAACGGAAATACGCTAGAACGCGCCAATAGGATCTCGCTAACTCGTGCTTGGTTCTACCCACTGTGAATAATTTGCTCCCATTGGAAACGACAAGTTGTGGTCTATCTTGGGTTAGTTAAACAAATCTTTGTTGATATCATGTGATGCCAGTCAAAGCCGAACAGGAGCAAACTTGGCACGCATCAACCAAAAAAAGCAGGGTAAAAATTATTAGAAAAGGGGAAGGATATGTCTTTCCTTACCAATTAACCCAACGCTTAACATGAGCTGAGTTTCTGGTGCCGCCATATCCCATCACAATTCTGTTGTACTGTGGGAGTTGACAATTAGGAACTCATGACAGCTCGTCTTGGGCAAGGAAGTACTTTCACCAAACGAACAGCTAGCTAGCTGTTCCTAACTGTTTGGAGATAGGATGAGCACGAAAGAAGAGTAAAACATGTTCATTAGCTCTAGCAGGTTAGAGGCTATACCGAAATCAACAAATTAGCCACAATGAATGATTAGCTACAAGTAGTTCGACAGTGATAACATTTGATTTGAGAAGCCATGCACAGTTTGATGATAACAGTCTAAGGCTTCTAGCTAGCTACAGTATAGGACACACAAAGTTGATGAAAGTACAGTTACTGTACCGTGTGTCTGGTCCAGATCTGCGATTGGTTTTGACGAATCTACAAAATGTATAAATGATTAGCTAACATTGATGCTTTCAAAACACACAAGCATTGTGAACCAATCGCATTTGAGGTCATGTGATCATACGTAAAATTTTCTAAATAAAAGTCCCCCGAAAAACTGTTACAGGACGTTTTTCTGATTTAAAAATCACAAAACGTATAGTTAAAAGTTACTCAAACATTTTTAAATTAACAAATATAGATTCACGGTATTATTATTCTTAACTATAGCCTAATGATTACGTTTTTCGTTTTAGTGCCCTGTAAAAAACAATACCAACACTGTTGCTGGAAGTATTAGTGGTTTTCTAACTACTGTCAACTCGTAACAGAACAGGATTTAAACACGTTTTGAAGCGAACATTTTCACATTGGCCCCGTCCAGGGATAACTTTGGACGGGGATCCTTGGGAATTCCCTACCCCATTGAAGTTGACATTTTCAATGGTTAACACAAGGGTTGGGGTAGGGTAAGGGTAGGGGTTAGAGTTTAGGGTAAGGATGTCCCAATAATCCCGGATAGCATTGAATTTTACCAAATAACTAAACTAAAAGGTGAATAAAAAGGTGAATAAAATGAAAATCTAACTCACTTGACCTATTGTTATTTCCCCTCTAGGAAACCTGCAATGACATAGATGCATGACCTGCCTGGATATGAGCAGCATGGAGAACAGTGCCATCTAGTGAAATGAAAAATAAACTATTATTACAGATAATTTAAATGAACAATATTGAACTCATGTATATTGAAGACTGCAAAAGCAATTTGTTTAATACACATTTCGATGTCCCCTTATTATTTTTTTTTACATGTACCGATTAGATGTTTTATTTAATGTATTTAATGTAACCACTAGCACTCAACAATAAGACTTAACACCTCCTACAATAGCATGAAAAGAGGAGGGTAGGAACAATGAAACAGAATAAGGCATCTTGATACAGCCAAATGTACCATTTGTGAGTTTTCAAGTAAACGGAGGACCTCTATTTTGAAGCTTTTTGCGCGACTTGGACCCGTTAATGACGCTTATTTTTTCATCCGTACTCCAGGACGACCCACGTGACCTCAATTAAACCGTTTTCGCTCGCTTCCATATGCCGCTTTCAAAGCAATATTAATATCAAAAATATTCGACCTTAGTGCATTCGAGACAACTGGGAATATGATGCTGCAATTTGATGCACTATGCAGGTGTCGCTCCACCATTTCCTGGTTGCTAAAATTCGAATAGTTCGCCTAATTTCAGTTTATGTGACAAAACAAGCAAGTATAGTGTACATAATCCTAATACCAACTAAACCGCTGTGAAATATATATTTTCCATGAGAAAAAATATAGTATTTTCAGCTGTTTGAAGCAGGTGTACAAAGCCTAATTTAAAATTCAAAAACGAAATTTAAGAACGTGAAGCATAGAAATTGCACACATAGCACATATCTACTGCTTCTGAGACTTGCTTTCAATGCGAATGACAGATCTATAACATAACTTTTCTATGTAGATTTGATTGGGTCCCACCCAAAATGTAAATATTGGAGCTGTAATTCCTTTTATCCTCAAGATGAATGTCAATGTATCACCAATAAATATCTAAAATTGTATTTAATTAAACTGATGTGTTCACACAATGTCTGATTTTAATTTCAAATCAAATCAAATGTATTTATATAGCCCTTCGTACATCAGCTGATATCTCAAAGTGCTGTACAGAAACCCAGCCTAAAACCCCAAACAGCAAGCAATGCAGGTGTAAAAGCACTAACTACCAAGCAAATTAATGTATCATAAAAATTGAATATAAATTCATATTCATTTGTTGAAACCTACCAGGTACAACCCCAAATCCATAAACACAGGCACCCTCCAAATACACCTCTGCTGTTTTCAATCAAGATCTCAGCGATCACTGCCTCATTGCCTGCACCCGTAATGGGTCTGCGACCAAACGACCACCCCTCCTCACTGTCAAACGCTCTCTAAAACACTTCTGCGAGCAGGCCTTTCTTATCGACCTGGCCGGGGTATCCTGGAATATCATTGACCTCATCCTGTCAGTAGATGATTCTTTAAAAGTGCCTTCCTCACCATCTCAAATAAGCATGCCCCACTCAAAAAATGTAGAACTAGGAATATATATAGTCCTTGGTTCACTCCAGACCTGTCTGCCCTTGACCAGCACAAAAACGTCCTGTGGCGTTCTGCATTAGCATCGAATAGCCCCCGTGATATGCAACTTTTCAGGGAAGTTAGGAACCAATATACACAGGCAGTTAGAAAAGCTAAGGCTAGCTTTTTCAAACAGAAATTTGCATCCTGTAGTACTAACTCAAAAAAGATCTGGGACACTGTAAAGTCCATGGAGAATAAGAGCTCCTCCTCCCAGCTGCCCACTGCTCTGAGGCTAGGGAACACTGTTACCACCGATATATCCACTATAATTGACCATTTCAATAAGCATTTCTCTATGACTGGCCATGCTTTCCACCTGGCTATCCCTACCCCGGTCAACTGCCCAGCACCCTCCACAGCAACCCGCCAAAGCCCCCACCATTTCTCTTTCACCCAAATCCAGATAGCTGATATTCTGAAAGAGCTGCATAATCTGGACCCATACAAATCAGCCGGGCTAGACAATCTGGACCCTCTCTTTCTAAAATTATCTGTCAAAATTGTTGCAACCCCTATTACTGCCTGTTCAACCTCTCTTTCGTATTGTCTGAGATTCCCAAAGATTGGAAAGCTGCCGCGGTCATCCCCCTCTTCAAAGGGGGTGACACTCTAGACCCAAACAGCTACAGACCTATATCTATCCTACCCTGTCTTTCTAAGGTCTTCGAAAGCCAAGTTAACAAACAGATTACCGACGATTTCGAATCCCACCGTATCTTCTCCGCTATGCAATCTGGTTTCAGAGCTGGTCATGGGTGCACCTCAGCCACGCTCAATGTCCTAAACGACATCATAACCGCCATCGATAAGAGACATTACTGTGCAGCCGTATTTATCGACCTGGCCAAGGCTTTCGACTCTGTCAATCACAACATTCTTATTGGCAGACTCGACAGCCTTGGTTTCTCAAATGATTGCCTCGCCTGGTTTACCAACTACTTCTCTGATAGAGTTCAGTGTGTCAAATCAGAGGGCCTGTTGTCCGGACCTCTGGCAGTCTCTATGGGTGTGCCACAGGGTTAAATTCTCGGGCCGACTCTCTTCTCTGTATACATCAATGATGTTGCTCTTGCTGCTGGTGATTCTCTGATCCACCTCTACGCAGACGACACCATTCTGTATACTTCTGGCCCCTCTTTGGACACTGTGTTAGCTAACCTCCAAACGAGCTTCAATGCCATACAACTCTCCTTCCGTGGCCTCCAACTGCTCTTAAACTCAAGTAAAACTAAATGCATGCTATTCAATCGATCATTGTCCGCACCTGCTCACCCGTCCAGCATCACTACTCTGGACGGCTCTGACTTAGATTACGTGGACAACTACAAATACCTAGGTGTCTGGTTAGACTGTAAACTCTCCTTCCAGACTCACATTAAGCATCTCCAATTCAAAATTAAATCTAGAATTGGCTTCCTATATCGCAACAAAGCATCCTTCACCTATGCTGCCAAACATAGGTAAAACTGGCCATCCTACCGATACTCGACTTCGGAGATGTCATCTATAAAATAGCCTCTAACACTCTACTCAACAAACTGGATGCAGTCTATCACAGTGCCATCAGTTTTGTCATCAAAGCCCCATTCACTACCCACCATTGTGACCTGTACGCTCTCGTTGGTTGGCCCTTGCTTCATACTCGTCGCCAAACCCACTGGCTACAGGTTATCTACAAGTCTCTGCTAGGTAAACCCCCGCCTTATCTCAGCTCACTGGTCACCATAGCAGCACCCACTCGTAGTTCGCGCTCCAGCAGGTATATCTCACTGGTCACCCCCAAAGCCAATTCAAGTTTGGTCGTCTTTCCTTCCAGTTCTCTGCTGCCCATGACTGGAACGAACTGCAAAAATCTCTGAAGCTGGAGACTCACATCTCCCTCACTAGCTATAAGCACCAGCTGTCAGAGCAGCTCACAGATCACTGCACCTGTACATAGCCCATTTGTAAACAGCCCATCTATCTATCTACCTCATCCCCATACTGTATTTATTTATCTTTCTCCTTTGCACCCCAGTATCTCTACTTGCACATCCATCTTCTGCCGATCTACCATTCCAGTGTTTAATTGCTATATTGTAATTACTTCGCCACCATGGCCTATTTATTTCCTTAACTTACCTCATTTGCACTCACTGTATATAGACTTTTTGTTTTCTTTTGTTCTACTGTATTATTGGCTGTATGTGTAACTCTGTGTTGTTGTATGTGTCGAATTGCTATACTTTATCTTGGCCAGGTCACAGTTGCAAATGAGAACTTGTGCTCAACTAGCCTACCTGGTTAAATAAAGGTGAAATAAAACCTTTTATTTTATTTTAAATACCCTACCCCGGGCAACTGCCCGGCACCCCCCACAGCAACTCGTCCAAGCCTCCCCATTTCTCCTTCACCCAAATCCAGATAGCTGATGTTCTGAAAGAGCTGCAAAATCTGGACCCCTACAAATCAGCCGGGCTAAACAATCTGGACCCTCTCTTTCTAAAATTATCTGCCGAAATTGTTGCAACCCCTATTACTAGCCTGTTCAATCTCTCTATCGTATCGTCTGAGATTCCCAAAGATTGGAAAGCTGCCGCGATCATCCCCCTCTTGAAAGGTGGAGAGACTCTAGACCCAAACTGCTACAGACTTATATCTATCCTACCCTGCCTTTATAAGATCTTCGAAAGCCAAGTTAACAAACAGATTACCGACCATTTCAAATCCCACCGTACCTTCTCCGCTATGCAATCTGGTTTCAGAGCTGGTCATGGGTGCTCCTCAGCCACGCTCAAGGTCCTAAACGATATCAGAACCGCCATCGATAAGAGAAATTACTGTGCAGCCATATTGATCGACCTGGCCAAGGCTTTCGACTCTGTCAATCACCACATTATCGGCAGACTAAACAGCCTTGGTTTCTCAAATGACTGCCTCGCCTGGTTCACCAACTATTTCTCTGATAGAGTTCAGTGTGTCAAATCTGAGGGCCTGTTGTCCGGACCTCTTGCAGTCTCTATGGGGGTGCCACAGAGTTCAATTCTCGGGCCGACTCTCTTCTCTGTATACATCAATGATGACACTCTTTCTGCTGGTGATTCTCTGATCCACATCCACGCAGACGACACCATTCTGTATACTTCTGGCCCTTCTTTGGACACTGTGTTAACTAAACCCCAGACGAGCTTCAATGCCATACAACTCTCCTTCCTTTGCCTCCAACTGCTCTTAAATGCTAGTAAAACTAAATGCATGCTCTTCAACCGATCGCTGCCCGCACCTGCTTGCCCGTCCAGCATCACTACTCTGGATGGTTCTGACTTAGAATATGTGTACAACTACAAATACCTAGGTGTCTGATTAGACTGTAAACTCTCCTTCCAGACTCACATTAAGCATCTCCAATCCAAAATTAAATCTAGAATCAGCTTCCTATTTCACAATAAAGCCTCCTTCACTCATGCTGCCAAACATACTCTCGTAAAACTGACTATCCTACCGATCCTCGACTTCGGCGATGTCATTTACAAAATAGCCTCCAACACTACAACAAATTGGATGCAGTCTATCACAGTGCCATCCGTTTTGTCACCAAAGCCCCATATACTACCCACCATTGCAATCTGTATGCTCTTGTTGGCTGGCCGTTGCTTCGTACACTACACCAAGCCCACTGGCTCCAGGTCATCTTCAAGTCTCTGCTAGGTAAAGCCCCGCCTTATCTAAGCACGTCAATCCCTCCAGTGTTTCATTGGTATATTGTAATTACGTCGCCACCGTGGCCTATTATTTGCCTTATCTTACCTCATTTGCACACACTGTATATAGGCTTTTTCTACTGTATTATTGACTGTAAGTTTGTTTATTTCATGTGTAACTGTGTTCTTGTATGTGTCGAACTGATTTGCTTTATTCTTGGTCAGGTTGCAGTTGTAAATGAGAACTTGTTCTCAACCAGCCTACCTGGTTAGATAAAGGTGATGTAAGGGTTTTCCTGTGGTGAAGGAGAAGCGGACCAAAATGCAGCGTGGTGGTTATTCATGTTCTTTAATAAAGGAACTAGACATGAAATAACTAACAAAACCTAAACAGTCCTATCTGGTGCAAATACAGAGACAGGAACAATCACCCACAAACACACAGTGTAACCCAGGCTACCTAAGTATGATTCTCAATCAGAGACAACTAATGACACCTGCTTCTGATTGAGAACCATACTAGGCCGAAACATAGAAATACCCAAAACATAGAAAAACAAACATAGACTGCCCACCCAACTCACGCCCTGACCATACTAAATAAATACAAAACAAAGGAAATAAAAGGCCAGAACGTGACAGTACCCCCCCCCCCCCCAAAGGTGCGGACTCCGGCCGCAAAACCTTGACCTATAGGGGAGGGTCTGGGTGGGCGTCTGTCCGCGGTGGCGGCTCTGGCGCGGGACGCGGACCCCACTTCACCATTGTCTTAGTCCTCCTCATTGTCCGCCTCCGTGGCTTTCTAACCATGGCAACCCCTCTCAATGACCCCACTGGACAGAGGGGCAGCTCGGGACAGAGGGGCGGCTGCTCAGGACAGAGGGGCTCTGGCGCCTCTGGGCTGAGGGGCACTGGCGGCCCCTGGCTGACTGGCGGAACTGGCGGCCCCTGGCTGACTGGCGGCACAGGTGGCCCCTGGCTGACTGGCGGCTCAGGCGGCGCTGGGCAGACGGGTGGCTCAGGCGGCGCTGGGCAGACGGGTGGCTCAGGCGGCGCTGGGCAGACGGTTGGCTCAGGCGGCACTGGGCAGACGGGTGGCTCAGATGGCGCTGGGCAGACGGGAAGCTCCGGCACCGCTGGAGAGACGGATAGCTCAGATGGCGCTGGGCAGACGGGAAGCTCCGGCAACGCTGGAGAGGAAGGCTCTGGCAGCGCTGGACTAAGGAGCTCTGGCGCCTCTGGAATGAGGGGCTCCTGCGTCTCTGGACTGAGGGGCGGGAGCTCTGGTAGCGCCGAACAGGCGGGAGACTCCGGCTGCGCTGGAGAGAAGGAAGGCTCCGGCAGCGCTGGACAGGCAGGAGCACCTGTAGGGGTGAGACGGAGAGACAGCCTGGTGCGGGGGGCTGCCACCGGAGGTCTGGTGCGTGGAGGTGGTACCGGATAGACCGGACCGTGAAGGCGTACTGGAGATCTTGAGAGCAGGGCTGGCACCAACCGCCCTGGCTGGATCTTCACCCTAGCCCGGCAGATGTGGGAAGCTGGGATGTAGCGCACCGGGCTAAGCACGCGTACTGGGGACACCGTGCGAACCACCGCATAACACGGTGCCTGACCAGCACCACGCCCGCCACGGTTAGCACTGCTAGGAGCACTGTAGTGCTGAGATGGCACAGGACGTGCAAGGCTAGGGAGATGCACAGGAGGCCTGGTGCGTGAGGCTGGCACAGTCTTCACCAGACCCCTAGCACGCACCTCAGGATGAGTATGGAGAGCTGACCCAGGTTCCATTAAATCCCTGACACGCTCCGTCGGGCGAATGTCGTTCCTCATGCACCAAACCAGCAACTCCCTCATCTCTCTCCTCCAATTTCCCCATTAACTCCTTCACAGTCTCTGCTTCGCTCACCCTCCAACACCAGCTCTGGTTCTGAGCTCCTCCTTGGCTCCTCACGATAAACAGGGGGAGTTGGCTCAGGTCTGACTCCTGACTCTGCCACACTCCCCCTGTACACTCCCCCCCCCCCCCCAAGAAATTTTTGGGGCTGACTCTCGGGCTTCCGTCCGCGCCGCCGTGCTTGATTCGCCAACCTCATTCTCCTGTAACCTTTCGCGCACTGCTCCATCGAATCCCAGGCGGGCTCCGGCACTCTCCCTGGGTCGACCGCCCACCTGTCTATTTCCTCCCAAGTAGTATAGTCCATATTCTTGCCGTCCAAACCGTCCTCCCATGTCCATTCCTCTTTTCGCTGCTGTTGCCCATTACCCCGCCGCTTGGTCCTGTTGTGGTGGGTGATTCTGTAAGGGTTTTCCTGTGGTGAAGGAGAAGCGGACCAAAATGCAGCGTGGTGGTTATTCATGTTCTTTAATAAAGGAACTAGACATGAAATAACTAACAAAACAATAAATGTGCGAAAACCTAAACAGTCCTATCTGGTGCAAACACAGAGACAGGAACAATCACCCACAAACACACAGTGAAACCCAGGCTACCTAAGTATGATTCTCAATCAGAGACAACTAATGACACCTGCCTCTGATTGAGAACCATACTAGGCCAAAACATAGAAATACCCAAAACCTAGAAAAACAAACATAGACTACCCACCCAACTCACGCCCTGACCATACTAAATAAATACAAAACAAAGGAAATAAAGGTCAGAACGTGACAGGTGAAATATATATATATATTTTAAAGAGTTACAGCAATGTCACAAACCCCCCCCTGAAGTCAGAAGTTTACATACACTTAGGTTGGAGTCATTAAAACTAATTTTTCAACCACTCCACAAATGTCTTGTTAACAAACTATAGTTTTGGCAAGTCGGTTAGGACATCTACTTTGTGCATGACACAAGTAATTTTTCCAACAATTGTTAACAGACAGATTATTTAACTTATAATTCACTGTATAACAATTCCAGTGGGTCAGAAGGTTACATACACTAAGTTGACTGTGCCTTTAAACAACTTGGAAAATTCCAGAAAATGATGTCATGGCTTTAGAGGCTTCTGATAGGCTAATTTACATAATTTGAGTCAATTGGAGGTGTACCTGTGGATGTATTTCAAGGACTACCTTCAAAGGCAGTGCCTCTTTGCTTGACATCATGGGAAAATCAAAAGAAATCAGCCAAGACCTCAGAAAAACAATTATAGACCTCCACAAGTCTGGTTCATCCTTTGGAGCAATTTCCAAACACCTAAAGGTACCACGTTCATCTGTACAAACAATAGTACGCAAGTATAAACAACATGGGACGAAGCAGCCATCATACCGCTCAGGAAGGAGACGTGTACTGTCTCCTAGAGATGAACGTACTGTGGTGCGAAAAGTGCAAATCAATCCCAGAACATCAGCAAAGGACCTTGTGAAGATGCTATATAGATGCTATAAGATGCTATATATCTATATCCACAGTAAAAAGGGTCCTATAGCGACATAACCAAAAAGGCCGCTCAGCAAGGAAGAAGCCACTGCTCCGAAACCTCAATAAAAAAGCCGGACTATGGTTTGCAACTGCACATGGGGACAAAGATCATAGTTTTTGGAGAAATGTCCTCAGGAAGTGAAAGCTTGGTTGCAAATGGGTCTTCCAAATGGACAATGACCCCAAGCATACTTCCAAAGTTGTAACAAAATGGCTTAAGAACAACAAAGTCAAGGTATTGGAGTGGCCATCACAAAGCCATGACCTCAATCCTATAGAAAATGTGTGGGCAGAACTGAAAAAGCGTGTGTGAGCAAGGAGGCCTACAACCTGACTCAGTTACACCAGCTCTGTCAGGAGGAATGGGCCAAAATTCACCCTTCTTATTGTGGGAAGCATGTGGAATTCTTCACTATTATTCTTCACTATTTGTCTTCACTATTTACTTTTCTGCTCTTTTGTACACCAGTATTTCAACTTGCACATCATCATCTGCACATCTATCACTCCAGTGTTAATTTGATAAATTGTAATTACTTCGCTACTATGGCCTATTTATTGCCTTACCTCCTCACGCCATTTGCACACACTGTATATAGACTTTTTAATATATTTTTTCTATTGTGTTATTGACTGTACGCTTGTTTATTCTATGTGCTGTTGTTTGTGTTGCACTGCTTTGCTTTATCTTGGCCAGGTAGCAGTTGCAAATGAGAACTGGTTCTCAACTGGCCTGCCTGGTTAAAAAAGGTTTAAAAAAATATATACAATTCTACAATGTAGAAAATAGTACAAATAAAGAAAAACCCTTGAATGAGTAGGTGTGTCCAAACGCTTGACTGGTACTATATATTTCATTATTTACTTTGCTACGTACTGCCTGTCTAGCTATGAAAAGCGCTTCGTGTACATACGGGAACTTATGTCGTTGCTGATGTAGGCCGCTCACGAGCAAGGTTGCCATGTTCGTAATTATCCTGTAATAGCACACTTAGAAAACGATGTCACGGGTGAGAATGCATTGGTCGAGCATTTCATTTTATTTACCTCTTAAGTGACCCGTGGCAGTCTTCGCATTTCTCTTTAAAAATGTATTTATTTATTTCACTGTGACCTGTTGCTGCCGATTTAAATGCCATTGTAAGCTACCATTTGATACAATAAATATGTTTAAATGACTATCACTGGAGTCATTGCAAATCAATTTTTTGCCACTTGTGTAGTCTACTTGAAGTTGGCAAACGGATTTAATAAATAGCCTATAACTTCAGTGTATTGTTGTTGTAGCCTTGTGTTATTATGCAATTATTAACGGACATGTTTAGTTAATTAAATTGGAAGTTATCAAAGCCATCGCTATTTCAGATCAGTTGTTAGAATGCATTAGATTGATGGTAACAGTCAGTCAGATTAGGCTAAAGGAAAAAATGTTAAACACTGACTGTTGTTGACAAGCATATTTAGTTCATATACATATTATTAGTATTTAATATTTAATTGAAATTACGACTCAATCCTCAGTAGTTTATTCTAGTAGGCTATTGGGAAGCACACACACTTCGTACCTTGAAATCGCCAAACTATTCATGTTGAACAAAAGAGTCCATTTGAATTCAGCAAGCTGCTAAATCTTTCATTTTACATATTGTTTACATTTTGCTTAGACTACTGTAGACTATCTGAAATAAGATGTAGGCCTATCTGGGGCTATAGGCTACCTGCATCTATCTCAGCAAACCATGGCAAAGTTGAATTACAACCATACACCTATAATTTTGTCTGTAGTCGATGCCTATTGAAACGACAAGTCAAATGGGCCATTTGTAACTGTTTGTAGTCTTAACATTGGGCGTATAATAAAAGGCAGAATTGCCAGAAAATAGCCTAACAGTTTTTTAAAGTTGCAATAAGGCACCTCCAAGGTTTATAATTAAGCAATAAGGCCCGAGGGGTTGTGGTATATGGCCAATATACCACGGCTAAGGGCTGTTCGTATGTACGAATCAACGCGGCCCTAAGCCGTGGTATATTGGCCCTATTCCACAACCCCTCGGGCCTTATCGCTTGATTATAAACGGGTTCAAGCCCTGAATGCTGATTGGCTGACAGCCGAGCCCTGAATGCTGTTGGCTGACAGACGTGGTATATACCATGGGTATGACAAAAAAAATACTTTTATGTTGGTAATCAGTTAATAATAGCAATAAGGCACCCTGGGGTTTTGTGGTATATGGCCAATATTACAGGGCTAACGCCTGTATCCAGGCTCGTCATGTTGCGTCATGTTTAAGAACAGCCCTTAGCCATGGTATATTGGCCATTTACCATACCCTATTGCTCAATCATAGCAGTCAAACGAGTTAAATCGACATTCCTTGATGGAAAATGATCTGACGAGTTTAATAAGGGCAAATTATATTTATTCTTTCATATTCAAATGAGTTTATTATGTCATGTCATAGTTTGCAATAATTATTATTTTGATAAACGTGTAACTACTATACATGTGGCAACTCTCCTCTTGCTGTGGGGGAAAAATTAGGCTATTTTTCATGCCTTTTTGTGCGGGTTTTGTGTAGTCGTTTGTTCAGATTTTTTCGAACCTGGCAACCCAGCTCTAGGTTAATTCCTTTCCCAGGAGCTTGTAGAGTGGGTGAATGCCTGGTTCGGATGGACCGGTGAAATTAGTCAAATTCACCTAAACCAACCTTCTCTTCAATCCGCGAGCAAGGTCATAAAATGCCGGCATATTTCCAACGACCGGAGAATGCTCTCAAACGAGCAAATGGTGAGTCGTAGAGGGTAATTTCCTAGATGTCATCGCTTGCTAGCTAGCAAGCTACACTAGCTAGCCCAAGTTATGTGTATTCATTGTTGGCTTGCCATGGTTAACGTAACAGCTTGCTACGCATGGCGGGGAAGCCATGTTTCAAGTATACGCTCGTTCAGGCCACCAGTGTCACTAGGCCTAAGAGTTAGGGTTCTACCACCCACAATGACGTTAAATGTGTCATGGCCCTGCCAATTCAGCAAGATTAGCCGTTTGAAATCGAAAATCACACAAACTATCAGATTGTCCCACTGACATGAAAAAAGTACCTGCCATCTTTGCTCACACTGACCTAGATACATTTAAACATCAGCACATCCTAGCCCTGAAGGGCTAACGTATTAACTTATCCCGTCATCGTCAAGCTGAGATAATACGCGGCTAACTAGTAGTGACACAGTGAGCAACTTGTCAAACTCGCTTTGATGTCCGTAACTAATCGGTTTAGGCCACATGTAACGTTAGTTAACTATTATACTTTAAAATATTTTTTTTAAACATTTAGCCTTGATTTAACTAGGCAAGTCACTTAAGAGCAAATTCTTATTTACAGCAACGGCCAAACCCGGAGGACTCTGGGCCAATTGTGCGTCGCCTTATGGGACTCCCAATCACAGCCGGATATGATGCACCCTGAATTGGAACCAGGGACTGCAGTGCCTTCTGACTACACGCGAGCGTTGCAAAATAAATTGAGAAATCTATGTTATTCAATTATTGCACCCACACTGCTTGCGGCGTCAACCAGCGTTTGCGTTGCAAAGAGCTAAAATAGAAGTCCTTTCTATTTCTGACTGAGATCACGCTGAAAGTCCGGCCTCCCCCATCTTCTCATTGGTTTATAAAAGCAGGTACCCACGTGCCATCTCCTCATTGGTTATACCCACGTAGGTGACTGAAAGACGAACTGTGTTGCCGGTAGTCTTAGTAATACTATGAAAGTTTAGATGCCAATCACCATATAAGTTCAAAGATGAAAAAGCCTGTAAGGAAGAGAGATGACTAAAAACGATTCGGTTGACCGTTTTATGTGTGGATTAATTGTCAAGAGTAGAGGACCTTGTGCATTTCAGGTAAAATAACAACTCAATGTTTATATCCCAGGACAAATTAGCTAGCAACAGCACGCTAGCTAAATAGGACAAATAAGCTAGCAAGTGCAAGCTAACTAGCTATATTGCCATAAATGTTTAATGCTTTTTGACCTGTCCCCATACCTACGCCAATTAATCCACACATAAAACGGTCATCCGAATTGTTTCTAGTCATCTCTCTTTCTTCCAGGCATTTTCTTCTCTTGACTTTATATTGCGATTGGCAACTTTCATAAATTAGGTGCATTACCACCACTGACCTCGTTCATCTTTCAGTCACCTACGTAGGTATAACCAATGAGGAGATAGCACGTGGGTACCTGCTTCTATAAACCAATGAGATGGGAGAGGCAGGACTTGCAGCACGATCTGCATCAGAAATCGAAAGGACTTCTATTTTAGCCCTTGGCAACGCAGATGTTCGTTGGCGCACGCGAGCAGTGTGGGTGCAATAATTGAATAACATAGATTTCAAAATGTATTTTGCAAGGAGAGCGCTGTGGTCAGCTTGTTAGACCGCTGCGCCAATCGGGAACTATCAACTGAAAAGCAACAGGTGCTGCTGGTTAATGTTTTTTTAGAATTGTCTTTGGGCTCCTGAGTGGCGTGGCGGTCTAAGCTCTCTATCTCAGTTCTAGAGGTGTCATTACAGACCCTGGTTTGAACCCAGGCTGTATCATAACCGGCCGTGATTGGGAGTCCCATAGGGTGGTGCACAATTGGCCCAGCGTCGTCCGGGTTAGGGTTTGGTCGTATGGTATGCCGTCATTGTAAATAAGAATTTGTTCTTGACTTGCCTAGTTAAATAAAGGTGAAATAAAATAAAGATTGCATAACCAAAACAAGGCCATACTAAGATTGTCAATCAATTGCGGTAGCTAGCTAGCTAGCTAGCTAGCTAGTCACCTTTAATTAGGATTAATGAGTCAGTTGACACATCTTGCCGTTATATTGTCGCTTAGTAGTACCAATAGTTGTTGTTAGTCAACATATAGCTGGTTTGGGGAGTAGCTACCCCATTCATAGACGCTAACTGCTTTAGTGCCTCTGATGATAGTATGTTCTGGTCGGGGATCTTTTGTTAAGGAAGACAGATGGAAGATATAGGTGGTCACCAGTGCCAATTAGCTATCTAGCACAGTCTTAACACGTGTGTAAGCGTAACTGGGGAAGAAGTGTAGTTTGTCAACTGGAGGCACATAGCGTATGGATCTGTGCAAAACTGGTACAGTAAGTGTATATTTTTGTTTTGCAAGCAATGGTTATTGACGTTTCTAAACTTTAAAATACAGCGTCGGAATTGTAGTTCACACGCAGCCAACCGTGGGGGAAGCTAACTGCTGAAAACCCTAAGACAGGTTTTCAAAGGCTAAAGAGTAGCTAGCTAAATGGTTAGGTTGATCGCTCTACCTTCAACTATCAGATCGGTTTTTAAACCATTTGATGTCCCATGAATATACATGTTAGTAGCAACTGACTCACCTTCCAAACTATTATGCTGTTTGCCTCCATTTTTAAGTAATTTGCTGTGTTTGTACAGAGTTCTTGGAGGTTGGCAAAAAGCAGCCAGCTTTGGATGTCTTGTACGATGTCATCAAGAGCAAAAAGCATCGAACATGGCAGAAGATCCACGAGCCCATCATGGTCAAGTACCTGGAGCTCTGTGTTGACCTGCGCAAGAGCCACCTGGCAAAGGAGGGTCTCTACCAGTACAAGAACATCTGCCAGCAGGTCAGTGGAAGCACACCCAGCCCTCTCTTTGATAACCCTAAATGTTGGATACTATTGATCCTACTTCGTCACTCACCTGCTGAAGTTAAAGGTCCACTAGCAGACGTTTTTATCTCAATATCAAATAAATATCTTACTGTGATTGTTTTCAATTAAAATGGTCAAAAATAAATAGATTCCCAGTAAGAGCAATTTCTCAAACAATAATTTTGATTGGACTGTCAGGGAGTGGTCTGAGTGGGGATTGGAAAACTGAAAACTACCTGTTATTGGGAGAAAGGTTTGGAACACTTTCTTATTGGTCTATTAACTAATTTACTGCCTGGTGATGCCACCAGCCAGGCCGAAACTCCACCCCACCAAAACAGGCAGAAATTTCAGGCGCTCTTTTCAAGCAGCTCTTACACTAAAATAGAACTATCATCATTTCCACAGTATTATTCCAACCTCATTTTATACAGTACCAGTCAAAAGTCTGGGCACACCTACTCATTCAAGGGTTTTTCTTTATTTTTACTATTTTATACATTGTAGAATAATAGTGAAGACATCAAAGCTATGAAATAACACATATGGAATCATGTAACCAAAAAAGTATATTTATATTTGAGATTCTTCAAAGTAGCCACCCTTTGCCTTGATGACAGCTTTGCACACGCTTGGCATTCTCTCAACCAGCTTCATGAGGAATGCTTTTCCAACAGTCTTGAAGGAGTTCCCACATATGCTGAGCACTTGTTGGCCTCTTTTCCTTCACTCTGCGGTTCAACTCATCCCAGACCAATTGGGTTGAGGTCAAGTGATTGTGGAGGCCAGGTCAAATAAAGAAAAACCCTGGAATGAGTAGGTGTGTCCAAACCTTTGACGGGCACTGTGTATATATTAAAAATAGGAAAATCTATTTTTTGACTACACTGGGCCTTTATCCATGAGCCTCTATTTCGTGATGTAGGTGAACATCAAATCCCTCGAGGATGTGGTTCGAGCCTACCTGAAGTTGGCCGAGGAGAAGACCGAGACCGCCAAGGGGGAGTCACAGCAGATGGTCCTGGACATTGAGGATCTTGACAACATCCAGACTCCTGAGAGGTATTTATTTAACCAGGAAATAGCTTTGAGGTATGGGGCTATTAAAACTTTATGGGCTGATACTATAATTCAGATATATTGGACTATCTGCACACTTATGTTACTACCTTTAATGGTGGTAACCATGCTAACAGTCATGCTTCACCTCTGCTGTAAACCATTCAAGTGGTGGTGTATACCACCACAGTTGTATAACTGACTAGGGGGATACATTCAACTGAAATGTGTCTTCCGCATTTAACCCAACCCCTCTGAATCAGAGGTGCGGAGGGCAGCCTTAATCGACACCCACTTCTTCAGCGACCGGGGAAAAGTGGGTTAACTGCCTTGCTCAGGGGCAGAACGACAGATTTTGTACCTTGTCAGCTCGGGGATTCGATCCAGCAACCTTTCGGTTACTGGCCCAAAGCACCTACCCGCCAGGCTACCTGCCACCCCACAATGTTGGCGGTGCAGTTCTGTGAGCTCAAGTATTGATGCATAACTTCTTGTGTGATCCTAGTGTACTTCTGAGTGCTGTGAGTGGTGAAGACACCCAGGATCGTACAGACCGTCTGCTGCTCACTCCTTGGGTGAAATTTCTGTGGGAATCCTACCGCCAATGCCTGGACCTGCTGCGTAACAACTCCAAGGTGGAGCGCCTATACCATGACATTGCCCAACAAGGTGAGCACAATCTGAATATTAAACATGGGTGGGAAATGAACTTTTTGGTCCAACAGCCACTGTGGCAGATAGCTGTAGAGAAAAAAAATCCATCTAATTACACCAAAAATAACAAATAATGGATGAACATGCTTTGTAGTGTTTCTAAAACAATAAATGTATTACTAGTAAGAAGTAATGTGGTATATTGCTCAGTTGAATTTTTGTGACCGGAGTCTTTTAACCAATCATTTAGATACAATAGTAAAACAGACACAGTTCTACAACTGAACATCACAAATCAAGTTATAAGTCTTATTTATTATTATTAGTTCCGGGCTCTAATGGTGACATTTTGTACAGTGAGTACATACGTCTGTTTAGGAGCACAATGCAATTATTTGAGTGTTTTAATGATAAGGAATGACTAAAAGTTTATATTAGTAAGCCCAAAAAGATTGTATTTGAAAATAACAATAATTTCATACCCGTGCCTGGTCTGAGTGTAGGTTTGATATTATCTAACAATCTTGTTATTAGAAATATATATTAGTCTGAGATGCGTAAGTGTAGTATGCTGTGACTTAGTTTTTTTCCTAATGTTAGGTTTACTCACACTCTGTCACCATATCACAGTATGAAGTGTTATTATTAGGGATGCACGATATATCGGTGAATATAAAGGAATCGCCCGATATTAGCTAAAAATGCCAACATCGGAATCGGCCCGATGTCTAGTTTAACACTGTGTTAAAACCGATGTCAAAGCTACCGTGCATACCTATGTAACGTAGGCACATGACGTAATAATGGCACGTAAAATTTTCCGCTACATGTGCGACACAGCATTCCTAACCTAGCCCACGTTTGCTGTGTGGATCGAGCAGTCAACAAGTCGAGCAGTCATTTGAAAGAGTAAGACAATATCAGCGAGACAACTCAAAGGCGAAATCCATTAAAGCCAAGATAATGGAAATCATTGCCCTTGACAATCAACCGTTCTCTGTTGTGGGTGATTTTTGGTTTTCACCGACTGGTTCGAGCACCGGTACACACTACCAAGTGCACTATTTTAGTTAGTTACACTAGTTACAAAGTAATAGCGTCACTGCTATTAGCTTCACGACATACATACTATGGAACGCCGTTTGGGTCTTTGTATGTCAAAAAAGATACACTAGCACTGTCAAAGCTGGACAGTCTGCAAATAAGCAAACACCGGCAACGAACTATGTGTTTACAATACCGCGTTGGTTATAAAGCATCATTTGTTTGACCGCAACTGGGGTTGCTAGCTTTAGCTTGGTATCTAGCTAGCACCAATACAACCAGCCTGAAAACAATGACCAGTAGAAACTGCAGTCATTTTCATTATTCTTAGCAATGATTTAGGAATCCTTGTGAGTAAGTATTAGCTATGTTGCCACTTGTTATTCGCCTATTGAAATTGAACTTCAAAATAAGTAGCTTGCCAGCTACTTAATCCTGTAGCACAAACTAACGTTAAAAGCAGCCAGCTAGCTTCATCGGGCAAGTGAGGCTCGACCGGACCGGTCGTCGGACCGGTCGTGTGTGTGTGTTGTGAAGCTAGCCACAATAAGGATTAGGCACAATAGTGGAATTTGTGGTTTGCCTTCAAAACAAAAGTATTTAATTGACAGTGATCCAAATGAATACAAAGAGTAGAATTATGCCATACTTTTATTTTGAAGGCTAACCGCAAAGTCCACGATTCTTGCTAATCCTTATTGTGGCTAGCTTCACATAAATGGGTCCGACCACCATTAATCAAATAAGAAGTCTTAGAAATTAGGGTTATTTTAGATGATGACACCTAGCTATATAGTTAGCTAACTATAGCTACTGAAACAGATTATGTTATGTTATTTGACACGTCAAAAGTGTTATTTGACGTGTATCTTTTTTGAGATGCAAAGACCCAAACAGCATTCCATAGAAATCCTGGTTTAGAATGAAACGACTGAACAAATGAACAACGAAACAGCACAGCAAGTAAGTGAAAGAAATAGGATTTCATTATGCTTTACTGGTAATGGGGACATACATAAATGCCAACAAAATAACTTTTTGGTTGGTCAGTGTGTGTGTGTGTGTGACCTTTTATTTAACTAGGCAAGTCAGTTAAGAGCAAATTCTTATTTTCAATGACGGCCCGGGTGAAGCTGGGCCAATTGTGCGTTGCCATATGGGACTCCCAATCACGGTCGGATGTGATACAGCCTGGATTCGAACCAGGGACTGTAGTGATGCCTCTTGCACTGAGATGCAGTGCCTTAACACACACACAGACACAGCGGTCTGACTATTTAAATGTACTAGAATGCTTAAAAGGCAGCAATTTTTTTTATATTGGTTACCTGTATAGTTTTTTGGGGGGCAAATAAAATATTGGATATCGGTATCGGACAAAAATGTAATATCAGTGCATCACAACTTATTATGGTTCATAATTAAAGCTAAAGTCAACAACTGTCAGTGTTCTAAACGTTGATGTAAATGAAACAATATGTATATTGCTCTGCATCCTAACCATATCCTGATGTGCTCCACAGCTTTCAAGTTCTGCCTTCAGTACACCCGTAAGGCAGAGTTCCGGAAGCTGTGCGACAATCTACGCATGCATCTGGGTCAGATCCAGCGCCACCACAACCAGAGTACGGCCATCAACCTGAACAACCCTGAGAGCCAGTCTATGCACCTGGAGACACGCCTGGTGCAGCTGGACAGTGCCATCGCCATGGAGCTCTGGCAGGTATGATGTCATACATGCAGGGATGGAAATTGAGCTCGCCTGCTCGCCTGAGGCAAGTGTTTTTCAAGGAGCGAGGGAAACTCATTTTAAGGTGTTTTATCAACCGCTGTGGTTTGCACATGTATTAAAATTCTCTACAACAACAACTCCACCTTAAAAGTAAAATTACTGCTCTGGGGTGGGCGGCAAGCTAGCTGCGGGCTTCTTAGCTGGTGTCTGGCGAATGCTCATGTTGACGTAGCTAGCTACACTGTAGTTGATTGGCATGCGAGTTGACCATTAGCTTCGATCCTCTGTCTTCGCGGCGGCAGGTCAACAGATACACACACAAGCTTAATTTGGTTGCCAAGGGAACATTGTTGCGTTTGACAGCTGTGTGTGAATAGTTGTCGTTGGTAGCTAGCAACAAAGATAATACATATATCTTTTTTTTGCAAACGTAACACCCCCAACACCAAAAAAAAACTACAACTGACAAACAAATAGTAGTTACAACATAATTTAAACATTGTGAAATGTTCCGGTTTTCCAATAAACAAGAGGTTTTCCAATATGTTTTTATGCCTGACTCTGTCTTATGTAATTTCCAATTTAAAAGCAAATACATAGGTCTATATCTTCTGGGCGCTCACCTCGCATATATGACTATATAAACTGGGCTAGTACCATCTTAGCTAGTCTACTAGCCCGGCTGGCCAGTGCCCAAAATCCTTGAGTTCCATCACTGCATATATAATTAGCTTGCAATATTGTAACGGTTGCATCTGGGAGAAGAATACTTCATCGTCCATTTTCTTTTTTCAATAAGCCCTTTTTTATCTACATTTTATTATGAACATTGATTTTATGTGTTGTGAATGGTGAAATTAGATTTTTGATTTTTACAGGAAGCTTTCAAGGCTGTGGAAGACATCCATGGTCTCTTTGCCCTTTCCAAGAAGCCCCCCAAGCCTCAACTTATGGCCAACTACTACAACAAGGTGTCCACTGTGTTTTGGAAGTCTGGGAATGCCCTGTTCCACGCCTGCACCCTCCACCGCCTCTACCACCTCTCCAGGGAGATGCGCAAGAACCTCACCCAGGAGGAGATGCAGAGGTATGCTAGCCCTGTCCTTACCAGTCTCTGCTCTGCTGGAATATGTGGCACGTAGAAATATAATTACTAGAACGGTCATTCGCAAGTCAATGTTTGATAGGTAGATCCGAGGTTGCAGGTCAGGCAGGTACTTACGGCTCTCTTTTCTCTCTCTTCCTCAGGATGTCCACAAGGGTCCTCCTTGCAACCCTGTCCATTCCAATCACCCCGGAGCGCACGGACATCGCCCGCCTGTTGGACATGGATGGCATCATCGTGGAGAAACACCGAAGGCTGGCCACACTACTGGGCCTGCAGTCCCCACCGACCCGCCAGAGCCTCATCAATGACATGGTATATACATACGTGCATGGAACAGTATAGAAATAACTATGGTGATTTCTGTTTGTGAGCAGGCTGGGTATAAGAGGCAGGTGACCGAATGTCCGATATGTCAGACAATGTTAGGAGTTTGTATTTTAGTGCTAGACTTGTTTTAGTCTTGTGAACAACACGCACAGGTATGTTTGTTTACTACATAATTGAAAATGAAAACAAACACGTTAACCAACTGCTGTTGCTTTTGTCGGGGGTTGTTCACTGAGTGCTATGTGTGTGTTATGTTTACCTTCAGGTGAGGTTCAATTTGCTGCAGTACATTGTACCTGAGGTGAAGGAGCTGTACAATTGGCTGGAGATGGACTTCCACCCACTGAAGCTGAGCGGAAGAGTAGCAAAGGTAACATTTGAATTCAGATTCAGAAAAGCTATGTGTCGCGACATTGGGCAATATGACTATGTGTCGCGACATTGGGCAATATGACTTGCAACTGTACAAAAAAAACAATGTACAATGCATACACACAATTCCTCTAAAAACGACAGCTATTTGTTACACGGCTGATTAATTTACCCTTCTTCCTGTTAGGTGTTGAACTGGGTGAGAGACCAGTCGGAGAAAGAGGCGGACCTCCAGCAGTACGTTCCCCACCTGCAGAGTAACACCATCCTCCGGCTGCTGCAGCAGGTGACTTATTGCTCATTTGTCTTAGACCCTTTATACTTGACGGTCTGTTAATCTCACTCGTAGTTAAACGTCACGAAAATGTGTCAAACAATAACTAATGAAATAAAATGTAATTGAACTTTGTTAATAACCATGTCTGTTGTCCTTGTTGTAACTCTATAGTGCAGGGACGGGCAACAGGAGGCCCGCGAGACGATTAAACTTCTACATACTTTCTATGTATTTTAAATTAACTGCTCTTTTTCCAGTCCACAAATTGGTTTTGACTAACAAAATGGTCAACAACAAAAAAAGCAGTCCTAATATGGCCCTCGAGCCTCAAGATGTTGCCCATCCCCGCTATAGTGTGTAATGCATGTTGTCACTGTAACAAAATGCTTTGTAACACATGTCATGTATTGTATGTAAGTTGTGGTCCTATGAGCTAATCACTGAACACGGTTTATTCTATTATTCTATATATTAGGTGGCGCAAATTTATCAGAGCATTGAGTTCAGCCGTCTGGCCTCCCTGGTTCCATTTGTGGATGCCTTCCAGTTGGAGCGCTCCATTGTGGATGCTGCCCGACACTGCGATCTGCAGGTAGAGTACTGGACATGGATTTTGCCTGAAACAATGAGATTCTCTGTGCAAAATCATACAAAGTGGACTTTTGAACTTAATCCGTTTTTGTGTTTTCATACCGATACACTTTGAATTCAATCAGTATTTCCACAACTAAAAGATTAACTTCTGTTTATATTACACAGAATGGTCACAGGAGGTTGGTGGAACCTTAGTTGGGGAGAACGGGCATGTGTTAATGACTGCCGAGGAATTGTATCAAATACATCAAACACATGGTTTCCAGGTGTTATTATCATGAGCCGTTCTCCCCTCAGCAGCCTGCAGTGAGAATGGTACACGTGAAAAACATTTTTAAAACATCTGTTCTAGGTTCGAATTGACCACACCACTCGAAACCTGAGCTTTGGTTCAGACCTGAACTACTCAACCAAAGAGGACTCTCCTGTGGGGCCGTTCCTGCAGAACATGCCCTCGGCGCAGATCCGGAACCAGCTGACAGCCATGTCGTCCTCCTTGGCCAAGGCGATCCAGGTCATAAAGCCTGCATCCATGCTGGTGAGCACAGCCCCCTGTCGAGATGGATTGCAAGCCCTAAAAACGTCAAGTCGACAATGTCGCTGTCCTCCCTGATCTATTATCAAGACTTGCTTTTCTATCATCCCCGATGCACATTCCATAAATGATTCTATGGTATTTAGGGCCAATATTGTATGTATTGTTCCATGCATATACATACAACCACAGCACCAATTCACATTGATACCGCATGAAACCCCCATTCATGCACAATCTCTATTGCTCCATTTCATTCTCGCTCAAACAAACCCGTCCCTGTCTCTCACTCTTCTACCCTCTTGTCTGCCATTTCCAGCAAGAGCGTGAGGAGCAAAGCCATCTGGCCATCACTGCCTACCTGAAGAATGGCCGCAAGGAGCACCAGCGCATCCTGGCCCGCCGGCAGACCATCGAGGAGCGCAAGGAGCGCCTAGAGAACCTCAACATCCAGCGGGAGAAGGAGGAGCTGGAACAACGCGAGGCGGAGCTGCAGAAGGTGCGCAAAGCCGAAGAGGAGCGCCTGCGCCAGGAGGCCAAGGAACGCGAGAAGGAGCGCATCATGCAGGAGCACGAGCAGATCAAGAAGAAGACGGTGCGCGAGCGGCTGGAGCAGATCAAGAAGACAGAGTTGGGAGCCAAGGCATTCAAATACTTCGATATAGAGGTAAACTACACATAAGCTCAAATAAGCTGTACATTATGCCACTGATCAAACATATTAACCCTAGTGATCCTATTAAAGCTGCAATATGTAACTTTTTGATTGACTGGACCAAATTCACATAGAAATGTGCGTTATAGATCTGTAATTTTCATTGAAAGCAAGTCTAAGAATCGGTAGATCTGTTCTATGTGTGCTCTGCTTCCATTAAGTTTCGTTTTTGTGTCTTTCCTTTTGGTTTTGTACATCAGCTAAAAGCACAATATTTTGGGTTATGGAAACTATATTTCACAGCGGTATAGATGGTACAATGATTCTCGACTCTACTTGCTTTTTTTGTCATATAAACAGAAATTAGGTAAACTATTAGAATTTCAGCAACTAGGAAATGGAGGAGAGATTTCTGCATAGTGCATCTTTGGATTACTAGAGGGGCTATGTTTTAAACCCTCGAAGGTCCTGAATGGGGTGACAATGGCAGCCATATTGGTCAGGGAGATATCCAAACCAGTCTAATTGGAATGAAGGGCAGTAGAGGTATAATCCAGATTTGACTTATGCAGGAAAATAAAAGTAAGGCATGTTATGTAATAGAGTTGTCAACCTTAAATATTGTCATATAGTTATAAATACCCTGAGTGTACATAACATTAAGGACAACTGTTCTTTCCATGACACAGACTGACCAGGTGAATCCAGGTGAAAGCTAGGATCCCTTATTGATGTCACTTTGTTATATCCACTATAATCAGTGTAGATGAAGGGAAGGAGACAGGTTAAAGAAGGATTTTGAAGCCTTGACATAGATTATGACATGGATTGTGTGTTGACATGGATTTTGACATGGATCGTGTGTATGCCATTGAGAGGATGAAAGGGCAAGACAAGAGATTGAAGTGCCTTTGAACGGGGTACGGTAGCAGGTGCCAGGCGCACTGGTTTGTGTCATGAACAGCAACGCTGCTGGGTTTTTAACCGTCTGCAGTTTCCCGTGTGTATTGAGAATGGTCCACCACCCAAAGGACATCCAACCAACTTGACACAACTGTGGGAAGCCATGGAGTCAACATAGGCCAGCATCCCTGTGGAACGCTTTCGACATCTTGTAGAGTCCATGCCCTGATGAATTGAGACTGTTCTGAGGGGGAAAAGGGGGGTGTGCAACTCAATATTAGGAAGGTACAATACTGCTTTTATACCGATTTTTCTGTTTAAATAGCCTCTATATGTAACCGATCATAAATGTCTCAGATTTAGTTTTCTTGGAAAGCTGTGAGTGCTATTATGCTGAACAAAAATATAAATGCAGCATGCAACAATTTCAAAGATTCTACAGTTCATATAAGGAAATCAGTCAATTGAAATAAATTCCTTAGGCCCAAATCTGCATCCATGCTAGTGAGCACAGCCCCCCATGACTGGGAAGACACATATGCATCTGTTGGTCACAGATACCTTTAAAAAAAAAAAAAAAAAAAAAAAAAGGATGGATGGATCAGAAAACCAGTCCGTATCTGGTGTGACTACCATTTGCCTCATGCAGCGCGACACATCTCCTTCACATAGAGTTGATGAGGCTGTTGATTGTGGCCTGTGGAATGTTGTCTCACTCATCTTCAATGGCTGTGCGAAGTTACTGGATATTGGCAGGAACTGGAACACGTTGATCCAGAGCATCCCAAAATGCTCACTAACACAGGTGCAAACAAATTTGTGTGCAATATTTGAGCGAAACAAGCTTGTGCATATGGAACATTTCTGGAATCTTTTATTTCAGCTCATGAAACATGGGACCAACACTTTACATGTTGCGTTTATATTTTTGTTTAGTGTATATGATACCATATCGGTCGGTACAAGTTGCATTTACAGCTAGTCTAAATCCTATCATCAATTGACTAAATCCTATCATGTTGACATAATTGTTTGAATGGAATGTTGGCTTATTGGCAGTTAATTTGACAAATGAATGGAATCAGTCCTCTCAAGCTGGCTTGCTATCTAACAAACATACAGTGCAGGTAAATTCTTCAAATTAATTAGTTTACACTATATAAACACATCTTGAAAACCATCGTTGCCCAACTCCGTGACCAAAATGGCTGACCTTTATGCCATCATAAGAAGGTTACTGTTCATTCTAGTATTCTAATTCTATGGCAATGATGTTAAGACAAAGTTTTTTCCCAATGGGTCATACTTGTATCAGTACCATAAGTGTAAACCTGGAATGTAGATACAATCTAGAATGGGTTTTGGAAAATAATTGTGGATGTACAATGATGAAATTAACTCTTAACCACCCTCTGTACAGAACCTTGAGGACCTGGACCCTGACTTCATCATGTCCAAGCAGGTAGAGCAGCTGGAGAAGGAGAAGCGAGAACTTCAAGACCGCCTGAAGAACCAGGAGAAAAAGGTGAAGACAGAATTTTCAGCAAATTAGGCGATTCCATGTTTTCTGTCTTGCCTGTTACACAAACAGGTGATACATAAAGACCTCTATTAGGGGGTGAAATGACTCACTCAACATCGTTTCATGTGTGGACTGGTCCTTTGCAGATTGACTACTTTGAGCGTGCCAAACGTCTGGAGGAGATCCCATTGATCAAGAAGGCCTATGAGGAGCAGCGTGTCAAAGACATGGAGTTATGGGAGCTCCAAGAGGAGGAGAGGGTATGGCAATATATTTCTTCAGTGTCTGTGCCTTTGTAAATCCTAAGCCATCTAGGGATGTCCCCGACCCCCCCCAAAAATACATCTTGGTCAAACTGGAGTTATCTGTTCTTAAAACGTGTATTTTTCAATATACTGACACATCTTATGTGTTTTAATCAAATCGACTAAATTCACTGAGCTTGTCTGATGCTTTAATCACACTATTTTATTCAATAATTAAGACACACAAATGACTAGAGGGAGTCCGACCAGCAATTGATTTGATTGTGCTTGGCTGGGCTCAGACTTGCTGCGCTGTGTTTATAAAAAAAAAAAGATGGCGAATGACTGTGTGACTAGCACCCGTTGTCTTTCTCTTCTCCCTGCTGCAGCGACCACCACAGAACATCAACAGTGTTTATCACGCTCTCCGTGTTGCTGAGCCTGCAACATAATTACAGCCATTTCTGACTGAGAAGTTATCGAAATGTAGGAAAAACATTCCCTATTCCCTCAATCCTTGCTGTCTTTACATGACACATGTATGAATCACATGCATGTGACCAAATACTTATTCACATGGGACTAATATTACTAGAGAATGTTGGTTTATGTAATTATTACTCTAGAATGCCCGCTATTCCGGAGGATGATTCGGACGGGATACGTTTTTTCCAAACTGCCCCCTGTAATTATGATTATTTGTTATGTAAATCGACAATTATGACTGAAGCTTGGAGGTTTTTATTCTAGGTGTGAAGATAAGGCCACACTGATAACTCGAGCTTGCTTCTGAAGTTTCTAAACCACATCAAACTGTCTTTGGTATAGTGTCACCATAACATTTGAATTGAGGAAGTGTGGTCATAATCATTAGGATATTTTAGCGATCCGCAGTATGTCCTAAATGCCCCCCCAGCCTTCAGGTATGAGCTAAACAGTGCAATTACACTTGAGATGTGTTTTAAGGCTACGGATGAGAAAGTTAACTTATCATTTCCAAGCATTTAGGTCAGTTGTATGCTGCTTTGTGATCTATTAACAGCAAGGGTTGCATTAACTTCTTGATGCAGCTATCCCGTTACCGGGATCATTTTCGTCAACATCCGCTAAATTGCAGAGCGCCAAATTCAAATTACATCACAAAAATATTTAATTTTCATGAAATCACAAGTGCAATACAGCAAAACACAGCTTAGCTTGTTGTTAATCCACCTGTTGTGTCAGATTTCAAAAAAGCTTTTCGGCGAAAGCATACCAAACATATAATGTAAGGACATCTCTCTCAGTAGACAAAATATTACAAACAACTAGCAGCCAAGTAGATTGGTCACAAAAGTCAGAAAAGCAATAAAATGAATTGGATGTTCGGATGTTTGCACTCACGAGACTCCCAGTTACACAATAAATGTTCCTTTTGTTCCATGGATTCTTTTTATATACAAAATAACTCCATTTGGTTGGCGCGTTATGTTCAGAAATACACAGGCTCGAGTGGTCAAGACCGGGCAGACGAAAATTCCAAATAGTATCCGTAAAGTTCGTAGAAACATGTCAAACGTTTTTTATAATCAATCCTCAGGTTGTTTTTACAATAAATAATTGATCATATTTCAACTGGACCGTAGCTTTTTCAATAGGAGAGAGAGAGAAAATGTCTGCTCCAAGCTGTTGCGCATGCAAAACTCTGCTGGTACCCAGCCATCCACTGACGCGATGTGATCGTTCTCGCTCGTTTTTTCAGAATAAAAGTCTGAAACTATGTCTAAAGACTGTTCACACCATGTGGAAGCTATGGTTGATATCCCTTTAAATGGATGGAAGGCATGCAATGGAACAGAGAGGTTTCAGGAAAAACAGCACTTCCTGGTTGGATTTTCCTCCGGTTTTCGCCTGCAATATCAGTTCTGTTATACTCACAGACAATATTTTGACAGTTTTGGAAACGTTAGAGTGTTTTCTATCATAATCTGACAATTATATGCATATTCTGGGCCTGAGAAATAGGCAGTTTCATTTGAGTACATTTTTCATCCAAACATCAAAATACTGCCCCCTACACTCAACAGGTTAAATAGCCTCAAAATGTTTTACTGATGCATTTGGCAATATTCAATTCCTATGCACAAAACATATAAACAAAAGCATTCACTGTGAAAGTTGATGGGCTACATGTAGACCATTCATATATAGCTTATGCACATTTATCGAATCAGTTATTGTTTTCTTGTTTAAACCTCGAGCAGCGTCTGTCAAACTCAGGCATTTCTCCCAAAACACAGGGATGTTGATTAGCACGGGACTAGTATTATCAAAGGCTATTCAGCCTGGAATTGTTGCTTTCCTGCCATGTAAAAATGACTGACATGGCAGATTTGGACTGGACAAAAATTACAGATGTGATGTTTTGTGCTTGTGTACATGATTACATGACCCAACCTCCCCCAGTAAAACTAATCCTGTCCAAATAGGGCACAATAGGGCCTGACCTATAGCGTATCATAATCAAATTGGTTATAACAAACTCAGAACACCGTAACACATGTAAGAGCAAAATGAATGCAGAGGACCTGACAAATAAACTTGAAACGGGGGAATGCTTACTGGTTGCTCAGGAGGTAAAGGGGAAAGTCAGATGTGTGGAATAAATTTTGCTAATTGTGGAAAATATTGGAGTTAAAGAAAAAGAAGATAAGGAGCAAGCGCTGTGTGCATATTATTTGTGCCAAACAGGTGCTGTATAGATTACAATATAATTTCTCTGACCGTTTGGAACAATGTTAACAACACTAAATAAATTATAAGCGTACCAGAGAGTCTGTTGTAACGTTTTTTTGCTAAGCCTTTATTACAGCAAAGACTAAAAACAGTTGCATTCATTCATGAATGCAATTCCGAAATGGAACGATTTATTTATTGTTTAAGCTAATTATTCAAGGCTCACTTAGTTAAAAAAAAAATGCTTGATTGCATTTCAAATCATGAATGACTCCTATGCTTTGTGATGACATAAATGACTTATGACTTATTAATTGCTGCAGAAGCCTATATAAGCATTGAAATATAGGCTAAAGTAAGTTACGGCCTGAAATATAGGCTAAAGTAAGTATCTTAGGCCTGCAGCTCAATGGTGGTTACACAAGGCTGCTATACTAAGCCTACTGATGATAATGACATTACTTATGATCATAATAGTAATAACAATAAGAAGTAGATGAAGAAAAAGGAGCGTTATTATTATAAATATAATATTTCTGACAATTTGGAGCAGTGTAAACCACAATTTATAAATAATACCAGTGTACATTTAAAAAAAACTTGAAATGTCGTTGCGTGATGTTTTTGGCTTACGGAATCAGTAGACTATTAAACAAACAAACAGGCAACGAAAGCAGGGTCTGTATTAATTTCTGTAGATATATTTATGATTCATAAAGCCAGGCACCTTTAACAGTTAGGATGTTGATTATAGACCTAATTAAGTTGGTTTCCTCTCTTCACTTTTCGTAGACAAGAAGGCAATGGCAAGTTTTCTCATCTCCTCATTCTGTTGCTGCTGCATTGTTCTCAATACCAATATGCTGGTTAACTTTGCTATTATGCACATAGCAACATGGTCAAGGAAAAGGGCCTCAATTCAACAGCCCACTGATGTATTTCTGAACCGTGGACAGTGACCACTATCCAACACCAGAGAGCGCATTTTGTTATAAAATAATCATATTTTTATTAGTGTTGCATCATTGTTCTTATGTAATGTAACCATATACAATTTGGGTATCACATGTCTTAGACTGATGGACTGTGCCATCCCCATGGCCTCCACAATGGATCAGTCATCTCAGACAGGTGCGAATCAATTTCTTTTAGCAACTGCTCGACTAAAGAAATCTTGGTCGACCAACAGACTATCAACCAAATCGACCAGTCGACTAAATCGTGTCAGCCCTAAAGCCATCATAGATGGGATGCATGAACTGAGCGCTCTAGTGATGTCAGGCTGACTCGTCCATGTTTTTTGTGTAATTAAAAAAATCTATTATGGTCCATGTGTTTTGTGTTGTAGATCAGCAACATGAAGGTGGAGCGTGAGAAGGCCTTGGAGCACAAACAGAGGATGTCCAGAATGATGCAGGACAAAGAGAACTTTGTGGGCAAAATAACCGATGCTCGCAGCTTCATCTACGAGGTAAACGCCATTTCAACGTGCATAAAACCACAGATTCTATAAGCCCATTGGCAATGACATTAAAGAGCTATTATCAATCGCTACTAAGAAATCAGGAATAACCAAACAAAAGTAATACCAGTGTCAAGGGTGTTCCACCACAAGTTATTTTGCCGGTGTTCTTTTCCATCATATTCAGAATACACCTCAGTAAGAATGTTATGAGTTGAATGCGTATGGCCTAAAGTGTCTTTGCTCTTTACCTTCCAAGGAAAAACTGAAACAGTTCCAGGAGCGCCTGGTGGAGGAGAGGACGAAGCGTCGAGAGGAGAGGAAGATCCACCGCAAGGAGGACCGTCGCAACACCTTCTACCGCAATAAGGAGGAGGAGGCCCAGCGCATCCACGAGGAGCAGCTCAAGAAAGGTACCTCAGAGTTACCGCTCAGGTCCAGAGATGACTTGATATATAGAATGACTGTCAAATTAACGTAGATCTAGTCCTCTGAGTTTCTGTTGAAGGGTGGAATACAGGGCAATCTACCAGCGAGTTCATTTTTTTTACCAGCCAAAATATAATTTTTTCGCTAAAATCACACCAACAAAACACAAAATTAACAGATGAGAATGTTTTGTAATGTTTCTAACACAAATGTATTACTAGTAAGAAGTAATGTGGTATATTGTTTAATTTTTTACTTTTAACCAAAATATCACAGAGGATGCAAAAATGTTTACCAGCCACTTGAAGGATGGGAGGTTACCGTGGTAACATGACTCGTCATGTTTGCCTGTGAGATTGAGTCTGACTAGTAGAAGCGTTATCTTTTCCCTAGCAGTTTAAACTAAAATTTTGAAAAACAATCTAGCTTGTGAACAAAACAATGTAAATAACCAAGAAACAGAAGGACAAAGTAGGCTTTCGTATCAAGTAATTTAGACCCACTTTTATGCCTTTCAAGCCCCAAGCTTTCAAGCCCCAAGCTTGGCGGTGTTGCATCACGAGGTGGAATAGGCTATATAGGATTCGTAGTTCTTTGACTTTGTGCGATAGATTTTCCAGCTATGGAACAAAACAGCAGAAATACTTTGAAAACAGCTACTGCAGCATTTATTTTACTATAAATTTGATCATATTTGACTATTTTTAGTCACAGATGCGAGTAAAATGTTCTCACTGTGTAGCCCTGACCTGCCACCAACATGGCTGGTGAAATAGACGTCTTACCCTCCAATGTCAAAATATGCCCGCATTTTGCAGGTGTTAGTTTTAGGCCTTGGTGGAATAGTTTAATTGATGTCAATTGAAGATGTGTGCAAAAACTTGAGTTATGCGCACAGATTTAGGTAGGTTAGATTTTGGGTCCAGTGTGGTTTTTGGTTGGAGTTTGTTCGTCTAGGTGTCCATTGTGACGCTTGCCTCATAAGTCTTCAGTGGTCCTGTGTTCTACGTATTATCCATGTGTTGTTGCAGAGCGCGAGGAGCGTGAGCGCATCGAGCAGGAGGCGCGTGAGGCAGAGGAGGCGGTGTACCAGGAGCGCCTTGCCAAACTGGAGGAGCAGGAGAGGAAGCAGCGCGCCCGACAGCAGGAGATTGAGGAGCGCGAGCGCCGCAGGGAGGAGGAGATGAGGGCCCCTGCTAGGTCCGAGGAGAAACCCAGAGGAGAAGCCAAGGTAGCCTACTACACATCTCCTCCCAGAGCACTTTCCCACAGCCTCACTTTGCCTGTTGAGTCAAAGATGACTCACTTTTAAAGGGGTGTTAAGATCAATATCTAATATTAATACATGGGTTTTATGTTGCGCTTTTAATGGACCCAAAGTCACTTAAAAGTTTTGTTTGCTCAGTGATGATTCTCCTCCATTGATCGCTCAAAGAGCGACATGAAATTAAATGCACTTCTATTTCACCGGCGATCTGAGAGCGACAAGCACAGGCACCCGTCACAGTGTGAAGTGTCTTGACACTTTGGGTGTAGAATGCGAAATGTATGTAGTCCTTCACCCTGTCGACTTAGTACCCTGTTAACTTGAAAATGAGCTTAGATAAAGGTATATTGAGTAGGATAAAATTATCATAATTATGTTGTAAAGGTAATGAAACCCGTCACTCAGTGTTGGACACTCTTTTCCTCTCCAGGACTGGGGCGCTGAGAAGGAGGAGGGAGGAGGAGGATGGAGGAGGCGCACCGAGGTTGAATCAGAGAGGCGTCGCCCCGTGCCTGATAAGTGAGTGTGGTTTCATTCAGAATGTACTTTTGAAGCTCTTCATCTGGTTAAAAATCATTTTGTGTTCACTGATCAAAAACTGGTCTATTATTCTCTGCAGTGTCACCGTACAGGCTAAGTGAGTGGGATTTCATTCAGATTGCAAATTTTAAGTCTTTTACCTGGTTTAAAATACTTTGTATGTTTGTGTTCACTGGTTAAAGTGACATGTCTGTCTTATATCTGTCTTATAACTCTGCTGTACGTTCGCTCTGTCTCTCTAGGGACTGGAGAGCTGAGGGCCGCGAGGATGTCGGCGAGGACAGAGACCGAGAGCCACCCTTCAGGAGAGGAGGAGACGGCCCTCGCCGTGGCGGAGATGATGACCGTGGACCCCCACGCAGGGGCTTCGGGGATGACGACCGCCCCCTGCGCAGAGGCATGGATGAGGACCGTCCACCAAGGAGAACCTTTGGGGATGATGACCGTGGTCCCAGAAGGGGAGGGGACGAGGACCGCGGTCCCCGCAGAGGCTTCGATGATGGCCCCAGGCGTGGTTTTGATGACGGCCCCCGCAGAGGCATGGATGAGTCCAGGGGCCCCAGGCGCGGGGCTGATGATGACACCTGGGGCCCCAGGAGAGGAGGAGATGACGAGAGGGGAGGGCCCCGTGACGACAAGCCATGGAAGCCTGCTGTCCGGCCCGGTATGGATGCGTTTTTCATTTAATCTGTTCCAAATATGGATCATTGAATTAATGTGGTTGCATGTTTGTCTTGTGTAGTAAGTGTGTTGCTGTTGAAAGCGCCCTTATACTTGTTCTCCTGTAATTCTGTTAATTATTTATTGAACTTCCAATAGTAAATGTTTGTGTAGTGGCAACTGTTGCCAGTTCTTTTCACACGTTGTGCTGGATCATGGGCAGTTGCTCTGGTGTCTGCTTCAGGTGGTGGCTGGCGTGAGAGGGAAAAGGCCCGCGAGGAGAGCTGGGGTCCACCCCGCGAAGGTGGTGGCCGCAAGGAGGACGAAGAGGGCGAGAAGGAGGAGAGAGAGGAAAAACAGGAGAGCGAACGCTTCCCAGAGCGCCGCCCACCCAGGTCAGACACACAGTATGTGGACTACAAATGGCACTGCTGTGATAATGGAGGCTCATATACCATATGATCAGGAGTGGCCCTAAACGGGTGGATGGTTTCACTGATATTGTGAAAATAAAGTAGCATACGTGTGTTATGGCGAGGTGTAGGTTTTTTTGTGGAGTAATGGGGGACCTCTGTTTTCAGGGAGGAGGGTAGTGGAGGTGGTGGTGCCTGGAGAAGGCCAGGTGCTGATGAGGCGCCAAAGAAAAGCTGGAGAGACTCTGTTCGTCAGGAAGAGCCTGCCCGCGAGGACCGCCCTCCTATCCGTCGAGAGCGACCTGATCGCAGAGATGACCGTGACCGCCCCCCACCCAGCAGAGAGCCTGAAGAAGGTAAGATGAGCTCAGTCCTCTGCAGACACGTTTAAAGTTTTCCTATAAAGCTTTCATTTTAAACCATTTAGCCAGCAGGTGTCCCCACTTGCTCTGTATTTATTGCAAGCGTCAACCGGTATCAAGCATCAACCTGTTAATGCAGCAATACTATCATTCATTGCCTATACCATGAAAATCAAGACCACTGTAACCCCTGTCCTGTGGTGGTATTTCCAGTCTGGAGGAGATATTTTTAAACAACATTTAAGAGTTAAGATGCCATCCCCTAACAAGACGGGGTTCTGTGCACACAGGAGGCAGCTCCTGGCGCCGTGCAGGTGACGACAAGCGTGAGGAGCGTAAAGAGGAACGTCCGACTCCTCCCAGACCCAGAGAGGGCGAGCGTGAAGAGGACGGAGAGAAGAGTTCCTGGCGCTCCGAGAAAGACAAAGAGAACGCTGGTCGCCCTAAGAAGACCACCGACGAGACCGACGATGACGGCTGGACCACTGTGGCCCGCCGCTGAGTCCACCCTTTCTCAAAGCATCTGCTTCAAAATGGCCCCGCAATGGCTAATGTACCCCTTATTGTCGCCTGCCTCCTAGTGGTTTAACCTTTTCATAAGCTGATGAAAACTTTGGCATAGCAAAGCTGTTTTATTGTTAAATCAAATGTGTCATCTCATCAACAACTATCTCTATTGCCATTGAATATGTATTTTGTTAAAGTTGCTTCTTAACCTAAAAAGTAGTTGATTCCCATTTTGATGTGCATTTTTAAGAGTATCTACACTGAGCGAAAACATAAACGCAACATGTAAAGTGTTGGTCCCATGTTTCATGAGCTGAAATAAAAAATCCCACACATTTTCCATATACACAAAAGGTTTATTTCTCTCAAATACATCCCTCTTAGTGAGCATTTATCCTTTGCAAAAATAATCTATCCACCTGACAGGTGTAGCATATCAAGAAGCTGATTAAACAGGATGATCATTACATAGGTGCACCTTGTCCTCGGGACAAAAGGCCACTTTTAAAATGTGCACACAACACAATGCCACCGATATCTCAAGTTTTGAAGGAGCGTGCAATTGGCGTGCTGACTGCAGGAATGTCCAACAGAGCTGTTGCCAGAGAATTTAATGTTAATTTCTCTACCGTAAGCTGCATCCAACGTCGTTTTAGAGAATTTGGCAGTACGTCCAACCAGCCCCACAACCACAGACTGCGTGCAACCATGCCCAGCCTAGGACCTCCACTTCCGGCTTCTTCACCTGCAGGATCGTCTGAGGAGGAGGAACTAACTCTGATCGGCTGGGCCTGGCTCCCCTGTGGGCGGGCCTATGCCTTCCCAGGCCCACCCATGTCTGCTCCCCTGCCCATGCATGTGAAATCCATAGATTCGGGCCTAATGAATTTATTTAAATTGACTGATTTCCTTATATGAACTGTAACTCAGTTAAAATCTTTGAAATTGTTGATGTTGCGTTTATATTTTTGTTCAGTTTTTGTTTGTCTATTCTGGATCCTTAGATAAACCATTTGTCTGTGATTAATGGGGGCTGAACTAGAGCGGTGTTTGTGAGACGAGGGCTGGGGCCAGGTCTATTATACAAAAACCTCTGTAGAGTCAGAATGGTTCAAGCTACAAACTATTAAAAGCAATCTTTGAAAAGCTGAGACTTTCACAAACTTGCACGTGACATGTTTTGATCTATGATGCTCACAAGCTACACAAGAGTCATTAGAATGTAAGGCTCTTCTACATAGATCATAGGAAATCCCAGGACATAGTGTCTATAATACTGTAATAAGCTCACATAGTTATTTTTATTTTTTTTAACCTTTATTTAACAAGGCAAGTCAGTTAAGAACAAATTGTTTACAATGATGGCCTACCAAAAGGCCTCATGTGGGGATGGGGGCTTGGATTAAAAATATATATATAGGACAAAACACACATGACAAGAGAGACAACACAACACTAATTAAAGAGCGACCTATGACAACAACATGGCAGCAGCACAACATGGTAGCAGCACAAAACATGGTACCCACATTATTGGGCACAAACAACAGCACAGAGGGCAAGAAGGTCCTCAACAATACATCACACGAAGCAGCCACAACTGTCAGTAAGAGTGTCCATGATTGAGTCTTTGTATGAAGAGATGGAGATAAAACTGTCCAGTTTAGTTGCTGTCACAAACTCCACACAGTTGTCACTGACTAGTTAGATATTCATTTCCCAGTGAGCAAATCATTTCTGTACTTAACAGCATTCATATGACTTCATTTTTATCAGGCTTTTGCTTTGGCAGACCTTGTTTTTTAATTGGCATTTGTCAATAAAAGTCATGAATGCAACTATCAAATTGTTTTGTGTTCTATTTGTAGCCCTGGTTGTCCTGAAAATATAATTATAAAACAATTCACTGTGGGGCAATTCATGCCCAGGCATGTGAAATCCATAGATTAGGGCCTAATGAATTTATTTCAATTGACTGATTTCCTTATATGAACTGTAACTCAGTAAAATCTTTGAAATTGTTGATGTTGCTTTTATATTTTTGTTCTGTATAATTGGTCTCACTCAATATCTAGTGTCTGGTTCTATTTTAAATCATTCAACCATATTGCATGTTTATAGATAAAGCCTTTATTAACAAAGTACTTTGGGCAACAGTTTATTTCTCTGTTGAGGCTGGAGGCCTGAAGGGTTGGTTAGAGCATAGCTTGTTCTTTGTAGAGTTTTTCTTACACTTGGTCCTTTTTAAATAAAAGTCACGACTGCAACAATCAAATCGTTTTGTAGCCCTGGTTGTACTGAAAATGAAATGGTAAAACAATTCACTGTGAGGACAAATATAAGGGCTGGATTAAAGAAAGTCAGATAAATGAAATGTCGATTTTTGCTAGAATCTCAGGACTGATTGGGTTTACACCCTTGGATTCGAGTGAGCATGGCTGGGGAGAGTTTCCACCATATTTCTTACAGCAGTCCATTCCTTTTAAATCCATAAGGGGGAGTGAAAGCTAGAGAATCGCATTTAATCTTATATCTCAGTTTAAATGGCTGAAAATCTTAAATCCAGAGTTTAGTTCATTTGAGAAAAGTTGTTCCCTGTTAGTTTTAATTCTCTGTAGGGGAAATACATGTTTCTACTTGAGAATGTAAAAACAAGTAACAAAGCTCTTTGTGGGTTTATGTAGCCTAGGCTGGCTATACAATTATGTAGACATAGGCTATGTAACAAAGGGTTCAATCATCTCCCAGTCCCATCCCCATTGAGTGTAGGCCTACTCGTTTGACCTTTGGATTCTACCCATAAGAATGTGTAAAGAAGCTACGGTTGGTTTAATTTCGAATCTTACATTTTCATGCAACCAGTCTGTGTCCATTCTTTACGCGTCCTATTAACTATCCAAACCACAACACTCCCCCTCATTAGTTCGATAGACATATTTGTGTGATGTTGGATCTTTGGCCTGATTTGATATATTAGTGGTGGGCCAACTGTGACGTGTCTGAAATGCGTGTAGAATATGTTATATTATTTTGCCACCATGGAAGGAGGCTATTTGCAGTGATCTCTGCAAAGGAATGCGCTACAACTATTTCCTCTTGAGGTATTGAAATGCAGTTGTATTTGAAGCAAAGCCATATAAAGTAGCTACATAGCCTAAACCAGAAAGCCAGTGTGATGTATAAATACAAAACGAAAAAAGCTAAAAAGAAAATTCATCAAATATAGGGCTAATGTAGATTGTTTGATTGTTTGATATATGCTGCAAATATAGGGCTGTCAAATGCATAAATATTATTCCGTTGCGTACACATCTGTGGTAGTTTTTTTTTCTTTCAAAAAAGTTACCTTTATAGGGAACTGGAGTAAACTGTTTTTCATGTCAATTTAAAAGGAGTCGGCTAACATCGTAGTCTGAAAAATCAGGTGGGATATGTCAACACGCACTCACAGTCACACAAACACGCACACCTTTAGTTTCGAAAATCACGGCCGATTAAAATGTGCAATATTAGGGCTATGATTATGGAGATAGGGGAAGTTGTGTTGGCCAATATGTTAGCTTTTTTTTCTCGACAGAATGAGTTCGCAAAAGTGTAGCAGAGTGCAAATGTTATGATACAGCGTATTGGTTTTACGTGAAGGCTGTAGAAAATACTAGTCCTACTTTACAAAGCTTATCATTCAGCAATATTTTACACGTGTATTTTTTCAATAGTCATTATGCAAAAAGGTTGGCTCTAGAATAGTTGGTAGGAATTATTCTGCCTCAACAGCTATTTTCATCCGTTTCAATTTGATGAACATGGAAAAATATTACATGATTATATTAGCTTACTATATTAGATATGTCAATGCATCGTAGCCTATGTTGTGACTTAATAATCGATTACTTTATTATTTTGGGGGGGGGAATAGTTTGAAATGCTTCATCTTTACACACAATTTTGATCATTAAATAGGCTAGGCCTATATCAGTGCCTTCAGAAAGTATTCACACCCCTTAAACTTTTCCACATTTCTCTGTGTTACAGCCTGCATTTAAAATGGATTAAATTTACATTTTTAACATGATTTTTTTGAATGGCTATTTCATCTCTGTACCCCACACATACAATAATCTGTAAAATCCCTCAGCCAAGCAGTGGATTTCAAACAAAGATTCAACCAAAAAGACAATGGAGGTTTTCCAATGCTTCACAGCAAAGAAGGGCACCTATTGGTAGATGTGTAAAAAACTAAAAGCAAACGTTGAATGTTATCCCTTTGAGCATGGTGCAGTTATTAATTAGACTTTGGATGGCATATCAATACACCCAGTCACTACAAAGATGCAGTTGCCGTAGAGGAACTAAACCACTCAGGGATTTCACCAATGGTGACTTTACAACAGTTAAAGAGTTTAATGGCTGTGATAGGAGAAAACTGAAGATGGATCAACAGCATTGTAGTTACTCCACAATACTAACCTAACTGACAGAGAGGGAGTCCTGTACAGAATATTCCAAAACATGCATCTTGTTTGCAACAAGGCACTTAAGTAATGCTGCAAAAAATGTGGCAAATCAATTAACTTTTTGTCCTGAATACAAAGTGTTACGTTTGGGGTAAATACAATACAATACATTCGTAAGTACCACTCTCCATAGTTTCAAGCATAGTGGTGGATGCATCATGTTATGGGTATACTTGTAATCAGTAAGGACTAGGGAGTTTTTCCAGATAAAAAAATGATGGAATGGAGCCAAGCACAAAACCTAGTTCAGTCTGCTTTCCACCAGACACTGAGAGATTAATTCACCTTTCAGCAAGACGATAGTCTAAAACATAAGTCCAAATCTACAGTGAATGTTTCTGAGTGGCTGAGTTCCAGTTTTGACTTAAATCTGCTTAAAAATCTATGGCAAGACCTGAGAATGGTTGTCTAGCAGTGACCAACAACCAATTTGACAGAACTTTCAAAATAATAATGGGCAAATATTGCACAATCCAGATGTGGAAAGCTCTTAGAGAATTACCCAGAAAGACTCACAGCTGTAATTGCTGCCAAATGTGATGTTAACGTGTATTGCTTCAGGGTTTGAATACTTATCTAATCAAGATATATTCCTGTTTTATTTTTCTTCATTTTTTTTTGTTATACAAATGTTAGAAGTTTTCTTCCACTTTGACATTACATTACATTACTAATTAGTACATTAGTATTTTGTGTAGAAAGTTGACCCCAAAAAATACAATGAAATACATTTGAATCTCACTTCGTAACACAACAAAATGTGAAAAAAGTCAAAGGGTGTGAATACTTTCTGAAAGCCCGATACAAAGCGATGACATAATATGTTTCTCGATGAGTACAATTTCTAAGACATAGTTCAGCCATTTTTCTCACATTCTTGTTGTTTCCTGTAACTGAAATTAACACATTTAGAGTGTTAGTAAAGAATAGTTAAGCTGCAACTTTTTAATAACGGGTGTAAAAAGGATACTAATAATTCTACCGCACTATCACAAGATGTCCACCGGAGGCCGGCAGCGCACCATCGCTGAATGTTGGTCAAAACCATAGAGAAGAATAGAGGACTGTTGTTTGTGTCTGTCCGTTTATGGCGTCTGTGAGAGTACCTGCAGCTCCTTTGAGGCCATCTCGATTTTGAAGTATTGAATTTCTTCCTCTACTACTTCTATGAGTTGGTAAAGAAACTGAAAGGGTGCATACTGCCACCTGCAGTGTGTTGTTTGAACAGGTATAAAGTCAAGGTTGGCCGATTTCACATCGACAGGGCTGTAGTCGAGCGGGAACTTCAAGTTGAGAACTTCAAGTTCTTCGGTGTCCACATCACTGAGGATCTATCATGGTCCACACACACCAACACAATTGTAAAGAGTGCGCAACAATGTCTTCTCCCCCTCAGGAGGCTGAAAATATTTGGCATGTGCCCTCAGATCCTGAAAAAGTTCTACACCATGCACCATTGAGAACATCTTGACTGGCTGCATCACCCCTTGGTATGGTAACTGCTTGGCAACCAGCTCTACATCGGGTAGTGCGTACAGTCCAGTACATCACTGGGGCCGAGCACCCTGCCATCCAGGAAATTGTCAGACTACAGCCACCCAAGTCATAGACTGTTCTGTCTGCTACTGCACCGGAAGCAGTACCGATGCACCAAGTCTATAACCAACAGATTCTTGAACAGATTCTACCCCCAAGCCATAAGACTGTAAATAGTTAGTTAAATAGTGAACCAAATAGCTACCCGGGCTATCTGCATTGACCCTTTTTGCACTAACTTTTATTGACTCATCACATACGCTGCTGCTACTGTTTATGATAGGTCATTTTATTCCTAGTTATATGTACATATCTACCTCAATTACCTCGTACCCATGAACATCGACTCGGTACTGGTACCTGTGTATATAGCCAAGTTATCGTTGCTCATTTTGTATTTATTATTACTTTTATTATAACGTGTTTTACTTTTCTATGATATCTCTATTTTCTTTCTCTCTGCATTGTTGGGAAGGGCCATAAGTAAGCATTTCACTGTTAGTCTACACCTGTTGTTCATGAAGCATGTGATGAATAAAATGTGATTTGATTTACTGCCACTTGACGTTATGGAATGTTTGCACACAAGTATAAATCTATAAATCATTGGATGATCCCCCTGATAACCCGGATGGAATTATGTGATTCTTCCTTAACCCTTAGGAAGTCCCACCCACTTAACTACTTAAAAATTGTGAAAGTAGTCAATGGGCGCTGCTCATGCTACAAGATAAGCTTTTGGGTACTAGATTCCTCTATCTATCTCTATGGTCAAAACCAAGAAGTTGCACGAACCATAATGGTTTAGAACCATCCGTCATGGATGCTGTAAAAAAAAAAGTTGAGTTTTACCAAAATAATCTAGGACTATACAAACAGATGTGCAACGGAAATTTTTAAAAACTGCAACAACAACAAAAATCTATGATAAACAAACGATTATCCGCGTAAGTACATATTTACATTGCCAAGGCTACCAGTAGGTGACGCAGTTTTGAACAGCTAGCCTACTGAACCTACACCCATGAGAAACGCTCCTTCATCCCTGGTTCATTGAATGGATTCCAATAATAAACAATCCAAAGAATGAGACCAGTGTAATATAAGGGAATCTTGCTAGCTATATTGTTAACAATGTTTTTATTCATTTACCTCTTGGCATCAATTCACTAAAGTAGATCTAACTGAGTAGACCTACATTTATTCGTTACTACATAGGCATGTGGCCTATTGTTATTATTATGCTATTAATATCATAATTTCTGGAAAATAATACTGATGAACTAATAATAACTAATAATAATAATAATAATAGTTCTATTTTTTTATATTATATTAGTATCACTAATATTCTGCCTTAGTGCTGAAGTAGATGCATTAGCCTACTGTTTATCAGTCTGTAACTGCAAAACGTCCATTATCTCATTGACTAATGCAGGCCATTATGATATATAGGCCATCTGATGCCTGGAGTATGCCAGACAATGTCTTGCTGTTGGGCTACACAAAGAAGCTGCAAGCTGCACCGTGTACAGAAAAGGACAAGCAAGATAATAACAAAAAAACAGAGACATCCTACTGACCCTTCCACCACTACAGTCACGGAGAGAGCAAGCAGCCGTAAGATTGGTCACTGCCATGAACCAACCTGACCACCCTCCACATGATCTCCTACCACAGAGAAAGGGAGACAGTATTGGCAGAGTCCTCTGAAACCAGAACCGACTGTCCAAAATCAACGCAAGGACAAAAAGGCTGGTCAATTCTACCACAGCCACAGCCATCAGACTTTGATTTTGTGATTTTTTTTTACTGTATTTTTTCCTAAGACATGGGACCTTTTTAATTTAATGTAATATATTGTGTTTTTTTTAAATATTGTCTAAATGCCACTGTGCATTCTGCAAAATGTAGTCTTGCGGACGGCGAGTATGAATTAAATAAATCAATACAGGCCTATGGCAGATAAAATGTCAATCATATGCACAGGACGTTTCGAAAGACATATGGGACCTTTTCAATTGAATGCAATATCTTGTGTTTTTTAAGTGTTGTCTAATTGTAACTGTGCATTCTGCAAAATTCAGTATTGTGGACTGCGAGCGTGAATGAAATAAATCAAATCAAATCAGGCCTACAGCAGGACAAATGTAAATCATACGCACAGGACCTTTTCAAAGACACTGCACATAGAGGGAAATAGTGCATATTCCTACGCAAGGAGACAACGGCCTACAATGGTGCAATGTTGCAATATCGATGTGCAACACAAATGCTTATTGGGGTTATAATTTATTAAAATAACACAATGCGTGCTGACTTCAGTTAAATTTTCATCATCCCAGCTTTCAGGTACAAGCCATGGCTTGCTACCATGTTATCATAAGATCGACTTGGCACTAAAGCCTACATGAGCTATCCCGACGTAAAATTTGTTCAAATGAAGTCATCCTTCGATATCTTTCTTTTATATTTTTAAGTCAATCTTAGATTTAATTCGCAAAAGTGTAACCTTGGCATAATATGAATTGACCTAATTAATAATCATAATCATCCATTTTTTTAAATGGATTTGTTGTTATTCATAATAATTTTACCATCAATGTAATGGGCTTGTAGTAATGCAGGACGGATTGGCCACGTAGATCTAATAAGGAGAACATCGCAAACAAAGTTAAACTACCGAGACTCATAGCACGGGCAGATTTGGACTCACAACCCATAGCATTTTCTTATAGTCTACTTGTGGGTTGAATCATATGTCCCCGAAGATGAGCATCATAATTATGACAGTGACTTAAAAACCTACAGTTAAATGAAAGAAACACATAGTTATCTTATTCCAACTGAGGTCCTTTATTGGATTAAGAAAACCATCATGCGCATTTTCATGGAATTCAGCAATAGCAAAATAATGAAGATATCACTAAGACATGGAGACCTATTGCGGCATATAATAGGCTATATGTTACAGGTGGATTTGTTATTATGGTACAGACATTTCCGCTAAATGAATGGTCAAATAAAAGGCATACCAAATACATTTCTAAACTCGTGCGTGTGTATAGGCCTGTATCTTCCTATGCACTTTGTAAACCTCAAATTACAAATGATAAACCTTTCGTCAGTGATGCTTGACTTGCATTGAGCAGAAATTAGCCTACGCAAAAAAAAGTTGTGTTTAGGGTAATTTACGTAGGCCTAAATTAAATGGGTCGTTTATATGTCAATACAACAAACCAACTGCACTGAATATAGTGTGGATCCAATATCCATCGTCCCAATCTTCCGGCCAATAGAAATTGGGGAGCCTTCAACCCCTAACTAATCACAAACTGATAGGAGAAAATGAAAACACGGAGAGACGAGGCCAGGGTATGTAGTTGGGTATGCTGTAATTACCATAATAATGGTAAATATAAATTAATATAAAAGGTATCCCTAAAATGTAAAATCGGTAAACTCCTATTTAAACAGAACTATGTGGTGGCTATTGGTAAACACACCCAGGTCAATGGTGTAGGCTACATTTTATACTAACAACGTATCACACTTATGTCAAAGAATGTTAAACCGACTCTTAGCCCCATACTTCAACATAAAACTCAACACTGATAAACATAAAGGCCCCTTTAAGACCGACTGTCCTCAGGCCTTATCGGTAGACAAAAATGCAAACGTAAGTACCTTGAGCTTTTCTACTGGTTCAGCTGAGTAGCCTATGTAAAAATGTTCTGAAGATCTGGTTCTGAACGAATCCGTTCCGTTTTGCTTGAGTCCGCCTCTCCGTGCCTGTTCCTATTGACGCACTTAAAGACTCTTCCCTCAACCTTAAGGCGAGTAGCAGCGACCAATCACCATGCCATTACAGGCTTCAGAGGAAGCTGTTTATGTGACTCCAGCGCTAATTAGGCTCATGAACTAACAAATCGCTTGCACAACTGGTGAGGAACCGATCACATCCATGGATTGTCTGGCGCAGTTGACCACCTTTATGGCTATTTGTTGATTTGTTGTTACTTTGGCTTCTATTCTTGCTGCACTCTTCGTTCCAAAGTTATTTATGCTGACAAACTTTCTCGGTGTGGAGTAGTAACCTATTTTTTTACGAAGAACGCCTGCACCTCTTAAACTCTAAGCTGGGGAATCTTGACTATCAAACCATGTTTCAACCTACACCGAAGAGGTGTTTTACTATAGAATCGTTGGTAGCGAAGGATAATCCTCTACCAGTGTCGAGGTCTGAGGAGCCCATACGACCAGCAGCTCTGAGCTATGCAAACTCCAGCCAGATGAATCCATTTCTGAACGGGTTTCATTCCAGCGGCAGGGGCGTCTACTCTAATCCGGACTTGGTGTTCGCTGAGGCGGTCTCACATCAGAACAACTCCGGTGTCCCAGTTCATTCGGTACCACCTCCACACGCGTTGGCTCACCCACTTTCATCCTCACATAGTCCGCACCATCTTTTTGCCAGCCAGCAAAGGGACCCCTCAACTTTTTACCCATGGCTAATACATAGATATAGGTACTTGGGTCACAGATTCCAAGGTAGGTTGAATTTACATTTGTCTTTTTAACGCATTTATTACTTATTTATGCTGTTAAGTCCTTTTTTTGGATGTTCCGTAGCATTTATGTAGGCCAATATAACATGTAATTATGAGAATAAAGAAACGAATGATAAATATCAGTGAGCTATCGAATTTTGAAAATATATATGTGCTATCGCCTTGTCTCGAACAGTTTTACAAACTGTTTTTGTCTGTTATAATTAGAACACTGTTCAACTGGAATAGGCTAGGGTACTTTTAGTAGCCTAATGTACGGCATAGTATTTCTCAATGTGGTAACACGGGTTCAAATGTATTTTGCTGGTAGTCTATAGCCTATAATTTTCCATTTTGTTTAAAAAAAAGGAATTGCAAAGAGTGGACTTTTAAAAAGTCCTTTAGCATCTAAAACATTTCATTGAAACAAAAATAAGCATAATACCTTACAACTGGAAAGTGTAGGGCTATATAATTAATTGACTTGTTATTTTTAACAACAAAAAAAGATTATTGATTTAATTTGGCCTAGATATTTACTTCATGTTTAAACTGAATGCAAATCAACTTAACTACATTGATAGATGCCTGTGTAATTTTTTTGTAATCATCCGTGCCTTGGAATAGGCATTGGGTCGTATTTGTGGGCTATGTTTTTATTGCCCAAACTGCTGTTTACGAAATTGTACACAATGCACTATTTTAAAATCGCACTATTCATTTATCGTCCCCCAAATTGGACTGTCATATTAGAAAATTATATTTTTTTGCTGGTGGATGCACATAATCTTTTTCTGAAAACAGTGACATGCAAATTGTATAATAAGTGAACGATCTGTTTTCATAATGGTTATTTTAATAAGGGTCTTGATAGTAATTCTGACAAAAAAAAATGTTAGGCTAATGTAGTCTATTTAATTCTCCACCATATACTTACAGTATACCAGTGACTGTAGGCTAATGTTAAAAAGAAAAGTTGAAAAGGGTTAGGCTATAGAGGCTTCTAGGCCCCTTTGTGATTGTAGACCATTGTGTTGCTATTTTGTATGTGTAGGCCTAGTGTTTTTAGGATAACCAAAGACTGTATCGAAACGGCGCTTATTTTAGCCACTGCATAGCCCTATTGTTTCCATTGGAATAATATAAACTGTATCAATTTGCTATTGTTAAAATTATTGAAAAAAGAAATTGTCAAGGTGTTGCTTGTGACTAAATTGGTTTCAATGTTCAATTGAGTGTTGCCGTAGACTTTAGTCAAAAGTTAGAAGGCCCAAGTCTGCGGTATAGCCAAATTATGAGCATAGCATCATCATCTCTTTAGCCTCAGTTTGCAACGTAAGAGTGGTCATAATTAATATCCCTCCCATTGTCGTTTTCAGGTAACGAAACAAGCCCGGAGAGCTTCCTTTTGCACAATGCACTGGCCAGAAAGCCCAAAAGAATTCGGACAGCTTTTTCCCCTTCCCAACTTCTGCGGCTTGAGCACGCATTTGAAAAAAACCATTACGTCGTAGGTGCCGAACGAAAACAGCTTGCGCACACCCTTAGCCTCACAGAAACTCAGGTAAGAAAATGAATTGAATATGCACAAGTGTATCGTTAAATCCGCATTAGGCCTACTTTGAATAGGGGATGGATTTAAAAGACGATTGTGTCAAGTTGCACCAGACCTGACATGACGCACAGGTTTGTGGGGTGTTTTTCAAGGGGTGTTTTATAGCCTGTAGGCCTACCTACATTAGGCTATAGGGCAATAATAACTTGTTTTCGTGTTGGCTACGGAATCTGTGAATATGCTAAATTTCTATGAATAGGCTAATTATTTATTGGAAATTCATATGCCAGCCCATAAGTGACATTACGGGAATTATTTATTAATTTCTTGAAAACACGACAATGTGTTGTCTATTGGGGTAAACTTCACACATGCTATGGTTAATCCGTATTGCATGTCAAATTTAGGAATTTCACATAGGCCTAAATGCTATTCCATTTAAAAAATTGAAATGAATGGGGGGGGGGGGGGGAATGATATAAATGATAACACACGTTTATTCATTTTTCAAAATTAGGCCTACTATTGGATTGACCTGTAAACCCACAGTTTCAGAGATACAAAAATAAATGTCTACACCACCATCGGCCTTGAGGCTTTTAGTTGGATGAAATCAATGATCATTGTACAACCTCGTTGGGTTGAATTACTTTGTTTTGGGAAAAAAAAGGTTTCCATTCAAAATGGAGGGCAATTAACCAGTTAACCAGTTAACCATTTTAAAGGATCTATGGCACGCTAAAAAGAATGAGACGGACTCAATGAATTTCCCTGGCCATATTTAAGATCGTATTTGTGCCTATCAGCTTGTGGAACGGTCGGTGTCTTTTGTCCCAGTGTCACCACCGGCTCTTCTCTAAATGGAGGCTTTCAGAGTGGAATGAGGGAGAAATTAACCATCACCCACTTCAATTAGCTGACTGAAAGCACATTAAATGCACCTCACTTGCCAAGCTGTCAGACGGATGGCTTGTATATATTAATATTGCCCACTAGCCTATTGATATGAATTTACAAAAGGCTTAAAATTAACAAGCAATGTGGCTTTTACATTTTTGGGGAAATTATTAGAAATTAAATGACATTTATTTGTTATGCATTGCATATTCGTGGGCCTGTTTGCGCCCGTTTTTTTCGACCAAGGGGAGTCAATGTCTGGTAATTGGCTTATGTTTGTACTATAAAAAAAATTGAGTATGCAATACATGCCATTTTTGACCTAGGCAATATCCCATCTGAAAATAACCGTACTTCTAGCCTAACTTGTAAGTAATTTAGGGCCTATAGCATTGGGCAAATTTTCACACAGCGATCTATGAGAGACTATGCAAAAATGCTAGGCCTTTGCACTCCTTTTATAGTCTATGCTTGTATCTCTTTTGCTATTCTGCTATTTGAATTCTAACTTTACGCACATGGATAGTTTTTGTTTAGTATTTTGGTATTTATTGTAGCCTTTATTTATTTCCCTTAGGTAAAAGTGTGGTTTCAGAACCGAAGAACCAAGTTCAAGCGTCAAAAGTTGGAGGAGGAGGGTTCAGATTCGCAACAGAAGAAGAAGGGGACCCATCACATAAACCGATGGAGACTCGCAACTAAACAAGGATCGGGAAGCCCGGAGGAAATTGATGTAACTTCAGACGATTAAAATATGAAATTGTTTGAACCTGGGACAGCCGTGTGGCGTGAAGGATGACATGGCTAAGGATGCTGTGTACAGAGAGACAGAGAGAGGGTAAAGCCAATGTCACATTTCGATTCTTCGGAGATCGGCAGCTGAGGGTGAGAGATCCGATTGGTGGCACTGCTGTCACTACCATGGGTCTGTCAAACCATATCAAATTGCCCAGGCAAAAGTGATTGACAGTATCGCAGTCCACCTACCTGACCACCTTCCACGCATCAACCCACCACTACAATCTCCCACGAACCACCCAAAAATGTATCTCCAATTCACATTGGACATTTGCACTTCTGAAAGTTTCTAAATATGAACGTTTCCACTCAAGATACCAAAATCCACAACTGTTTTTGTAAAACTTAAATTGCATGGTAGACTTTCTGGTAGTTGTTTTAATTTGATCATTTTCTTCAAAAACAACTTTGTTTTAACTCTATTTTCAATCTCAGAGATGTTGTGCTTCTTCCTTTTTACAAAGTGTGCAGTCTTTTAATTAATGATTATCGTGTTAAAGTGATTGTGAGAACAGTATGAAGTAGCAGTGCTGCGTTATAGTGTTTTTAAAGAAAATGTATTTCGAAAACTTTATAAAAGTTTATCAAACCACAGATAAAGTACTTAAAGGGAAAGTATCCAGGACATTCCTTAAACCTAAAGCTTTACCATGTCTCCGTTATTCTGTCACGAGCATATTGTCAGGATTTGACCCTTCCGTGAGAGTTGCCACAAAGGACTAATGCAAGAATTGACTGCCGTAGAGGCGAGAAAACGTCAAGCACTGAGCGTATCCATGTACAGAGATACTAAAAGTTAATGTTTCTGTTAAACCCTCTTTTATCAGAATGTAAATAATGTTGTGTTTGTGTTAAGTTTGCTACAATTTTAACACAAAGTATACTTCCAAGAAGTATGTAATTGTTAATATTTTGTCAATAAAGTTTTATCAATATGTTGCGCGCGGAGTAAAAGTAGGGTTTTGATTTTAGATCAACTTTCATATCTTGACATTTTATAAAGAGACCTGTTACGCTCTTCAATTCAAGCGTGTATTATTTAACAATTTTTATAGGCTATTGGCTGCCACCAATCACCCGCTTCATATATCTTGATTTTCGTCAAACCAGTCTCACAATTAGCCTATATTTGAGATAGGCCTATGACTAATTTTAGAAGAAATCCAGACAATGTGGCTTGTTAAAATGAACTTATAAAATCCAAAATAATTTGTCTGTGGCAAGTGCATGGTTGTTTTTTCCGGTGGTTCATTTGCTCCTCAGTCTGATAGACTGCATTAATCCGTTTTTATTTAGAGGGGCAGCGTCTGGTCTGTTCAGGCTACAAAGAGTCCTACGAGCTTTTGTGAAAGTGCAAATCAGTTTAGGCAATTATCATGCGAGTAATATGAGGGGGAAAGGGGATGCATTGCCCAGTGGTCCACTTTAATCTCTTAATCCGTGGATCCAAGGGGGCTTGGTTGGACATAATTTAGTACAATCTGACTACCCCTCACGAAGCGATAAGGGAAGGTTGCAATGTGCAGCAAAATGAGATCTTTGTTTAAAATCTTGTCTCGGACAGCCACGAGTAGGATATGCGTACACGCGCACTTCCCACAAATTGATCACAAACAAAACAGCGTCAACGCATGTATACGCTTTTCCCATTAGATTTTTTTGCCTATTACGTTTGTACGGCAAAAATACATCATATATATTTTGTGGTTCTTTTTACATCTAAGAGCTTAATAGAACAACGTCTTTTTTTTTTATAAGTGACTCAAACATAACATTTGATTATTTATTTATTCAGGGTAAACCCATTGACACCAATGTCTCATTCACAAGGGTGCCCTGGTCACAGTAACACACTTAAATACAATATGGAAACAAAACAGCCATCGATACAATGTAAAAGAAAATAAGAAAAAAAAACGCACAACACAATTTAAGAAAAACGGTTATATTCATCAGCTACAAAATGTTATATTCCTCAGCTACTAAATCCTCAGTCAATCATTTAAATTGCCATAGCCGCACTAGAACATCCTATTGTAATGAGTTTTGTGAATTGTTTGAGTAGTGAGGTGCATTAAAAGTAAGAAAGGATTTACCTAATTCGGTGGAGATCCGAGGAACCTCAAGAGTTAACCAACTCTGTGAAAGGGTTTGGTATCTCGTGTTTTTATGCTTCAACAACGAAGTTAGGTAAGTCGGAAAGCTTGGGTAGTAGAGTTTTGTAAACAGAAAGGGAATATTGAAGTGACCTCCAGGACTTTAATGGGGACCAGCTAACCTTTTAATACATGATTCAGTGATGCGTATTAAAACCGCAACCTGTGATAAATCGAAGGGTTTTGGTAGACAGCATCCAACGGTTTAAGAGTAGTGGCTGCTGCATTCTGGTAACTGGTGTCACCATAGTCAAGAACTGTCAGGAAAGTTGACTACAATATGCTTCCGGCTGTTTAGAGAGAGGCGTTTAAACTAGCTCATCAGGATGGTTTTTTTATATATTTTTTTTTACCCTTGCCAATCCAAATGCCCAGATATTTATAGGAACCCGATCAATGGGTGAACCATTAAATGAATTAATGCACATGGGAAAAATGCACATCAAATTGTTTTAAATGTTGCAAAATTAAACTGTATTATATTTACACTATGTATCTCCTAAACATGTGAAATCCCCACCATGCACAGTGTATGATGTGAGGTGTAGTGTCTATTTCTATAATTGTTTCACATCTTGAAAAGGAGCTTTTCGGAGGGGGTGGGGGTGGTGGGGGGGGGGGGGGGGGGGGGGGGCTATAGGCCTACATACAAACTACGGTCCCCATATATGGATGGGGAGTTTTAATCGGCCCATGGACTATAACAGCAATAAGAATCTTCAGAGAATACCATTAGCTTTGAAAAAACCCTAAAAGCTTTATTACAAACCCAGCTTTGAAATAGGGGGATTAGAGGGCTGAAAAGGTCCCACAATAGTTAGAAGAAAAGGTTTCATGCTAATGAGGTTAATGCCCTTTGTATCTCCGGACTCCACAACTTCATTACTCCTATCTCCGGCAACACCGAGCGGCTCAGAGCGCGCAATCCACTCGAGCTTCTCCCTACCCTGCCTAAAGAAGGATTTGATAGCAGTCCTGTTCAAACTAGATAATTATATATTTTCAAGTTGGAATTAAGATAAAGAAAGTGCAGTGAAGGCGGTGAGCCTTGATCCGCTGCAAACAAATTTGGCGCACTTTCTCCCTCCGCGGTGCCTCAATAAGCAGGACAGCCCCCTCATTATGACTGGGTCTCGTTGTATGAATTGTACACTCTTTTGATTTAAACAAGCCAGTCTTTTGAATTTAAAGGCAGATTATTGTATACAACGAAATTAAATAAATGTTATAATGAAGAACCGGATCTGTTCAAATGTACACGGGTTCCCATGAATAGCCTATACATTAGCACTTCTACACAAGTAGGTCTATACAGGCTATTCACAGAGCTAATTTGGAGCTCGGGGAGGACATTTCTATTCAAACCGTGCATTGCATGCCTTTATGACACATGCTGAAATGTATTTTATTTTATAGTGGATATATTCGTAAAATGGGCTATTGGATTAACACTGCACACTATTTGGTGTCTTTTTCTGCAACATAACTCGGTGTTTTTTTGTGATAAAGGCTATGATAGGCCCATATTTTTCATAGAAGTCTGTGCATAGGCCTATGACTGTGCGTAAAGCCTCGACCTTTTTTACAAGGCCTACAATTGCAAGGATTTACATATCTTGGGGTTTAACATTTTAACATTTTCACTGAGGTAAAGCAGCAACGCAAGGGATAAAATACCAATGTGCGCAGGAAAGCGCACCTGCCTTTTTGAACAAGGCAGGTGAAGACGTTGTTTGTCATTGTTAATCTTTAGTGGTTCCGGTAGGCCTACTGTTTCCTCCACTCAAACTTGCTCTGGGTCAGTGAATGTTAAGTTATGAGATACTAGACCCCATATACTGTATCAATCGATTCCTTTCCCAAACAATAAAGCTGTGTGTATGAGGAGTGCTGGGGACCTTGTGACCCGCTTATTTAACCTTGCGCTGCTCCGCGGTACAGAGGCTAACGTTTTTTTTTGGCCGCCCTTAATAAGGACTGGGAAACGATCAATCATCAAAGCCCCATGGCTTGGGTTTATTATTTAGTTACTATAGCCAGATCATTCCTGGCTGCTAAATACTCGATATGGAATATGGATTCTGACACCATCTGAAAGGATAGCAAGTAAGCCAAAGGTCTAGGCTTCTTACCTGACGTGAAATAATTATCCGCCATTTAAAGAACCGTCCTATCAAATGATCCCGGTGACCCAAACCCCCTAATCTGCAATTAGTAGGTCTAAATATGTCCGCTGATTTTGTTAATGTGAATGGTATTTGGTATACACATCAATAACGCACTTCCCTGCTATAGCCTAAACACTGAAAACAAGTATATCTGCAAAAACAAACACACATTAGATGAAGTCCACTATATAAAACAGTCAATGAGACTAATCTGCTCTTGTTAGAGTAGCACGGGCCCTATAGCCTACTCATAACTCGCACTCACAAATATAGGCTACCTTTCATCACCATTATGCACAGATGAGCGACTGCAAGCATGGTACAGCCTTATATCAAGTGTGATTTATGATCCGCTTTTTGAAGACTTTAAAGACATTTTTGCATTTACTGGTAGGCCTAGGGCCTAGGCCATAGTGGTGCATGCCGACTTCCGTTTTTAATGTAACCTCTATTTAACTAAGCAAGTCAGATAAGAACAAATTCTTATTTACAATGACGGCCTACCCCGGCCCAAACCAGACGACGATAGGCCCATTGTGTGCCACCCTATGGGACTCCCAATCACGGCCGGATATGATGCAGCCTGGATTCGAACCAGGGACTATAGTGACGCCTCTTGCACCGAGATGCAGTGCCTTCGACCGCTGCGCCACTCGGAAGCCATAATCACCATCCGTATCTTTTAAAGTTGTAAATTGCATTGTGTATTCTGTACTATAACGATTGAAGTTACTTGAACATCACCATTTGTTGTAGTGAACACTAAAATGTAGTTTTTTCTCCTCAAGTGTAAACAGTAGGTCTACGTAGTTCTGATTAGTAGGCTAATTGTTAGTGGTCGTGTGTTAATGTTTAACATTGTTTTATGTATTTGACCATTTTTTATTTTAGCAGGCATTGTTGAGCACACTGCTTATTCCTCTTGCAGTAACTGGAGGTAGAGCCACAAGCATTACAGGATGCTGCATTAGCCTCTGACAGTAAGGGCTCTATTCAATCTGTAAATCTGATGAATGACATATTCCGCAAAAGAAATGTAAGGGTAATTTCCGATTGAGCCCACATATGCAACATTTTCCATGAACGTAGTCTCCACTAAAGCTGGAACATTGCCTTTAAATTTCAAGCACGCTGTAAAACTGAACTTCCGCAATGCTGATTAAATAGAGCCCTAAGATTAGTACGTACACATGAACTTGTTGATAGTGGAACTGGCCTGTCTCATTATTGAACGTCAATTTGTCTGACGGTTTTGATATCAGTTCACCATGATAAATTACACATCATAGCACAACAAACTATTTTAGAATTATACTTTTCACTGTATACACTGACCGTTGGAGATGTTTGAATAGCCACTACTCAATTTCTATAATGAGTTAGGTAGTTACTTTAAAAAAAACATTGTATACAGTGCAGTCTACACAGTGTCAGCTACTGCCATTTCACATTCTCATCTCAACTAGTAGAGTAAAGTCGTGTCAGAGAAGAAAATGTTTTTGAGCTGATACTTATAGCTTGCGGTTGCACTGTCAGAATCTGACGTCATGACAAACTTGATCTGTCCTGTTTCACAAATTGCTTCTGAAATTGATCCTTGAAACGAGAGAATGAACCCTACACAATTCCCTTGGCCTTGACATAAGGTACAGCGATAAATATACAAGAATAATGAGCAATTACCATATAATCACCCCCCCCCCCCCCAAATAGCTTACATAATAATAAATTAAACATTGTAGTTTCTCGGATACAGTTTCTCATTTTATTATTAACGAGGGCGGGGGGCGGGGGGAGGGGGGGCTTGCATGGTGCAGAGATAGGCTTATGGAGATGAGGATGTTTTCCAAACACAACAATAAATTTAAAAAAATCCGATTGTTATTCCGATTGGCGGGCTGCATGGTTCACGGACTTTTTTCTAATGATATTGATCGCATGGTTTTGATGCCTATGCGGGAAAAATGGAAAAATAACGACAAAAAGGTGATTTTGAATCAACTTTAAGTGCCCTTTTCAAAATAATATTTGTGAAATATAGGTGTCAAAGGTTTCATGTTGTTATGTAGTTGATATAACTGAGGAAACATACACGCACGCACATACACACATTGATTGAGGTCTTTCATTTGGATAATATTATATAACATTTCGGAGACAGTTACACCCTATCCATTCTAGAAGTGCAAACTAACTATTTTTTGGATTATTCCTTTTTATGTTGGATAGTGCTGCATAGGCCATAAGATCAGCTGAGGTAAACAATGTTCATTATCACGGATAACCATTGATTACCATTAGGCCCTGCCTAGTTAATTGTTTACTCCATGTGTAACTCTGTGTTGTCTGTTCACACTGCTATGCTTTATCTTGGCCAGGTCGCAGTTGCAAATGAGAACTTGTTCTCAACTAGCCTACCTGGTTAAATAAAGGTGAAATAAAACAAATTAAATAAACAATTCAACAACTACTGCCACCGTTTCTGTAGCCCTATAGTAACACCTTATTTGTAATATTCACATTTGAATGTATGACACTTTCTTCAACTGCCTTAAGATAAAGAAAGAAAGACATAGTCCTGGTAACTTTAACTTTAACTTGAATTATTATACCTATTTTACCAATCATCTACACCTATCATTGGCTACAGTTACATTTTAGCTTCAAGATAACATACACCTGCAAATACTGTGGGGTTAAGTTTAGCATCCTATCCAAATGAGCTTATCATGATTTTGTGACTTATTTTTTACTAATGTTTTAATAGGGCCTACTTTTATTTGGGTCAAGACTGTAGCCTACACTGAATAACCATGAAACGTGACACGTTTATAACCTAAACGTCAGTGTTTAAAACGTAAACACTAGGCATTTGGATTTGACAATAAGTGTTCTCATCTGAAACACAGGCGTTTAGAATGTAATATTAAACACAGTAGTCAGCTTTTTCCAGTCAGTTTCCAACCAGAAGAACACCTAAAGTGTTCAGATTTTAAGCACAGGTGTTTACTTTGCTATAGTCCTGCTTAAAGTACATTGAATCATTATAAATTGATGTGAAGTTACATACCTTTATTCAGATCTGTGTAAGGAATGTCTGTCACCTTACCTACAGTTCATTTGGAAAGTATTCAGACCCCTTGAGTTTTTCCACATTTTGTTATGTTACAGCCTTATTCTAAAATCGATTAAATAGTTATCCACCCTGATCAATCTACACTCAATAGCCCATAATGAAAAAGCTTTTTTTTTTTTTTTGTAGATATTTTAGCAAATTAAACACTGAAATATTACATTTACATACGTATATGGTTCAAGTCCGGGCTCTGGCTGGGCCACTCAAGGACATTCAGAGAATTGTCTAGAAGCCACTCCTGTGTTGGCTGTGTGCTTAGGGTCGTTTTCCTGTTTGAAGGTGAACCTGCGCCCCTGTCTGAGGTCCTGAGTGCTCTGGAGCAAGTTTTTTTCAAGAATATCTCTGTACTTCATCTTTCCCTCGATCCTGAATATTCTTCCAGTGCCTGCCACTGAAAAACATCCTCACAGCATGATGCTGCCACCACCATGCTTCACAGTAGGCATGGTGCCATGTTTCCTTCAGACGTGACACTTGGCATTCAGGCCAAAGAGTTCAATCTTGGTTTCATCAGACCAGAGAATCTTGTTTCTCATGGTCTGAGAGTCTTTAGGTGCCTTTTGGCAAACTGTAATTTATTTGAATTGAACCTTAATTTTACTAGGCAAGTCAGTAAAGAATACATTCTTATTTTACAATTACCCTGGCCAAACCCTCACCTAACCCGACGACACCGGGCCAATTGTGCGCCGCCCTATGGGACTTCCGATCACAGCCAGTTGTGATACAGCCCAGGATCGAACCAGGGTCTGTAGTGACACCTCTAGCACTGAAATGCAGTGCTGTAGACTGCTGCACCACTCAGGAAATAGTTTGACTGAGGAGTGGCTTCTGTCTAGCCACTCTACCATAAAGGCCTGATTGGTGGAGTGCTGCAAAGATGGTTGTCCTTCAGGAAGTTTCTCCCATCTCCACAGAGGAACTCTGGAGCTCTGTTTAGAATGACCATCGGGTTCTTGGTCACCTCTCTGACCAAGGCCCTTTTTCCCTGATTGTTCAGTTTGGCCGGGCGACCAGCTCTTGGCGGTTCTAAACATCTTCCATTTAAGAATGATGGAGGCAGCTGTGTTCTTGGGGACTTTCAATGCTGCAGAAATGTTTTGGTACCCTTCCCCAGATCTGTGCCTCAACACAATCCTGTCTCGGAGTTCTACGGACCATTTCTTCGACTTCATGGCTTGGTTTTTGCTCTGACATGCCCTGTCAACTGTGGGACCTTATATAGACAGGTATGTGCCTTTCCAAATCATGTACAATCAATTGAATTCACCACAGGGGGACTCCAATGAAGTTGTAGAAACAGCTCAAAGATGATCAATGGAAACAGGATGCACCTGAGCTCAATTTCAAGTCTCATAGCAAAGGGTCTGAATACTTATGTAAATAAGGTATTTAATTTGTAATAAATTAGCTAAAACTTCTAAAAACCTGTTTTCACTTTGTCTTCATGGGGTATTGTGCGTTGATTGATGAGGGGAAAAAATAATGCAATCCATTTTAGATTAAGGCTGTAATGTAACAAAATGTGGAAAAAGTCAAGGGGCCTGAATACTTTCCAAATGCACTGTACATTTCATCTCAACTGAACAGGACATTTGATTCAAGAAATCATTTTAATCACATGTTGTTGTTACTTGACTGTGTTGAGTTAATTTCCGTTAAAGCTGCAATATGTAATTTCTTGGGGCGACCCCTGACCAAATTCACAAAGAAATTGAGTTTTGATATTACGTTTAGTTTTTGGTCTTTTACTAAAGGTTTTGTACAAACAGCTGAAAATACAATATTTTTGGTCATGGAAAATATATTTCACAGGGGTTAGATAGTACAATGACTCTCTACACTTTACTTGGTTGTTTTGTCACATCAACTGAAATTAGCCAACCTATTAGAATTTTAGCAACCAGGAAATGGCGGAGTGATTTTTGCATAGTGAATCTTCAACTCTCTCAAAGTGAAAAAGATGTGTGAGGGGCATCATGATCATATTTCCCAGCATGCTTTGTTTGTAGGTTGCGTTTTAGAATAGATTGTTTGAATATCTATGTTTCCTCATGCACATTGATTAATCTTATACTATACAAAGATAAATACATTTTTCTAGAATAATCTAATATGTAAGGGTTTGGATTTATTGCTCCCATTACTAAGATGGTTGTTCCAGTTTAGATGGTTTAAGTAAAAAAAAAAAAAAACTGTTCTCCAAGCAGTAATTCCTATTGCAGGTTGTTGGTGATAAGATATAAAAATTCCTGGTAAATCCTCCCTCTAGCTGGATTCAGATAAAAATGACTATTTACTGATCATTTCATAAACCATAATTTTTTGACTTGCTGGTTTGATGTGGACCATGAGCCAGGATTTTCAGACCACAATGACAAGGATAACTAGGCCATAATGAAAGGCTTTATGAAATGTATAATTCTTGGTATTAAATGGTTTGGTTTTAATTGAAACAGTTACTTTGTTAGTCAGTTGGATAAGGCATCAGGAAAATTAGTCGTTGAATGAAACAGGCCTATCGCTGTCACTAACAAACACAATAATGGGTGGGTATCTCTCACATTCACTGGAATGGCATGCTGGGAAATATGCAAATACAGCTTTACACCCTTCTCTGTTAAAATAACAGCCCCAATTATTTAGTGTTTATAACCTAAACGCCTTGTGTTGAATAAACGTGTTAATGTGTTTAAAAAGTATACAGTGAATAAATATGTACTGGTGTTTACATCTAAACACTGTGAAGCGTTTTCATTGAAGTTCTAAATGCCTTGAGGCGTTTTAAAAAGTGTTACAGAAAAGTGTTAAGTTATGTGTTCAGATCCTAACATTTTGTTTTACAGTGTTTATGCATGCACGCGCACACGTGGTTATGAATTGCATGAAATATTCAGTGTGGACCCTTATGTTGTTATTGATGCTCAAAAGGTTTCGTTGAAATGTTCTCCATGCGGCATTTATTAAGATTGTATGTCGCAAGCTGCTAACTTAGCAACATCATTTTTTGAAATTCCTTTATTACAGAATAGGTCTAGACTCGTGATGCTTCTTGTGTTCACATCAGTTGTTTGCTAGTGTTGCTAAATACTTGAATCATGATGTACTGTAGGGTTCCTGGCTGTTAATGTTTTATGGGCATATTATGTATTTAATTGCAAAGTTGAGTATTCAGGAATCCCCACCCCTGTCCCCACCCCTTTCCTCTCCTTGGTGATATAGCCTACAGAGTGAGAGAGAGGGATAGAGAGAGAGAGAGAGGGGGGGGGAGAGAGAGAGAGAGAGAGAGAGAGAGAGAGAGAGAGAGAGAGAGAGAGAGAGAGAGAGACAGACAGACAGAGAGAGAGAGAGAGAGAGAGACAGAGAGAGACAGAGAGAGAGAGAGAGAGAGAGAGAGAGAGAGAGGGGGGGGAGAGAGAGAGAGAGAGAGAGAGAGAGAGAGAGAGAGAGAGAGAGAGAGAGAGAGAGAGAGAGAGAGAGAGAGAGAGAAAGAAAGCAAGCACAGGAGCCCAGAGCAATGATGGGAGCTTTTTCAACATAAAATGTTCCTATTCTCTAACACTTTAATTAACAAATATCTAAATATTATTCTTTGGGACAAGTCTGCACATTGCAAAAAAGCCGTGCTTGACAATAGGAACACGTACCTCTTCAATTAAATTACTCTGGCACTGGTATAAATCAGCACACTATTGGAATCAACTATAAAAATGTATATATTCTCGATAGGCCTACATATTAATGACACAGCAAAATCATAGCCTATGCACAAGGTCAAAGCTGGGTTCGTTATTTGGTCAAGAGATGTCTAGAGTGCAGCAGTGACAAATGGCCCATTTTATAAGTAAACATTTAAATAGTGTTTCGGCAAGATGGGACTCAGAAACATTCAACTTTTCCCACCGCCGCCCAGCTACAGTAGCATATATGGTTCCTTGGAAGTTATGGGAACATATGTTTTTGGTTTCACATTGGCTGTGGGAACAAAGCCATACATTTCTTGACCGGCAAATGTTTTTTAAACGTTCTGAGAACAGAAATGAAAAATTTCAACTGTTCTGGGAACGTTTTGGGGGGATTACAGGGAGGTTCTGAGAACGTTTTACTCTGGTTCCTGGAAAGTTTCCCTGGGAGATTTTATTAATGGCCTGAGAACCGGAATTATAGGTTATTTTGGAGGATTTTGAATAACTTCCTTAAAACTGAATGTTTCAATAAAACTGCTAGCTTGTTTTCTGTCAACTTTAAAAAAAAACGCCAAGCACAAATGGAAATGTATTTCCTTAGGCATTCATCATGCAAACACATTTCAATTTTATTGTGCCACAATGTCAGTGAGATTCAAACCTATAATCCTTTGTTCTTGGCCCATGGAATTAGTCCACTGCACCAACAGGATGGAGCTAGCTTGCCATGTTTTAGTCTATTCAAACAGACCCCATTTAAAAGAAAACAAGCACTCATTAAGTTCAAGTGGGCCCCTTTTAGTGGGCGTGGCCAACACACCTGAACCCACTTAACAACATAGAGGATAGAGAGAGTTTTGTTGATGCTGAGAATGGATTGTACGTTTTTAAATAATATTCATCTTCTCTGAACGTTTCTAAAGTTTTCGTGTGATTTTTATGGAGAAAAAAAAACACGGAACAAGTTGAGAACATCACTTTAAATAGAACCACAAGGAAACCTTTAGGAAACGTTATGCTGAAGTACTGAAATTCCCACAGAAGAACATTGTTTCTGAATGTTTTTGGAACAATTTGAGAACATAAACATAAAATAGTATCATGTGGAATCCTGTAGGAAACATAATGCTGAAGTACTGAAATTCCCACAGAAAACTTAACGTTTCTTAACGTTCTCTGAATGATTTGAGAACATTCCCAATTTCAAACAAGTTGGAGATCGTTCCTAAAACATTACCAAAATTGAAATTAATAAGAGTCTATTGACGCTACAGTGCATCAATCTATGTAACATAATTTAAAAAATCCCCATAAAAATCTGTCAATTTAAACTAGATATATCTGGGGGTTTTTCATGGGCTGCATCTCAATCGTCGGCCTGCCGCATCTGCGGTGGAAGGGGATTGAGCTAAAGCAGTGTTAGTCAGACCATGAGACATCACAAAAAATCGGTCTTCTCACGCAAACGTTTGGCCTAGAAACTAATAAGACCCCACTAAGGAAAGAGGAGATTCTCACGGACATGATGGTGTTCTTTGTTTTGCTCTACAACCCCCACAAATGTCACAGGACTCGTCTGAAGGTAACCCGGTACCGACTTAAAAAATGAATGGAAGATTGGAGGTAGTTTAGTGCCAACAAAAAAAGGGGTTAATGTACCCGTGATTGAATTGTATTTAAATACCAAGAAATAAAAAAATATATTTTTGGGGTCAAGTTCCTCATACACTATATATACAAAAGAGTGTGGACACCCCTTCAAATTAGTTGATTCGGCTATTTCAGCCACCACCGTTGCTGACATGTGTTTAAAATTGCGCATACAGCCATACAAACTGCATATACAAACATTGTCAGTAGAGTTGGCTTACTGAAGAGCTCAGCAACCTTCAATGTGGCACCGTCATAGGGTGCCACCTTTCCAACAAGTCAGTTTGTGAAATTTCAGCTCTTCTAGAGCTGCCACTGTCAACTGTAAGTGCTGTTATTGTGAATTGGAAACTTCTAGGAGCGACAATCGCGAGGTGGTAGGCCACACAAGCTCACAGAACAAGACCTCGTGCTGAAGCGCATTGGGCATAACAATCGTCTGTCCTCAGTTGCAACACTCACTACCGAGTTCCAAACTACTTCTGTTAGCAACATCAGCACAATAACTGTTCTTTGGTAGCTTTATGAAATGGTTTTCCATGGCCGAGCAGCCGCACACAAGCCTAAGATCACCATGCACAATGCCAAGCGTTGGCTGGAATGGTGTAAAGCTCGACATATTGGACTCTGGAGTAGTGGAAACGCATTCTCTAGAGTGATGAATCACACTTAAACAAGTTTGTGGCAACAATTTGGGGAAGGCCCTTTCCTGTTTCAGCATGACAATGTCCCTGTGCACAAAGCAAAGTCCATACAGAAATGGTTTGTCGAGATCAGTGTGGAAGAACTTGACTGGCCTACACAGAGCCCTGAACTTAACCCCATTGAACACCTTTGGGATTAATTGGAACGCCAACTGCGAGCCAGGCCTAAATGCCCAACATCAGTGCCCGACCTCACTAATGTTCTTGTGGCCGAATGGAAGCAAGTCCCTACAGCAATGTTCCAACATCTAGTGGAAAGCCTTCCCGGAAGAGTGAAGGCTGTTATAGCAGCAAAGGGGGGACAAACTCCACATGAATGCCTATGATTTTGGAATGAGATGTTCGACGAGCAGGTGTCCACATACTTTTGGTCACGTAGTGTATGTGCTGAGAATGTTCCAAAGCCAAGCAACTATCCTGCACCATTCCCAGAAAGTTGTGGAAAGGTTGTATGAAAAATAACCATCGGACAACCACACTCTCACCAAGCACTAAGAAATATATGGTTTTCAGAACATTACAAAATGTGCAAGCTTGGGAGGCTACACGTCTTCTTGACTAGAGGCCTGTGACAAGCCTTGTGCGGACAATTTCAGCATCTGCTTGACCTTGACTAGCAGAGTGCAATCACCTTGCTGACTAGGAGCGCAGCGGCAGTGTTTTAAAGGCATTTAGCACAACCTCCAGTCACCCACACAACGTTACAGGGCCTCGTTTCCCAGATTCTTCGTAGCATTAAGCTCATCGTTAGAACCTTTTATCGATGTATCTTCAGTAGCCGAGATGTTTCCCAGAGCCTTCGTTACTAAAATGGCCTTTAAAAACCTTCGCACATCTACACGTAATTCAGGGTTCCACTAAGCTAACATATGGAATTGTCTTAAGATGGTCATTCCATGGATCATTTAGCTATTTGATTTTTGAATTATATATATTTTTGGGGGATAAAATATTGAATTTGGTGTTTACTGCTATAGCCCATAGAAACACATTGAATAACACATTAATAAATGCGCAAAACAGACAGTCAAAAAATAAATAATAAGGAATAAGGTTTTAAGTGTCCGTCCAATATCTAGGAGATACAAGAAAGCTCAGGAATTCTATGAAAAACATTTGACACACATTTAACCCCTTTTTTGGGGGGGAACAAAACTACTTCCATACTTCCATACATTTTTAAAACAAGTACCAGGTTACCTTCAGACGAGTCCCAATACACTTGTGGAGAACATCGTTGTGTTTGTGAGAGTCTCCCCTTTGTCGACAAAACAGTTCGGACGCTACAGACAGAAGTTGGCACATCGGTGGTACCGACGATAGAAGAGTCCCGTGGGGCTGGTGGGGGGGTCATAGAGCAAAACCGAGAACACCGCCATGTTTGTGAGAGTCTCATCTTTCTGTAGATGTGTGGGTTGTATCCTGGTCGGACAAACAACGCTGTAGCTCTGCCACTTTCCACTGCAGATGCGGAAGGCCGACATAGGTGGGTGTAGCCCACACAAAAATCAGACACTGTATCTCTATCTTAAATAGCCATTTTTTGATGTGGATTTTTTGATTATGTTCATTGATTGATGCAAGGTGCATACATCGATTCAAGGGGGTTTTAAGGTAAGATTTGAATGGAGAAAGCTGATCCGAGAGCAGCGCTGCTTTTCCTTCGATCCTGTCAGTTTTGACACATGGTCTAATGATGGATTTACCAAACGTTCTCTCTACGTGCTAGTTTTGGGAACACATATAAAGTTGTCTCCTAAAATAATGATGCAATCTGGTACGATCATCGTAATGCTTAAGTTACATACAAGTGGAAAACAAGGCCCAGGTAAGTAGGTTTTAATTTTAAGGTCAAATGCAGCCATTAAAAAAAAAAAGATCTCAATACCAAATCCTTTCTGGGTAAGAATTAAGTACCTTACTGTGATTGTTTTCAGTAAAAAATAAACAAAAACAGCTTCTTAGCAAGAATTTTGCAGTTTCTCAAGCAAACATTTTGCAAGGACTGTCTGTCTGGGAGAGGAGAGAGAGGAGAGAGAAAAACTAAAACATAGCTATAATTGGTAGAGAGGTTTGGAACTATCTTTATTATTGGTCTATTAACTAATTTACCGCCTGGCGATGTCAACATGGAATACCAAAACCCCATCCCACCAAAACAGGCAGAAATTTCAGGCAGTCTTTTTCAACAGCTCTGACACTAAACGGGCATTATCATAATTTTCTCAATTTCACAGTGTTGTTACAACCTCATAGTGTGGAAATACAGTGAGCTCCAAAAGTATTGGGACAGGGAACACTTTTGTTGTTGTTTTAGCTCAACTCAATATTAGGAAGGTGTCCTAAATGTTTTGAACACTCAGTGTATAAAACATAGAAAATGCTATAGAACGAAACATAGCCAAGTCATGTCAGTCGGCTAATGGCTCGGATATAAAACAAACATTTCTACTTATTAAACTTTTGCATTAGGCCTAGAGACCTCGGAACTAATACATTTGACTGAGGTTTATGAATTTGAAAGGTTTCACTAAACAGCGTCCCTTAAGCCTACCATGCTCCCTTTTATGCATCATGCTGCCCTATAAGCCTAATAATATGATTAAAATGCCTTTATTAGTATGGCATGTTCAATAGTTCTTAAAAACTGCACGTCCCTGACGAAGGCCATGCAGCCGAAACGCGTCGTTTAAAAAAAACTTTGTTTCTATTGAACATGCCATACTATTAAAGGCATTTTAATCAATTATTTGAAGAGTGCCTTGGTACTCCTACCAAAGTGTACTATTGTGTACCTTAGTAGCGCTTCCCTTCCTCCTCTTTCCACAAGCCTAATAATATATTCTCACATTCTCATATAGTCCACAGACCCTTTTTTTCAGAGAACAAATCATTCCTCTGTCTTATGAAGTACTAAATACGACAACATTTTACAGCATATATTGGCAACTAACATTCCCCTCAGAACTCTAATGTGTAACTGTAACGGCTATTGGTGGAAGAAGGTGAGGACCAAGGTGCAGCTTGGTACGTGTTCATATTATTTTTTGAAACTGAACACTAAATACAAAAATAACAACGAGAATGAACGAAAACTGAAACAGTCCTGCCAGGTGCAGAAATACACAAAACAGAAATTAACTACCCACAAAACCCATGTGGGCAAGAGCTACCTAAGTATGGTTCTCAATCAGAGGCAGCTGTCTATCATTGTCTCTGATTGAGAACCATCCTTAGGTAGCTTTTTAACACATGGATTTTGTGGGTAGTTTTCTGTTTTTGTGTCTGCACCAGACAGAACTGTTTCGGTTTCGTTCATTCTCTTTGTTGTTGTTTGTCAGTGTTCAGTTCAAATTAAAAAGATGAACACGTACCACGCTGCACCTTGGTCCTCACCTTCTTCCACCAACAGCCGTTACAGTAACCCATGTCCGGACAGTACACCTGATAAAATACCTTATGTGCCTTGCAGTTTATGGGCCTGGCAAAATCCTCAATTCGTTCCCTAAATAAAACAAACAATGGCTTCACTAAATATATCACATGTGCAGCCAAACTATTTAGTCTCTCGATCTGGAGTTTACTCCTCTCACATCAGGATTAATACATGTGTTTCTGTTTGCTGACAGTGGACTGTCTTTCAGATGTTTTGGGTCTTATTTAATAGGGCATATTAGCAAACACTCTTCTGCAGTAGCCTATAGACTGCCACACAATAAAAAAAAATGTAACAATTGCTTGTTGTTGTATCAGGACCCAATAAGTATTGTAGCGAATTTAGGGTGGACGAAGGGGGGAAAGATACCTTGTAACACAACACTAAATCAATATGTTTAACCCACAGAGGCTGTAGGCCTACTCTTACCAATGGCAATGCCATACTGGAAATGTTTTTTCCCTTACTGTGATCATCGGGACAGACGGGTTGCTTCCGGGCAATTTACCAGTGCTCCAGCTTAACACGTCTGTAGTGGTTTCCGGCGTCAAGTTGCGACAGAGACAGAGAGGACGAGTCGGAAATGGGAAGCACGTCACCTTTAACGTCACTGCCGTCTCCGCTTTTTGGCCTGGCTATACACCAGCACAATCCTCGCCTGCGTTTGAACCCTTATGACAAGCCACATGTTCCAAAAACACATGTTTTCATGTGAACCCATGTGATCTTTAGTGAAGTTAATGTGATAACATGTGACAACATGTAAAGCAACATATGATAACATTCAACTACACTTGAACACGTGATCACATGTGAAGTGTTCCAAAAACACCTGTTTTCACATAAATTCACATGTGGAATTTCATGTAAAATCATGTATTTGATGTATTTTAGGTTTAATATGAAATTCTTGCATTCTTTGTAGCAAAGTGCTACAATGTCACTCGGTTAATAATCTCTCTAGACAGACGGGTTGTTTCCCACAATGAACCAATGTTCTGGCTTACGCGTCTGTACGTATACAACATCAGTTTGGCATAGAGGAAAGAGCATGGTTGGGACATACAGCGTTCTTACTGTCTCTGCCTTGGGTCTTATTGTTGCCCAAGCCTAAACATCCCCCAGACACAAAATAGTAGCTAGCAGGATGGAGATCACAGAGGTTTTTCTAATTTGGGTATTTCGCAAGTGAGGTAAACAGCTTCAGGATTGTGTTTTTAAATAAGATGTCAAATGTGGCAAAGGTCGGGAGGCCATGGGAGTAAATGGGCAGGCAGGTGAATTTGAGGGAATTTGTTCGTGTTACTTCTTATGTGCGCACAATTCAAGTTTGGCAGTGTCTCCCTCTCTAAGGGGTTTTGGGTGGTAGCTTGCTGACTGATGTGGAATTAGATCTGGTTCAACCAGATGGGCTAGCTTCTTGGTTTGCTCTGAGGATATGAATGAAGAGGTGTTGGCATTACCTGGTGAAGCTGGATGGCGTTGGCTGGCCATGGTTGGGATCAAGGTCGTTGACGCCTATTTAAATGTTATGTCATCACTGTGTAGTGACTGACTTATACATATTGTTCATTAAGGTGACGGCAGAGCAAGAACAGACTGGGATCTGTCTGTTACACTATTATGTGTTCATGAGCAAGATGTCTTGACAGTTGAACGATGCATTGAAGCTGCCATAATGACCGAGTTCTCCTGACGACAGTCTTCTGCAAGGAGCAGCAGGTCAACACAAGGTCAGGGCCCATATTCACAAAGCATCTCAAGTGTGAGGGCCCATATTCACAAAGCATCTCAAGTGCTGATCTAGGATCAATTTGGACTTTTGGATCATAATGGATGAGATTACAACATGGAGAGGGGGGGGGGGGGCAGGATCCTAGATCAGTACTCCTACTCTGAGACGCTATGTAAATACGGGCCCAGGTATTTTCCTGGCATGCAGAATGAAATGTTTTCCAATGTTAGTACATTACACTGTTCTGTATGATTACTGTAATCCAATGGAGAGTATTCATAAAACTACATCTCTACAGTAAATTCACAAGTATATGTATTGAGTATTTTACTGAACACAACCCAAATGTAAAATATCCCATGAAATGAAGACTAGATTGTTTGTTAGATTGACTAGATTGACTAGATTGATTGTTTGTTATTCCGATTCTGATGTATTTTTGTCGACATCCAATTTCTCAATAGTTCCAGTGGAGGGAAAGTTTAATGGAGCAATTGGTTGGGGGGAAATCTGTAATAATTACCAGCAAACAGCACCAACACTATCTCTGGCCTCTCAATCAAATCAAATTGGAAGATAATGGAAATCCTATTCATACCTTGACAGATCATTGGGATTTTTTGTTGTTGCAAGAATCACATCCCACATGTCTCTGGCAAATGAATGCACAATTATTTATAATATCTTGACTAGAGTTGTGGTAACATGTTTGTCTGTGATTTACCTCAAACTAATACACTTAGTTAGACTATCCCAAATATGCAGAACACATGTTCTATGAAATATAACCTGGAATTGGAATATATCCAAACGATTACTCAACTAAAATCCAGGATTTTAGCATCCCTGAAGTTTTAACTCTTGCTAACTTAAAGGAAAAATCCAATCAAAAATGATCTTTTGGCTTTTTTTTCATTAGTCCACTGTTGATACAGTACTACAATGTTTTGCATGTCAGCATTACACTGCCCAAAGTGTCACTTTTTACGTTTGTATGTGTAAACAGCCACAGGAAACCCCTTTCTTCCAAATATAGATCACTGTGAGAAGAACACAGCCCCTAACACAAGTAGGACCAATACCTGTCTTGTACCTCAGCAAGGAACGAGGCAACAGAGTAAGGATGCTTATGAGTAGGATGCCTCCACTGTATCTACATTGAGCCTAGTGGTTAGAGTGTTGGACTAGTAACCAGAAGGTTGCAAGTTCAAACCCCTGAGCTGACAAGATACAAATCTGTTGTTCTGCACTTGAACAGGCTGTCATTGAAAATAAGAATTTGTTCTTAACTGACTTGCCTGGTTATAAAATAATAATTGAAATCATACAATAACTATGAGGTTAAAGTGCATGTGGTCAGCTTTAATATGAGGGTATTTTCACTTTTTGTAGATAGCAGAGGGGGGGGGGGGGTTATAATATTTATGCCTCTGTAACTTTCTCACTCATCATTACTCAAGATTGATTCCCATCTTGCATTTCCGCCAGTAATGTAACACATAATAGATATATTATTCTGGCAAAACTTTAACCTCTTTCATTGTGGTATATAGGCTTACAGTCACAACAACACCACTTTGCATTGCGTGGCTTAGCCATTGAAGGAGAGGGACACAGGCATGGCTAATGATCTCAAGTGGAGTTTCCGAGAGGAGCCTCTAATTACAAACAAACATAACTCATTTCAAGGGTTTATATAAGCTTAAGGTAAAAGTATTACGCTTTGTCGCTGCACTGTTCTTATGATGTCTGAGAGCAAGGACTTTGAAGCTTAGTTGACAATGGCCTAGAGAGCATCTGTTCAATGCTGTCTGAGCCAAAGTGCTGTAGCAGTTGTCTCGAAAGGTTCTGAAAGGTACATTTTCACAGCAGATCGTCATGCCATTATCACAAATTACAGATCTTAAAAACTGATATGTCTTCTGCTTGGATCTTTGAAATGTGTGGTTTTGTAAAATGAGTTAACCGAGAAACAGACGTAACACGAACACTTGATTGATTTGTGTTCTCACATATCAGGGGGAGGAAATGTCCAAACAAATCAAATCAAATTGTATTCGTCACATGTGCCGAATACAACAGACCTCACAGTGAAATTCTCACTTACAAGCCCTTAACCGAAAATGCAGTTTTAAGAAAATACCTATCATTCCAAGTGTGATGATTTCTTTAAATTGAGTAAGGAACGCTCGTATTCAAGGCTTGCTGACAGTCGTCCCACAGGTTTATATGTTTATAGGAGTGGTATTTAATGACGAAAGGGTCTATGTGCTAGAGTTTGTTTTGTATTCGAAGGCGAGGACAGAGCAAATCAGACCACTTCACACGTGAACGTCAGTGGCTATGTTTCATTCTCTGCGCCTCTCTTACCCTGGCTCTTGCTGTCCTTTCAGGGGACTCCAGAGGCTAGTTCAAATGTGTCTGATTCTCACCATGAATCTAATTAGATCTCTGAATGAGGTCTTAACATTTCCTTAGAAAAAAGAACTGCACAGAAGGGGGAAAAAAAAGGTGCTAAAACACCAACCCTTTTATTCCCCTGCTTTGCACTTTGGCTCAACCCGCTCAACCCATCCCCTGCCCCCCCCTCCCTTTTCTGGAGAAAAACAAAGTCCAGTAAGCTAATGAAGGTTGTAATTAAGGAGATTCTGTCAGGCTGAATGGGTAATTAGAACATGGTTTCTTGGGAGTGTTAGCAGTCCAATCTCATCAGAGCAGAGGCTGTATGTATGACCAGGGAGAGCACCCTTTCAGACCTCGCCATGGGGCCAGGAAATTCTCATTTTCACCTGCAGCGACAGCAGCTCTAGGCAGTTCATTCGGGGGAAAAAGGTTCGCTTGTTCAGAGTTTACCACTAAAATGAACACTTGTAAAATGTCACCAAAAAAGGTCCTTTAAAGTGTCTATGACGAAGTATTTTTGTATTAAAACACTTGAACAGATTGGATGTATGATATAACATAGGCTGAAAAGCAGAGATGAATATGAGAGTGAATATGAAAAATGTAACACAACACTCGTGCTGGGAAGTTCAACATTTACCGTTAATGTCACAGTAGCCCATCTATACATGCTCAACAAACCGTCTGTAGGCGATCAGCAGCATTTCAACGGCATATCTGTAGCTTGTCAGTAATATTTCAACAACATATCCCCTCACTTGCACAAATACCAAGCCCATCTATAGAGGATCAACAAACAACCAGGAGACTATCAGCAGCATCTCAACTGCATGTCAGTGACAACCAGTGCTCGACTTGGGCAGGAACTCACCGGAGCTGAGGACCGCCACCTCAAATGTTCTACTGCTTGAGCTCCTGTTCCTCTTACAGAATCTTAGCTAAAAAAAACTATTGTGGAGCTCCTGCACCTAAATATAAACAGTACCAGCACCCAAAATGACTACCGGCACCTATTTCAGTCCAAGTCAAGACCTGGTCACAATTTAACAGCATATTTGTTGTCATTCTGGTAACTATCCCGTAGATATACTTTGGGATTATCCAAATAAAGTGAAACACAAGTTGAGCTCAGTTGACGGTCTGCGAACTAAATAGTTCACATTCAAACAGGTATCGACTGATGAGCGTGTTCAGTGAGTTCACTAACATTATAGTAACCCTCTGTAGATATGGATTGGGACTATCTAAATAAAGTTAATAAGCAATAATCACTTAACACATTTAAATGGGCAAATGTTGTTGGGATGATTGAAATCACTTTTTGACACTTGAGCACCTGAGGAAATAAACAATCACTATGCTGAAACTTGTCAATCCTGTCAGTGATAAAGAAATGCACCAGAGGCCAATTCTTTTCTTTTAATAATGATAAAAAAATCACCTGATTGTCTATCAACATTTTTTACCTAATGGCTAAAGGCTGCCAGTGCAAGTTGGGTCGTTGCCCGAGGAGGGAAGTAGCTCCCCCTTTCTCTTCATCTCTGTGACCTTTAGTTAAATATCACCCACCATCTTTCCTGTGCATAATATTACCACGGTGCGTTCGGTCCAACAGAATGGTGTGCAATGTTTAATTCAAAGGAAACAGTGCTGTACTGAATGACCAGTTGAAGAACGACTGAATGACTAGTTGAAGAACGACTGAATGACCAGTTGAAGAACGACTGAATGACCAGTTGAAGAACGACTGAATGACCAGTTGAAGAATGACGTAATCATGGTGACCCAGAGAGCGACTGGGTATGTGCATGGTTTGTGCTTCATGTGGGCGATGCACAAGTCTAGCTTCGCAACCATATTGATCACAGCCTCAGTCCTTCACGTCCCTTATGTCCTTAAAAAGCCTACCAAGGACACCATATTTGTGTCACCAGTATGCCCACGCAATGAAGCAGAGTTGCCCCTTTAGGGACTCCTCTGATTGGTTTCCACATAGACACAGCATCTCGTTCTTGTAAGTCTGCCACGCCCTCTCGATATTCTAAGTGTGCAGACCTGTAAGTGGGTCTACATAATTCGGACGGTGGTTGACCTTCACATGCATGTAGCCCTCCCGTGAGAGACTTACATATGCTCTCTGCTCATCACTGACTACCATTCCCCAGTTTTGGTAAACAGCTGAGGGACGGAGCCACTCTCAAATTCTTAGACCGAGCTATGGATGCAATGACTGACCATCCATGATATCAAAATGTATAGTTTTAACAATGTTTTGAGCCTATATAGTGTTGTTTACAATTGCATTGTTTAAAACAATGGAGTCAAACTAGACTATATTTTGGGTTTTGATGGGGTTAGACAGTAGAACTAAGCTCATGAGACAGGAGGCACGTTTTATTCTTCAGGAATCAATAGCTGTATATTATTAAAAGTTCAAATTGGTGATGCATGTATTGCAGATTAAGCCTTTGAATCTAAGCTCTGGACAACTGTTTTTCAAATTAAAATGTGGGTTATAGATGGAGTTCTCTTGAATCACTTTATATGTCAGGATGAAACATACCTTTCTTTTGTGGCAAAATTGTGGATGAACTCATTCTCTGTCCGACGCTTTTTCATGCTTTTCAGACAGATACTCCCAAGTTTCTTTGCCATCCTGTGGAGCGTGGTGCTGTTCTTAGAAATTCCATCTTGCAGCATGTCCACTTGTCGCATGCCTTCACCCTTGTGGTAATCCAGACGAAAATGAAATGTAGTGGTGTGAAGATTATTCATCAGTTAATCTAACAGATCAATCAGGTAGGGCCATGTTCAGATTTGGGAAGGTCCACTTGAAGTGGAATTGAAAGTAAATTCCTTGCATACATTGATGCCAAACTATACTGTGAAGGGTCAGAGACATCTCAGACATGCATGCATTTTGTATGGTTTCAAAACCTATAAATCGTACAATAATTATGTTTACACAAAAAAATAACATTAGAAGGGTATCTGAGGACATATAATTAAGCAATAAAGCCAGAGTGGGTGAGGTATATGGGCAATATTCCACGGCTAACGGCTGTTCTTATGCACAATGCAACGCGGAGTGCCTGGCTACAGCCCTTAGACGTGGTATATTGGCCATATACCACAAACCCCAGAGGTGCCTTATTGCTATTATCAACTGGTTACCAACATAATAAGAGCAGTAAAAATACATGTTTTTTCATACCTGTGGTATACAGTCTGATATACCATAGCTGTCAGCCAATCAGCATTCAGGGCTTGAATCACCCAGTTTGTAATAAATCATTTATAACATGCATTATTGTCTAATGAAAATACAAAGATATTTATTTTTCATTTTCTTTACAAACATTTACCTCTCATTTGCCATCGTTATTCATAATGCAGTACTCATCTCTGGATTATGGGGCTGATTGGGATAAAGTGCGCCTACACTTTCTGCTGTATAACCAAATAAAAAACGCAGAGGCTAGCCTCCCTTTGTATATATTGCATCCACGGGAACAGGCTGGAGTCGGATGGGTCGAAAATGTACCCAGTCCTCACGCTCCTCCTCAATCGTCTGCAGGGTGTTCGGGCAGCATTCCCTGGGAATCACATCAGTTGTTTATGAACCACATCATCAAACAACAAACATTCTATTACATAACTAAACAGGGTTGCCAGGTCCTCTTTTGCTGTATCCATATTCAAAAGTCAGAAATGCGAAGCCATTCCCAGTTTAAGTAAATAGGAATTATAGCGTAGACCTACATAGGCCTACTTCAACAGAGGGGATAAAGACCCACTTTCTACCATTTAGTGTGATTACACATAGTGGTGTCGCCTATATGCAGTAGAGACCATATAGAAACAGTGGTCAATAGCCTCGGTCAGGGCCACGTATTCCAGTTACGCAGTAGGCTTTGGCAGAGGTGGGAGGCGGAACTCAACGGCTACTGCAGAACCACGGAGAGCTCCGTCACAGTAGGAGCCTTTGATGTCACTATTACGAAAGACATTCAAAGTTCACATGTCATTTACTCAGCAACACACCTCTCGGGCCAGATCTGGTCTGCGATGGCCTATTCACATATCAGCTTGTTTTCCGGTTTATGGTCGGCTAAAAAATAATGATGGGCTACCATGACAGACCACTACACTTCTAGTTCTAGCCTTATTATATAGGCTAAAAGCTCGCTCATCAAAAACCCATGCTGATCTCATGATAAAATGATCAGACATTTCCAAGGATGTGTCAAATCTAATTACTTTACATCCAGAAATGTGGGTTTGTCTCCTGACCTGGCAACCCGGGTCCGAGTAGGCTGTAACAACATAGGAATGAGAATTATAAACTACTCAGTAAAAAAACAGCCGCTACTGCATTAATACATATTACTAAACATTTGCTTCCAGTTGATTCATAGGCCACCACTAACACTAGCTAACAACGATTTACCAGATTAAGTTGTCTGTGCACTGTTAAAACACCATCTTCATCTTCCGTCCCCATTTCTTGCTTTTCATTTTTCCTTTCAGCCGACGTTTCTTCTGAAGCCAGTTTTTCAATATAAATGTAAAGTTTTTATTCTGTTTGACATAAATCATGTAAATTAGTATTTTAACCAAACAATCCATTATATCTGAGGCATGCAAAGGGCCAGGTTGGAAAAATGTGTAGTGTTTTGAATGGAAATGACGCACTGTTTGAGTAGAATTGGCGTACTCCAATTTTATAGATGCGACCAACGTCCATGACATTGCAGACAGATTAAAGAAATGTTTAACAAGGGATCCATGGAATAAGTTTAGAGGGTGTAAAACAATACAATGCAATATTATTAATCTAGCTACAATTAAGCTTTAAAACAACAAAATCCTCTCTTCCCCATGACAAAATGTGTAGAATATATGAAATTATCTTGAAATCTGAAAAAATGTAACTTCTGAGCTTCCTTTCCTCCTTTCCTAACTCCCTTTCCTTTCCTCCTTTTCTAGTTTCCTTTCCTTTTTTAGTGAAAGGCCAGTTTTAATGACAGGCCTTCCTGTGAGATTACAGCAAGATGCATCTCAGCTAGCTACCCAGCAATACCCATGTATAGATTCTGTCTTGTTAGGGGGTCAGAAACCCTTTTGTTGTTTTTAGCTAAGTTTCTTGTTTTCGTCTCCATTGTGGTCAATCTCTCAGAAGAAACATTGTTAAAACGTTGTATATTTTGGCTGGTTGGTAGCCTATCTGAATTCTTTGTATATTTTCAAGAGTTCAGATTGTAAAACACCTTCTCTTTTTAGTCACAGATATGGCTAGCAGGTTAGTATGACCAAATTTGGCACTCATTGCACTATAGTTAATAAAAAGTAAATAAATTTAAAAAAAACATCAACAAAATGTGGTAATTGAAATTAGTATTCTAACCAAACGACCCATTATATCGGATGCATGCAAAGGGCCAGGTTGGAAAAATTGATAGGGTTTTGAATGTAATTGGTGGACGATTTGAGTAGAATTGGCGTACTCCAATTTCATGGATGCGTCCAACGTGCATAACGTTGCAGACAGATTAAACAAGTTTTGAACAAGGGATCCATGGAATAAGTTTAGAGGGTGTAAAACCATAACATGTAATATTATTAATCTAGTTACAATTTTTTATATTTTTATATCTCACTCGAGTTGTGTTCTGACTATGAGGGGGTCCCTGATGAATTTACTATCACAAAAGGGGTCCCCGGCCCAAAAAATGTGGACAACCACTGAGCTAGCTAAAAGTGGAGCTAGCTAGCTAGCTATACTTAGCTAGTATTTGTCAGTGTTATAGCTGGCTAGCTAGTTAATATTATTGATCACATACTTTATATAGCTAGCTAGCCAAGCTAGTTATTGCAGAAAAACTTGTGTATTATCTTAAAATATTTCAAATTATACTACGAACGATTAGCTAGCTAGCTAGCTTTGGTCCAGGGTGTTGATGGGCTGTGTGTGCGGTGCGACAGAACAGTTGATTGATGCCCTGGATTAGAGGTATTAGCTTCTTAGCTCTATATAATCCAGCTCCAATCCCGCAGCATAGCCTGTCACTTTAATTGGCCGGTCACAAAAAAATCTGGCCTCTTACTTAAACCAATGCTACTGACGGTGGTTAATCCCTACCACATACATATGAACTTTCCTTTCCTCCTTTCTTAGCTTCCTTTCCTACCTAATTTCATTGATCCCTTTCCTTTCATCCTATCCTAGCTTCCTTTACGTTCTTCTTCCTCTCCTTCCTTTCCTATATAACTTCCCATTCCTAGCTCCCTTTCCTTATTTAATTTTCTATCTCCTTTACTTTCCTCCTGTTCTTGTTCCTTTGTTCCCTTTCCACCTTTACTTTCCTCACTCCCTTTCCTCATTTAATTTCCTTTTATCCTTTCTGATCTTCCTTTCATCCTTTCCTAACCCACTTTCCTTATTTCCTATCTCCCTCCCTTTCCTCCATTCCTTTCCTTATTTCCTTTCCTAGCTCACTTTTTCCTTTCCTAGCTTCCTTTCCCAGCTCATTTTCTTAATTTCCTTCCATAGCTCCTATCCTCCTATCTTTTCTGAGCTTCTTTTCCTCCTTTCCTAACTCCCTTTCCCTTTCTTCTTTTCTAGCTTCCTTTCCTTTTTTAGAGAAAGGCCTGTTTTAATGGCAGGCCATGCTGTGGGATTGCAGCTGGCTGCATCTCAGCTAGTTACCCAGCAATACCCATGGATAGATCCTGTCTTGTTAGGGGTCAGAAACACTTTTGTTGTTTTTAGCTGGTTTCTTCTTTTCTTCTCTCTTGTGGTCAATCTCTCAGAAAAACAATTGTTAAAACAAGTATTTTGGCTGGTTGGTAGCCTATCTGAATTCTTTATATCTTTTCAAGAGTTCAGATTGTAAAACACCTTCTCTTTTTAGTCATAGATATGGTTAGTATGTTAGTATGACCAAATTTGGCACTCATTGCCCCTTCGGTGGTGCTATAGTTAATAAAAAGTAAATTAAAAAACCATAAAGATTGTCTGGAACAAATATGCCACTTGAATCTATAATGTCTGCCATTATGAACTTTGCCCTTCTATATTTTTCCCCTAACTAAACTGAACAAAAATATAAACGCAACATGCAACAATTTCAAAGAATTGACAGTTCCTTTAAGGAAATCAGTTCATTTAAATAAATTCATTAGGCCCTAATCTATGGATTTCACATGACTGGGAATACAGATTTGCATCTGTTGTTCCTGATACCTTGATTAAAGGTAGTGGCGTGTATCAGAAAACCAGTCAGTATCTGGTGTGACCACTATTTGTTTCATGCAGCATGACACATCTGATAGAGACTGTTGATTGTGGCCTTTGGAATGTTTTCCCACTCATCTTCAATGGCTAGTTGCTGGATATTGGCGGGAACTGGAACACGCTGTCGTACATGTCGATCCACAGCATCCCAAACATGCTCAACGGGTGACATGTCTGGTGAGTATGCAGGCCATGGAAGAACTGGAACATTTTCAGCATCCAGGAATTATGTACTGATCCTTGCGACATGGGGCATTATCATGATGAAACATGAGATGATTCCAGTGGATGAATGGCAGGACAATGGGCCTCAGGATCTTGTCACAGTATCTCTGTGCATTCAAATGACAATTTAGAAAATGCAGTTGTGTTCGTTGTCCGTAGCTTGTGCCTGCTCATACCATAACTCCACCGCCACCACGGGGCACTCTGTTCACAATGTTGACATCAGCAAACCGCTCGCCCACATGACGCCATACACTTGGTCTGCAGTTGTGAGGCCGGTTGTACGTATTGCCAAATTCTCTTAAACAACGATGGAGGCAGCTTATGGTCGAAAAATTAATTTATCTGGAAACAGCTCTGGTGGACATTCCTGGAGTCAGCATGTCAATTGCACGTTCGCTCAAAACTTGAGACAAATGTGGAATTGTGTTGTGTGACAAATATTCACATTTTAGAGTGGACTTTTATTGTCCCCCAGCACAAGGTGCACCTGTGTAATGATCATGCTGTTCTTGATATGCCACATCTGCCAGGTGGATGGATTAACTTGGCAAAGGAGAAATCCTCCATAAGATGTAAACAAATTTGTGCACAAAATCTGAAAGAAATCATCTTTATGTGCGCATCAAACATTTCTGGGATCTTTTATTTCAGCTCATGAAACATGGGACTAACACTTTACATGTCGCGTTTATATTTTTGTTCAGTGTTTGTTCTTTCATGTTGTTCCAGTTCAAGTGGAAAAAAATTAAGCTGATGAACCAGGAGTTGGTTCAATGGAAGAATAAAGCAGATATCCTCCAGGCTCGAGTGGAAGACCTTGAGGCATTTCTGAAACAGCTACTGGGCGGGATGATGAAAACAAGGTAGGCAACATTCTCCACAAATATGCATTAGGATTTTTTATTTTCTTATTCTGTCAGTACATAGAATACCAACAAAACAAAAATCTTCACATCTCTATCACAATATCCTATTGACGATACACCCACATTCAGCAACCCAACATGCCATGAGTGCAGGATAATCCGCCAAACACGATGAGCCATCTGGATTGCTTTTGCATGCGAAGAGGAGTCGCACATATTGAAACATTTTCGTGGTGATGACATGGACAATGTACATTGCCCTTCTATTCCGCTTTTCTATTTCTTCAGCAGGCAACATCAAAAATATTGTCACCAGATACCAGCGGCTGCCCAACCTGACGAAGAAGAGCTACAGTATGGCCATTGCATTCCAAAAGGTGGGTGTGTCCATGAACGCAGTGGCCGCAGTCGGTCCCATTGCTGAGCTGTCCATAGCAGACAGACAGGTTGTTGCCTTTCTGTAAACAACTCACAGATCTGTTAATATTATGCACAGTTAAGATGGTGGGTGATATTCAGGTAAAGGTCACAGAGATGAAGAGAAAGGGGTAGCTACTTCCCTTCCAACTAAGATAAGCGGACAAACATGTTTTCCTTGTTGCAGGAGAACAGTACCTTGCTACATTCGATAGTAGCAGTAAAAACACGTGCCCCTGAAAAGTGTGGCAGAGGCACATACACTTTCAGGGCACATTTACAGTAGTGTTGTACAGTATACTGAAACTTTGGTAGTAAAGCACTACTACAATTTGACAAAATGTTCAACATTAGATTTTTTTTGGAACACTTCTTTATCAGGCTCAGCAAGGTTGCAGCAGGTTTCAGTGACTGCACCCTGTGTTCTGTCTAAAACGTGCATCCTTGTGTGTGAGCATCTCATGTGCAAATGATTGTATTGTGATACTACTGAAATTTCAGTATACCATGCAGCACTACTGTACATATGCCCCCAGAAAGGGTAGCACACACATTTCATGGGCACATTTACAGTAGTGTTCCACTGAGCTTAATGATGAGCTTGGATGGCGCTATGGTGTTGAATACTGAGCTGTAGTCGATGAACAGTATTCTTACATAAGTATTTAGCTTGTCCAGGTGGGATAGGGCAGTGTGCAGTGCAATGGCGATAGCGTCGTCCGTGGATCTGTTGGGGCGGTATGCAAATTGTAGTGGGTCTAGGGTGTTGGGTAAGGTGGAGGTGATATGGTCCCTAACTAATCTCTCAAAGCACTTCATGATGACAGAAGTGAGTGCTACGGGCGATAGTCATTTAGTTCAGTTACCTTCACTTTCTTGGGTACAGGAACAATGGTGGACATCTTAAAGAAGTGGAGACAACAGACTGGGATTATGGAGAGATTGAATATGCTCTGAGGGCCCAGATTGGAGTGCCAACTGGGCCGGCAGCCCTGCGAGTGTTAACATGCTTAATTGACTTACTCACGTTGGCCACGGAGAACAAAAGCACACAGTCCTCATGAGAGGCGGGGGCCCGCATCAGTAGGTTGATTTTGTTTTCTTCGAAGCGGGCAAAGGTGTTTAGATTGGTCAGACCAACATTGAACAGTCTTTACCATGGGTGCTTCCTGCTTTCAGATGGGGAGGAGCAGAATGGAGGCATGATCTGATTTGCCGAAGTGAGGCCGGGCAGAGGGCCTTGTAGCCGTCCTGGAAGGGAGAGTAGCAGTGATCCAGAGTCCGTGATGCAAGTGATGCACAGGAGATGTGTTCATAGAATGTTGGTAACGTTTTCCTCAGATTTCCTTTATTAAAATCCCCAGCTACAATAAATGCTGCCTCAGGATATGCGGTTTCCAATTTGCACCTAGTCCAGTGTCGTTTTTCTCATACAAATATAAAAGTACAGTAATTTATTTGTACAGTGTATTTTATATTTGAGCTAGGTGTCAAGATAAACTAAATTATTTCTGCATCCTCCTCAGATCATAGATGAGGCCCTATCACCTACTAGTTAGCGGAATGCTAACATTGGCTAATGTTAGCTAAACCATAGCTAGATGGTGTTTACATTACATTACATAAAAGCAAATTGTTATATGAGAACAAACCAGACTTTATTTGACCAATATCAGGTAAATCATTACATGAGCAAAAAGCTAATCGTGAATGAAAATGTGGTTAATTCATTGGAAAGTTGATCGTGCTTGCTGTTGCTTTTAAATAACCAGCATTCTTAGATTTTTTTTTACGCTACTGTGACAATTTCAGAATGTAGCAGGCTATTACTGCAATTTCAGGTAAAAACTCTATAAAACAAGTCTCAAATATAAAGAAAATACATTGCTATTAAGATTTTTTTGTTCAGCCTTTTACTGCAGTGGGATAAAATAGGGTGTTTCTTGGTAGTCTGAAACAAATCTATTTTGAAACAAAAGTATACACGTCACACACATGGTTATGAGCTTAAAAAAAAGACACTTGTACCATGTCAGATGTAGTTGAAATGTATTACATTTTGAGCTTGCATCCCAACATTACAATTTATATACATCACAGAAGACTGAAATAAAACAAAACCGTTTGACATAGAAACACCGGATTTTAGGCGTTTAAATTAGTTTAATGTTAATTAATTATGAAATTATGAAAGATATGAATAACATTCTACCCATGAGGCCACTAGGTCATTTGACTGCAGGAAAGGGCTACAAGCATTTGGCTTGCCGAGACAATTCTGTTGACATACTTCTGCTCGGAGGGGGGTAATTCTAGTGGCTGTCTCGTACGCTTCCTACAGGGATAGAAGACGTGAGAAATTTGCAGTACAGCAGTACAGCAATATGAGTATACGCCAGTATTTTTCTCTCTCTAAACTCTCGTAAATATATTGCAGTGTAAATACTTTCTGAGTGAAAGGAGAGATTTACTGTCTCGACAAGTTTTCCATTTGCCTAATATCTGGTGTTTCATCAAAGCGTTGTAAAAAAAAAAAGTTGTAGTACTTTTTTGGCATCTGAGAAAGGTTGTTATGTCAGCTGATGACTTCCTAATAGGGATGCTGTAGTAATGGAATAGGAATACTTGGATTTTCTTAAATCACTATTGTGTAAGAACTGAATCCTAAGCATCTGCAACTGCATTGTCATCCAGAACTTTTCAGCCATTTTTCCTTCTGTGTGTGAATAATTAATATGAAGATGCTTACCGAGATAGCCAATGTATATAAACTCATCATAAAAAAGGATGTAAAAGGTGTTTCACACATGCGTGTGTTGTGATCTCCTATTATAAGATTGGTAGACTATGGGTGGAACCCTGTGAACAGCAGAAAGACAGGCAACTCAGTATTCTAACAGGGAAGACAGCTCTATTCTAATTATCACGTTTACTTCAGATTGGTTGACTGTGGTGCTGATAAAGAAAGTTCACCTGGCCTCAATTAACCATATTTATCTCAGATTATCCCTCCATAAGGTTTCGGCACTGGCAGAAAAATTATTATTATTAAAAGCTGGGATATGCAGGAGGTTTTTTTTTTCTGACAAAGTGACATCTCTGAGAGTGAAAGAAAAAAAGAATAAATGGAAATGGCATCAAAAAGAAAGGCCGGTGCGTTCCAGGGAACACACATTTATTTTACTATCAGCGTTTCATTTCTCTCACATATCTTCATTTTGGAAATCAAATAATGTTTCTCATAAGACCTATATTGATAATTATTTTCAAAATTACGATATTTGATTGCAGACATTTTCTTAAGCTTCTTTATTGTACTCTATTACGCTATACAGGTCTACTGTACATATGCATGTTATGTCAACCTTGAGTCTGTATTTCAAACCAGGACAAATGGCTCGAGCTATTTATGGCCTGAGGGCAGTTGACTGCCCTATAGGGTTCTACTGGACTTCTCTGACCAATTGTATTACCTTTGAGGACACCAATATAACAGACTAAATGACAACACAGGAGATAGATGGGGACATATTACCTCTATTTACATAGGGTGGCCAAATTGATGTCTCTCACAGATACAGTAAACAAACCTGCCTATTATTAGGCCAGGCCTCGTTAATCCTGAGTTCGCCTTTTCATTCCACTAAATAATTTGCACTGTTTAGACTGGAAGTGTCCTGCTGCAATGCACAACACCTGGGTTTTGAACCCATGACCTCACAGCTGAGCGCGCTCACTGTTGCCCTCCTGCCTCCCGGTCAGCTTCAGGATAAGCATGGACAGACAGGCCAAGGCGTTTCATTTCCTGTTTCGCCTCCAACCATGCTTCCCTCCCCCAAAAATGATGTACCTTTGGTCAGGTACTACACGGAACAAAAATATGAACACAACATACAACAATTTCGAAGAGTTTATTTAGTTACAGTTCATATAAGGAAATCAGTCAATTTAAATAAATTCATTAGGCCCTAATCTATGGATTACATATGACTGGAAATGCATATGTTGGTCACAGAAACCTTTTAAAAAAGGTAGGGGCGTGGATCAGAAAACCAGTCAGTATCGGATATGACCACCATTTGTCACATGCAGCGCAACATATCTCCTTCGCATAGAGTTGATCAGGCTGTTGATTTATCCGTGCAGAGCAGACTTCTGCAGCGTGCCAGTAGCCATCGAAGGTGAGCATTTGCCCACTGAAGTTGGTTACGATGCCGAACTGCAGTTAGGTCAAGACCCCGGTGAGGACTACGATCACGCAGGTGAGCTTCCCTGAGAGGGTTTCTGACAGTTTGTGCAGGAATTCTTCAGTTGTGCCAACCCACAGTTTCATCAGCTGTCTGGGTTCCTGGTGTCAGACAATGGCGCAGGTGAAGAAGCCGGATGTGGAAGTCCTGGGCTGGCGTGGTTACACGTGGTCTGTGATTGTGAGGCCGGTTGGACGTACTGATTATTTGTACTGACGTACAAATGATCTAAAACGACATTAGAGGTTGCTTATGGTCGAGAAATTAACATAAAATTCTCTGGTAACAGCTCTGGTGGACATTCCTGCAGTCAGCATGCCAATTGCACGCTCCCAACAAAACTTGAGACATCTGTGGCATTGTGTTGTGTGACAAAACTGCACATTTTAGAGTGGCCTTTTATTGTTCCCAGCACAAGGTGCAAATGTATAATGATCATGCTGTTTAATTAGCTTCTTGATATGCCACACCTGTCAGGTGGATGGATTATCTTGGCAAAAGAGAAATGCTCAATAACAGGGATGAAAACAAATTTGTGCACAACATTTTTGAGAAATAAGCTTTTTGTGCATCTGGCAAATTTCTGGGATCTTTTATTTCAGCTCATGAATCATGGGACCAACACTTTACATGTTGTGCTTATATTTTTGTTCAGTGTATAATCAACATTACCAACATAGTATTGACCTGGATGAGGACAAACATAAACGTTTAAACAAACACACACACTCACAAGCATGTTTGCACACAGACGCACACCTGCTGTCTAGCTACTCTTATAATCTACTCTGACGGGGGAAAATGTCATGTTGTCACTAAAAACTCTCAAACCTGTTACGCAGGTTAAGAACCAGGCCAATGAGAACAGGGTAATGTGCTAATGTAGAGATGGCTAGGGTGAGTCTGGGTAAAGCTCAGGCTTTGGATGTTGCGTGAAGTCCACGTTGTATGACGCAATATTTATTATTGATATCACATGCAGATTGACGTTTATTATCATGACTCTTGTCCTGGAGGCAGAACTGAGCAATTTATGGTTAGATAGGCCAGCTGCAAAGTCAAAATGGTCTATATTGTAAAAATTAATGAAATCAAAAATGTGCTTTTTGGTCTTAATTTATGGTAAGGGTTAGGCATTAGGGTTAGCAGCATGGTTAAGGTTAGGGTAAAGGTTAGTTTCAGGTTTAAAACCCAATTGTTTGACCTTGTGGCTGTGCCGGCTAGTGACCACTCTGTAGAGCTGCCTCCAGAACAATGATGAAAAACACTAACCTGCATATCACATCATGTTAAGAGCATTGTACCATTGGTCTCTGCCTCCTCTAGTAGTCTTCTACTCTGCAAGGGAAACTGGTGTGGAGAAGAGAGAGTATCTCCTTCCAAAACAGAGAGGCATAGATCTAGACAGGTTGTGTGCAGGGCTGGCTAAGAACAGCAGGCGCTTGTCAGCTCGGAACTGACCTACACTGTTGCTGTGTGGAAGATAGCTGCTTCCTCACACATTAGTCTCTGAGAGGAGAGTTTGCCGAGCCCATCCCTCATCGTCCACCGTGACCCCTCTCTCCTCAGCGCCACAGGCAGGGTTGGAGATAAAGAAGCTGAAGAACGGCTCAAGGAATCCTAAATATTAGCAGTTGTAAATCAACCCTCTGTGGCCTATGGGTAGCAATTATCTTTTTCTCACTAATAAATCCCCCCAGTCACAGATGAGATGGTTTTCCTTCCTTACCCTCAGCAAAAACAACTTAGGTGCCGAGCAACCAAGCACCCAGGTGGTTGGGGTTTAGTTATTAAATGGAGGATTTTTAGCCATGTAGCCTACTATGTTCGATCACAAGGGGAAATGAATGAGTAGTATGTTACAGGTTAGGTATCATTTACATACAAGAGGATAAAGAAAGAGAGAGAGATATTGCATTTTTATGATAAAGCGTGAAAAATCCAGATATCGAGACCCAGGCGAGAGCCCTTATCAGTGCTATCAACATCTACCAAACAGGATTAGTTTCACCGTACTTTGACTTTTGTTGCGCGTCGCTAAGTGGTCTGTGTTCCTTGGAAATGTCACAGGAGGAGGGGGAAGCAATGGCACAGGGAATATAGGAGGACGACATGGATCTGATAAGACCATTCTTTGATTTTTATCACGTGTAAGGCCAGTGCACTCAGCGAGAGCCCTGAAATGCCACTAGCAAAGGAAGTGTCATCTTTAAGAGGCTCAGCACAACCCCGTGGCCTTCTGCCCTTAACGTGTGGCCTTCAGGTAGCTAGTGCTCCTGTTGCCCGATGTTGAAAATGGACTCACGGAGATGCCTCGCACCACTTTAAAAGCCCCATAAACATCAAGAAGACAAGAAATATTAGTAACAAAACTGGAGTGGACGTTTCCCCCCCCCCCCCCCCCCCCCCACAGAGTGAGGCTGCTGAACCCTTATTTTATTTAAAGACTTAGGTTTAACCTCATTAAGCTCTCCCACACACTAGATACATAATTATCCCTGAGAGGATAGCCAGCACTAATACAAATTAGGGTGATAATTAAGCAACTGAGACTGGCCATTGCATCTCCCTGAGCAAGGCACGGAGTAAACCATTATCTAGAATTAAAGCCTTTGTTTACTGTCACAACAAGAGCCCTTTAACCAGTGACCAGTTGTTAATCAGAAGCCGCATACAACTGTTAATGTCATTATTTAGGTTAACATTTAATTGAGGGCATTTATGCAGGTCGGAAGGTAAAATACCCAAAACGTGTGCTTGAGATACAGGACAAAACAGTCCCATTTAAATTCCATTCCAATGTCTGGTAAAGGGGCAATACATTACACTGTCTCAGTGGACGTAAAGTACCTGTCGCTAGACTTTGTTCATTCACAAATGTGCCTTCGGCCGCCCATAAAATTCAATCTAAATGACAATTCACCTTTGCAATCTGAAATGCATCTGGCCTTTACGTAACAAGGCATTTTAGTCCGCAGAAAGTCTCACAACTACTTCAAAGCTGTTTAAATGCCTCCTCCAGGTAATGAAATCATTTCTCTTCTTGCCATTACAAACACTCACTCAAACAGGAACAATACATCGGTGTTGTTTCTACATTCCTCTTCAGATCGAGTGACAACTGAACAGCAGAGATACACTCTCCCATGTCAAACCTGAAATAACTCAACATCTGGCAACAATGGGCTCACCACCCACTGCAGTGTGCCATCTAATCTCCTCCCACTGTAGCTATGAAATGGTTATGGATTTGAATAAATACACACACATGCATAAATGAACTTGTACAGGACCAGTGAATTCTTGTTAATGTACTGTAAGTGCCGAGGCACGTAGCCATATATTTAAAAAATCTAATGTAACATGTGACATGGTATACATAAAACAATATATATGGAAATTAATATACATCAATACACTGTATATTCCCATGCGATAGATTTGTCCTGATTGCGTATCCTGCGTATCCTAACCTCTCTTCCTCCATTGCGAGAGGAATGCTTGCAGGAGCTGGCTAGTGTTGTGCCAGCCTTTGCCTTGCATGTGCGGTGCAGTGAGCAAAGCATTGATTTAAGAGGGTACTTCTTCTTTCCACAGATTTAGCAAAACAAACCTCTGTGTTTGGATAGACCCAGTGAGCAGCTCACTGACCTGAGCAATGGGTCAGATTGAGTTAACCCACCCCCACCCTCCCGACCTCACTCAGAATGGGGAAAGGGAAAGTGCTTTTGGGAGCAGAAGGCTTGCCAGGTCAGGGGAGTCGCTCAGCAAAACAGGAAGCTGACAAGAGAGACAAATGTAGGTCTCACCCAAGCAAAGGGGTTTAAACCGTTTGGTAAAGGTTGAACATCTGTAATTGCCCCGACAGTAATAATTAGAAACGTCGTTACAATTTAATAGACGTCTTAGGAGATGAGTTTTAATTCTATAATGGAACTCTCTCCTTAAGCAATTAATCCACACTAAACAATCATGAGCGCTCCTATAGTAATTGAGAGTAACACACTTTCAAACGATCTCCCTGAATATCAAAATTAACCAAATGTATCTTCATTTGGATATTTAAAGGCACATATTGAAATCATGGGGGATCAGGCCCACTTGGGGACACAGAGCAAAAACTGTCCTGGTAAATTTGTAACAGCTAAAAACTAACCCATGAAGAAGTTTTCCAATAGCTAACAGTTTGTGATAAACAGAGCATGAGGTCTCTTTTAATTCACAATTAAAGTAAACATTAACGGAGTCTGTCGCTTTGGAAAACCACAAAGCAAACATTGTGTCATGGCAAGTCTCTGAGCTGATGCTATCTATTCACACTGTGGAGCCTGTTAACTCAACAATAAACTGTGTTATATATTTTCTCTGGACAAGTTGGAGAGAGAGGGTGGAAAAAGAAGGGGCGTGTGTGTGTTAGTGAGAGAGATTGACAGAGAGAAGGAGAGAGAGAGAGAGAGAATATGGTAGAGGATAGGAGCAGGCCCAGAGAAGCTGCTTTTGGCCAGAGGCAAAGATAAGTGAAGGAGGGGGACAATGGATTGAGCCAGCCAGGCAATCAGTCAGCGATCTGGGGCGGTGTTTAGTGGTGCTGTAAGATCTGCTAAACTAGCCCTAATTTCCCCTGTTGTAGGAGATGCGTGAGTTGAGGTGAAAAGGGGCAGGAGGAGGGGAGGCCCTTTGGTCTGTCAGAGTGGAGTTAATCTGAACCTGGGGCGGTACGTTCGCTTTTGATGTATGCCAGAGATAGTAGGGTGAGGTGGAGGAGGGAGGAAAAGAAAGAGGGGGGGGGATGAAAGATCACCCACACCTGCGAGGGGCTGCCGAAAGTTACAACTCACTCAAAGAAGGGCTTTCTGCGAGTGGTCCATTTGTCAAGAGTGATGGGGCATCAGAGAGCAAGAGCTTCACCTTATATCTGTTTTCATTGGCGGTTCATCATATGCACTTCTCACTGCCACAGCATAAAGCCTACAGGGATTCAGAATGTGATGAGTGGGTGAACATGGCCCTGTCTCTTGACTTGTTCTATCTCTATTTGAATACAATACAAATTGCCTTTGTGTTAGGAATGCAAAAATGGCCATTTATTTTTTAAATCTGAAGGCATTATTTATTTAATAAAACACAATTCTCAAATGCATACCAAACTCAGCATTTTTTCTTTCCCATTGCCTTATATACAGTATTTGATTCCCGGCGACCTCTATTTCATTCAGATAGGTGAATATACATCAAATCCCCATAATCCTCTTGGATAGACATATGAGGAGCCACCCTTAGAGGTTTGCCCTCCTTGGACTGCCTCTTCACTAAAAAACTCCTCCGTTCCATCATCATGGGCTTACACTGGGCTGATAAGGCAAAAATGATAAAACCCCTCGTACCTGGAATCATAAAACACTCTGATACAAACACGTTGGCCTGCAGTGAATACACTCAACTTCCACTCATTCTACCACTGACATTCTACCACTGACCATTACAATATCACAAAGAGTAATTTACAGTTAGTTAAGAGCTGTATAAACTCAGAGGGATTTTCACTGCGTTTTCCACCTACTTTTAGAAGAGGGACGAGCATGAGGCATGTGTCAGTAATGACACAGTAAGTGAGCAGGGGGCCCTCTCTGATGTTAAACAGGATATAAACACATTTTGGGGTCAGCTTCCTGGAGCGAGGGCCTCAATAGGCTGGATCTCCTAGCCTCATGACGAGCTCCTAGTCTGGATTCCCAATAAAGACGTCAGGGAGAACAGGATCCGTCCTCTCCCTCTCTCTCTCTTTCTCTCTCTCTCTGTCTCTTTCATCTCGCCTTGTCTCTCCTCGCCAGGGTAACGCTCTCGCCTCAGCTGGCAGCTCAGACTGCGCCGGGAGCACAGCACATCTGGATCAGAGGCTCAGAGTGAAAGATGGTGAGAAAGGAGAAGTGTGTGTGTGTGTGTGTGGGGGGGGGGGGGCAGAGGGGAGATAGGGGAGAGAGAAAGAGGTATTTGTCTGTTTGTCTGTATAGTGTAGAAGCAGTTTGTAGGGCTGTCTTGGAACCTCTAAGAAAAAAATGACCCCAAAAATCATATAATGTGTCTGTTCTATATGTCTGTTCTCAATCATTTGCTATCTTTGGTATCAGTCTTGACCCCCAATAGAGAGTGGTCTTTCCATAGAACATGTTGGAATCTCAGGTATAGGAAACTGCTTCTAAACAAGAGCATATGCAGGAACAAAGACTTGTTCTGTATAGCCCCGATGTCTTGCTAAGACTAAAGTAGTTACTTATCTCAGTATGAAAATTCTCCGTGAGAGAACAAATCTGTAAATTATTACCCAGACAAGGAAAATGAGCATATTTTCCAGACAAAGGCAAAGCTGACTGATTTGGAAAAGGGTTGTGCTTTGAGTCCTCCTTGTTTAGGTCTATTGATCTCGGCTGAACTGTGATCAGTTAAAACCGATCACTTAAAGCATATTGAGGTGTCGCTCTTGATGACTATGTATTTGCTTGGAGATTCCCTGCTAAATGCATAACTTCTCATAATCGGGTTGGTGCCAAATCGGATGGCGACAAGTACTCTCTTCTTCAGACCACAAAACTCAAGAATGGAATGTGTGGTTTTTGGATTCTCGTGTTTTTTGAATTTATACTTGAAAATCCTTTCCCATATGTTCTTCTGCACACCAAGGCCTGTTGAGTTTGAGTCTGGGGAGAGGATCAAGAATTCAAGCCATCCAAGTTCTCCCACTCATTCTAATTAGGGACTGTTAGAATATAAACAAGAGAACTAAACAAAAAAGGGGTTTGGGAATCAATGTCTTTGATGATTGCGCTAAAACACATGCATGTTGGCATTGTTAGATGAGGCTTGAGGCACTTGTAGGATACATGTGAGAAGAAATACAGGACTGAACCCACTTTGCAAAAGCTGTCATGTCATAAACACTGCATTCGGAAAGTACTCAGACCCCTTCACTTTTTCCACATGTTGTTACATTACAGCCGTATTCTAAAGTGGATTAAATGAAGAAAAAAATACCCCATAATGACAACAACATGAAAACAGGTTTTTAGAAAGGTTTTTTACGCAACTATTCAGACCCTTTGATATGAGACTCGAAATTGAGCTCAGGTGCATCCTGTTTCCATTGATCGTCCTTGAGATCTTTCTACAACTTGATTAGAGTCCACTTGTTGTAAATCCAATTGATTGGACATGATTTGGAAAGGCACACACTTGTCTATATAAGGCCCCACAGTTGACAGTGCATGTCAGAGCAAAAACCAAGCCATGAGGTCAAAGGAATTGTCTGTAGAGCTCCAAAACAGGACTGAAGGCAAAAATGTCTGCAGCATTGAAGGTCCCCAAGAAGACAGTGGCCTCCATCAATCTTAAATGGAAGAAGTTTGGAACCACCGAGACTCATCCTAGGGCTGGGAAAACGGCCAAACTGAGCAATCAGGGGAGAAGAGCCTTGATCAGGGAGGTGACCAAGAACCTGATGGTCACTCTGACAGAGCTCCAGAGTTCCTCTGTGGAGATGGAAGAACAATCCAGAAGGACAACCATCTCTGCAGCACCTCACCAATCAGGCCCTTATGGTAGAGTGGCCAGATGGAAGCCACTCCCCAGTAAAAGCCACGTGACAGCCCACTTGGAGTTTGCCAAAAGGCACTTAAAGGATTGTCACACCCTGATCTGTTTCACCTGTCTTTGTGATTGTCTCCACCCCCCTCCAGGTGTCGCCCATCTTCCCCATTATCCCTTATGTATTTATACCTGTGTTCTCTGTTTGTCTGTTGACAGTACATTTTGTTCATTCAGACCTACCAGCGTTGTTTCCCTTGCTCCTGTCCTGTCTATAGTGTCTGTTTCCTAGTTTACCCCGGTTTTGACCTTTCTGCCTGCCCTGACCCTGCCTACCATCCTGTACCCTTGCCCCACTACTCTGGATTACCGACCTCTGCCTGACCTGACCCTAAGCCTACCTGCCGTCCTGTACCTATACCCCACTACTCTGGATTACTGACCTCTGCCTGCCCTGATTGTCTGCACCTGGGTCTTACCTTCAAACCTGTTACAAACCATGAGAAACAAGATTCTCTGGTCTAATGAAACCAAGATTGAATTCTTTGGCCTGAATGCCAAGTGTCACGTCTGGAGGATACCTGGCACTATCCCTACGGTGAAGCATGGTGGTGGCAGAATCATGCTGTGGGGGATGTTTTTCATTGACAGGGACTGGGAGACTAGTCAGGATCGAGGAAAAGATGAACGGAGCAAAGTAGAGAGAGATACTTGATGAAAAACTGCTCCAGAGCACTCAGACTGGTTCATCTTCCAACAGGACACAGACCCTAAGCACACATTCAAGACAATGCAGGAGTGGCTTCAGGACAAGTCTCTAAATGTCCTTGAGTGTTCCAGCCAGAGCCTGGACTTGAACCCAATCGAACATCTCTGGAGAGACCTGAAAATAGCTGTGTATTAAAGTGAATAAAGGATAGTTTTATTTGAATGACACTAAACACTTTCCATTGGATGAATAAATAAGTGCATTACTGCTACAAGCATCCTTAGCGCTTGGAGTTCAGTACATCCACACGCACTGAAAACACACCAAAAAAATGTGCATTGGCTGCCATGGCTTGCTCTTCTTTTTGTTATCTTTACAATTACATCATCTTTGTTCAGAAAATCCAGTTATCATGTGATGCACTAATAACACAGGGCTTCACCACGCTAGGTGGCTGTAGGTGATGGCAAGACAACTTCTACACCTCCTGCCACAAGTCAAAGTTCTCAGCTCATTAACCTTTTGAAGAAAGACAATGGTAACAAGAATGATCTGGAAGTGTCTGATTGAGGTCAGTTATTTTAACGGACCAAATTACCACCCCAAAGAACACTCGTGATTCACACGTGTCATTTTTCAAAAGTGTATTAGGTCCTATTGTCCAACGCTGCGGGACTGCTAACTGGTGTCACAGGGTGCGATCAAAAACGTGTTGCTGGGATATATCGCCACATGGAGGGGAAGCCAATTGTGTGTGGCGGTGGCGGTGGCGCCGTCCCTGCAGGGATTAGGGGTGTCATTAAACGGCTGTGAGTCGACATTGCGGTCTGTATCCCTGAGCCTCCTGGTTCCCGCAGTTACCTCATTAAAAATACCAGGAGCGGGTCTTTCTCTCAGCTCTCCCTAATTAGACTGTGATTGGTTAATTGCCTCACCACCCTCCTATCATCAGCACCCCTAGCCACCCATGCCAGATGCAGTGCTGCGTGGCGGATGCCAGCAGAGGTGCCAGTCCATGGCCCCTGACCTCAGTCCTACATAGTCACTTTAGTCAGACATTATATTGCAATCCTTTTGAGTAGCCTACACTGATTGTATAGGGGTGGCAGGGTAGCCTAGTGGTTAAAGCATTGGACTAGTAACCAGAAGGTTGCAAGTTCAAACCCCCGAGCTGACAAGGTAAAAATCTGTCATTCTGCCCCTGAACAGGCAGTTAACCCACTGTTCCTAGGCTGTCATTGAAAATAAGAATTGGTTCTTAACTGACTTGCCTAGTTAAATAAAGGTAAAAATAAAATGTTAAAAAATTGCCCAATCAACTGTTTTTTGTCGCCCTTTTGGGAACCAAGCAACTTTTCGAGTGATCTGTCGCATGTCAAACACAAAATGAAATGCGTCGTCACAAGACTCGCTATGTGAGTGAACAGTTCAACCTGCTCTCAAGTTGGTTACATGGCTCTTCGTTGGATTGGGAGGTTGTGATATTCAACCTGTTACTGCTCTGTAACCTACTCCACAGCGCCAGTTATACTGGTGTCCATTCAGTGGACGTCGACTCTATTAAAAGGCATCATTTGTGTGGACTTGCAACAACAACCAAAAAATGAATCTAGATTTCTATTTCTTCCCTGCTCAATACTCCCATTGCTGCAATCACCTAATGACTAAGTATGTGTAATAACGGGATGAATGGTCATTTAATAGGGATAAGAAGGATCACTGCCATGGCCTCAGAGTTCATTAAAAGCCTGGCGACTAACACACCAGGTGGTGAATATAGTCAATTGGATCCATTTGTTCTCTTCTGTTCTGTTGTCATCACAATGACCACGGCCCGGAGGGGAAGTAGTAAAACTGAGCCCCATGTACTCTCCTCCTCCTAAAATGAGTAGTACAAGAACAGCAACCAACTTACTGACTGCTGTGTGGTCATGTGCGTGCATGCGTGCGAGGAGGTGGTTGGCAGTAAAAAACATGTCTTTAAGGGGTCTATAAATAACAGCCATTTTTTTCTCTCTCATCTGATTAGCCATCTTTACAGAGGAGGTAGAGGTGAGTTCAAACAGCAAACCCTGGCTAAGTGTCCCCCAGGCGTAGAGAGTTGAGGGGTTGGGGTAGGTACACAATATCCCCCAGACAGAGTTCTCATAGTAGGTATGGCAGGCCTTAATGAGTAGCCATGGATTTATTTTGTAACTCCCCTTTGTGAAGTTGCTTCAATTAGAAATGGTGTTGTTTGATGAAGGGGGAATTGGGTTAAATGATTTAGTGTTTTGTGTGTTAAAGTTTCGTAACACTTTCTTTCCCAGCTGCCTCTGAAAACAATGTTCACTGTCTAACCATCAGCACTGCAGGTGAGAACATATTCATCAGTATTTATAACGGCTATGAGCATTGTAATGCACAAAAAGAATCGGAATCAGACTAGTTTAGTCTCTGTAATGTAGAATAAAGCTCTGACCCGACCAAGACCCTCAAGCAGCAGGGCTAAGATGAGGTCTGAGAAATACAATCATGCACACATGGATTTGGGGAAATTTGAATTCCAGGTAAATGTAAGCAATGTATATCCTGTCCGATTTCGCAAATGTGAAAATGTAAGTATTACACCCACAGGCTATGATTGGTGAAAGACACACACACACACACACACACACACACACACACACACACACACACACACACACACACACACACACACACACACACACACACACACACACACACACACACACACACACACACACACACATTCTCTCCCTCACACAAGAGTAGGGTACTCCCATTTGACAAAATAGGCTATTCTGCATTCTATTCTATTCTAGTCTTGTTATACATTTTGAATGGTAATCTAGCTAGGTCCTCTCAGAGAGGTATATAATTGCTATCATATGCAATATGAACTCATTCTTATCTACAATCTATGTCACTAAATCAATTATATTTACTAATAAACATTTTGCTAGCTTTACCCTATCATTTATTTTCAGTTCCTAGTATCCAAACCATATAAAATGTCTGCAGTAAGACAGGCAGCCCAATTCTGATATTTTTCTTTACTAATTGGTATTTTGACAAATCAGATCAGCTCTGAAAAAGACATGATGTGAAAATATCTGAACAATTATTAGAAAAAGGATCAGATTTGGGCTGCCTGTCTAAACGCAGCCTACGAGTCTCTCTCATTTCAAGGCAATTAAGCTTGTTTCATTCCCATTTATTTTTTCAATTTAGGAACCTTTTCAGTATTACCTTTTCCAATAGAACAACTGTAGAACTAGTTAAATCACATTTACGAAATGTGATTACATCCGTAAATCATGCTATTTGAATCAATTTCATGGTGTGTAAAATGATATGGTCATGGACAAACATTGGGTAGAATGGTAAGAGAAAGAAGAATTAAACTTTGGACAATAATGTGCAGAATTACCGGTAAAACCAACCCCTTCTGCAATTATTTATGACAAGATTATCTTGGAAATATTGAATCATGGAATTGCTCCTTCTCAGAGTTTGTACAGCGGCCAAAGTTTGACTCTTGCACTGTCACTGCGCAGTCTAGATTGGTCATTTAGGCATGCTGACATTACCTGGCAAGCAGTTGTGTTTAAATAGAATCACAGCCATAATGGAGATCTCCATCCAAGGTTACTGTAATGAATACTCAGGGAAGAAAAAGGTGTAGATTCACACGCAGAGCACGGCAGGTGTTTATTTCACCTTCGCAGAAGGCAGGAATCGGGGTCACAGGCAGGCAATGGTCATCCGCAGGTAGGCAAACAGGCAGGTGAATTAAAACTAGGACTGAAGGCTATAACTGGTTCTCACAAACGAGCTAGGAAAAGGCTTAGTAGAGTCAAAACAAACAATACTTCACAAGCCCACAAACAGAATGAACTGAACTAAATAAGGAGCTGATGAGATCAGGTGAATTTTTTATTAGATTTATTTATCTCACCTTTATTTAACCAGGTAGGCAAGTTGAGAACAAGTTCTCATTTACAATTGTGACCTGGTCAAGATAAAGCAAAGCAGTTTGACACATACAACAACACAGAGTTACACATGGAGTAAAACAAACATACAGTCAATAATACAGTAGAAAGTCTATATACAATGGTGAGCAAATGAGGTGAGATAAGGGAGGAAAAGGCAAAAAAAAGGCCATGGTGGTGAAGTAAATACAATATAGCATGTAAAACACTGGAATGGTAGATTTGCAGTGGAAGAATGTACAATGTGAATTACTAACACAGGTGAAATCAATGAACAAAAATGAAAGACAGGGCTACGTTCAAGAACACAAAGAAACAGGGCTACGTTCAAGAACACAACGAAACAGGGCTACGTTCAAGAACACAACGAAACAGAACACAAGGTTGTCTATGAAAATAAATACAGAACCTTACAGTTGCATATCTGATCCAGGGCCTTTGAAGATCAAACGTCCAGTCAAACGTTTGGCATTCCACACAAGCATTCATCTTTTGATGTCTTTCACTGGCCCTCTTCAAAGCTATTGTTTTCATATTGTTATAACGATGTAAACATCATGACCTGTAATCAATTCAGGCGTATTCTAAATGCATGCAGTACAAGTTGTATTTCTTCAGTTCATTCAAAAATGACAACACGTAGTGAGTGTTACATCATTGACCTCTCATACCTTTGTTGATGATAGAGGTGAAAAGGGATTTGCATCTCTCTATGAGTAACGGAAATACATTCTCTCGTCAGTTCGAGAGAAATTGAGTTGTAAACAAGCAATCCATGCCATATCGTACTTCATAGTTCTCTAACACTGAGAACAATCCAGCAAGAAACGGGTTTATGAAGGTCAGATGTTTGTTTAGGTCTGATTTTCTGATTCACACCTAGGGTTGCAAAGGGTCGGAAACTTTCCGGGTAAATTTCCGGAATTTATACAGACATTTTCCATGGGAAGTTAAGCCCGGATATTTTGGGAATTTTTCTTAAATTCTTCAAAAAAGTTAGCTTATAACAGTGAACCTTTTTTTGTGGTATACACATAAGGCAATTATAGGTCTTGTGGCATATTTTGGTTAAACTATCCCCAATGAAAGGGAATTGCAACCCTCTGCATGCACAGTGCATTCTTCCATCACACGTACAGCTGATTCTCAAGATGTTGCACACTAATGAGATGCTATTGAGCCAACACTACTACACTGTCTGAGCCAAGGACTACATGCTTTCTGGTAAGTTTTGATTACAATAGTGGGTGGGGTGAATATATTTTATACGACATACATGATTTTTTGTTAACTAGTAAATAGTAGCCTACAGCAAAGTGTGTTTAAATCATTTCTAATCTGTTAACAATTTCTGCTCGTTAGTTTTTGCTACCATGTGGGTTTTAGCTGGCTTGAACCTACTAACTGAGGAGTGTTAATTCACCATACATGTTTCCTTTTGAAACATTTATCTTACAAAGGTGTTGTTTAATCTAACTGCTTAATTATTTATCTGTACATGGAATTGTATTTGTTTTTTTTAACTCATTTTTTCTGATCGTTGTAGGAAAATGCCATGGGCACTATCTGATGTGAGGAGACATTTCACTGCAGCTAATGTAGAAGGAAAAGCTGTGTACATTTGCAAATACTGTGCCAAATCATATGTGAAGAATGCAACAAAGATGCAGAATCATCTGACCAAGTGCATAAAGTTCCCTCAGTGCTCACAACAAGCAACCTCTGACAAAAGTCCCTCAACTTCTATTCGAGGTGAAAATGATGAATCCGACACCTTATTGATAGCAACAGCTCACGGTCCTCCTGGAATCAGAAGTTTTTTTGACTCAATGGAGGAACATAGTCAGAGAAATGCTAATGAATGTCTTGGTTCGAGCTGTGTGTGAAACTGGTTCACCTCTGATGCTCACAGGCAATGTGTATTGGAATAGATTTCTGACTGTTCTTCACCCAGCATACACCCCTCCAACCAGACATGCTTTATCTACTCATTTGCTGGATGCAGAGTTCAACAGAGTTCAAGTGAAGGTCAAGCAAATCATAGAGAAAGCAGACTGTATTGCAATCCTCTCTGATGGGTGGTCAAGGAATAATGAACTACATCTTCTCCACCCCTCAACCGGTATTCTACAAGAGCACAGACATAAGGAACAACAGACACACCGGTTTCTACATTGCAGATGAGCTGAAGTTACTAAATAGGGAGCTGATGAGATCAGTCATCAATGACCTTGGACCACAGAAGGTATTTGCACTGGTGACAGACAATGCTGCGAACATGAAGGCTTCTTGGCCTAAAGTGGAAGAGTCCTACCCTCACATCACGCCCATTGGCTGTGCTGCTCATGCATTGAATCTGCTCCTCAAGGACATCATTGCACTGAAAACAATGGATACACTCTACAAGAGAGCCAAGGAAATGGTTAGATATGTGAAGGGTCATCAAGATATAGCAGCAATCTACCTCACCAAGCGAAGTGAGAAGAATAAGAGCACCACATTGAAGCTGCCCAGAAACACCCATTGGGGTGGTGTTGTCATCATGTTTGACAGTCTCCTGGATGGAAAGGAGTCTCTCCAAGAAATGGCCATATCACAGTCTGCAGATATGGACAGCCCCATCAAGAGGATCCTCCTGGATGATGTATTTTGGGAGAGAGTGGTAAGCAGCCTGAAACTCCTGAAACCTATAGCAGTAGCTGTTGATCGGATTGAGGGAGAAAATGCCATCCTGTCTGATGTTCAGACTCTGATTGCAGATGTAAGAGAAGAAATCCGTACTGCCCTGCCCACGTCACTGTTGCTCCAAGCAGAGAAAACTGCAGTTCGGAAATACATCAAAAAGTGTGAAGACTTCTGTCTGAAGCCCATGCACGCCCCAGCGTACATGTTGGACCCCAAGTATGCTGGCAAGAGCATCCTGTCTGGTGCAGAGATCAACAAGGCCCATGGTGTCATCACTACCGTGTCTCGCCACCTTGGCCTGGATGAGGGCAAGGTTCTTAGAAGTCTGGTCAAGTACACTTCCAAGCAAGGGCTTTGGAATGGAGATGCAATATGGCAGTCATGCCAACATATCTCATCAGCCACCTGGTGGAAGGGACTTTGTGGATCCGAGGCTCTTTCCCCTGTTGCCTCCATCATCCTCCAAATCCCACCAACATCAGCTGCCTCAGAGCGCAACTGGTCCTTGTTTGGGAACACACACACCAAAGTACGCAACAGGCTGACCTATACAATGGTTGAAAAATTGTTGGCCATCAGGACAACGAGCCATCCTCAACAAGGTTGGAACGTGACAGTGAAGATGAGGCCTCATAGTCTGATGTTCAAGAGATGGACATTGAGGAGGTCCAGGGAGAAGACATGGAAGCCTGAGAGGAAGACAACCAAAGCTTAAGTTTGTAGACTATCATTTTACAGATGTATGTTGAAAAGGTTTTTGGGAGATGCGATGGATCATTGGGGATCACTCAAAATTCCCGTTTGTTGTTCAGTGAAATCATCTCATGTGAAGAGTCAACTCATTTAATTCAAGTTCAATTCGTAACAAAATTGTTTGTTTTATTTCTATTGGAAGAATTTAATAATTTGCAATTATGTCTACTTATGAAAAAAAAAATGTTTCTGTCTCCATATGACATGGTAAATATATCCAATGCAAAAAACATCTACATTTAAATGGTATTAATATTAATTCCCATATATTTCTGTTTATTCCCATATATTTCCGTTAATTCAGACGGAAAGTTTCCATCTCTGAATATCCCCCAAAATGTGCAACCCTATTTACACCACAACACTGAAAAACATTGATTGATATACAATGTGTTGGATTTTGCAGATAGAGGGTTACAGGTTTTTTTAACCTTCATTTAACTAGGCAAGTCAGTTAAAAACAAATTCTTATTTTCAATGACAGTAGGTTAACTGCCTTGTTCAGGGGTAGAACAACAGATTTGTACCTTGTCAGTGCAAGGATTTGAACTTGCAACCTTTCAGTTACAAGTCCAACACTCTAACCACTAGGCTACCCTGCCACCCTAACAGCACAGGTCCCTGATTATAGAGGGGACCAAGAGGACTGAGAGATATTGTAACAGCTGTTTCTCAACTAATGCTCACCACTGTGACAAATAAAGGAAGCTAAGCGATGCGATCCAATAATATAGAAATTATGCCAATAACCTTAAAGTTTGATATTTCACTGTCTTATCAATGACATGGTGTACATCACCTTGATTCTGTTTAGATGGAAACAGCCATCATCACACAAATGAGAAGTGTCAGTGACAGGCAGAACACATGCCCAATCACTTTCCTGGAAAAATGATAGGAGATTAATCCTGAAAGGCAGAAAAACATGCTGGTTATTAAATCATTTCTTTTTTCCCCTCTTCATGCTTTTCATGGGTGGTCAACTATAATCAGTTTACCGTCTGGCTCTTTCTGGGTGTTAAGACATCCACTTTTCATTTGTACAAATAGTATGATAGTTTCAAGCACCCATTTGAATTAATCCTCCTTTAAGTTTTATACCGACCCTCAGAGAAAAACAAACCACCCACTTTTAATCTACTGAAACCTATGTTTTTCTCTTTCAGGGAAATAGGATTTATAAACAATTCTCTGTGCCGACATCCCTTCCCCCATTCCGTACACACACACACACACACACACACACACACACACACACACACACACACACACACACACACACACACACACACACACACACACACACACACACACACACACACACACACACACACACACACACACACACACACACACACTGTATAATTTAGAAAGCCTAAGCTCTTCCAATACTCCAAAATGCCAGATAAACTTTTCTCATTTGCCCCTAATTTGGTCACGCAAGATAATGCCAACATCTGAAGGCTTTTTAAACTGCTTTTTAAAATGCATTCCTGAAAGGAGCTGGCACTGACACCTCTGCACCTTGTCAGCTCCCATAATTATTTCTAGCCCTTAATGTGCTGATTAATCCAGCCCTCTCTTCGCTGTGAGATGCATTCAGCTCCATTAATTTTTCAAAAACCTCTCTCTCTCTTTTCTGGGAGCCCTGCAGATGTCAGGGCTGTGGCGGAGAAAGCCATTAGAAGTTAACACCTCCCACTCCCCAGGGACTGGCATGGACTCTCCCCTCCCTCGTCTTAATGCCAAGCACCCGCTTTAGGAACACCAGCTGCCAAGTCTGGCATTCTCTGAACCAGGACATAACCAAGCGCCACCCCCCAAAAGAACACAGGCTTAATTAGTAGAGCCCTGAACAAACCAACGCAGAGATAAAAAGGGGGGTCCTGGATTGAAATGGACTCATAGACATTGTGGTATCATCACCCCCTTCCATTATCAGTTTTCATATGAGTGCAGCAATCCAGATTTATTTTGTTTCTTCTTTTCATCAGGCCTCAGCCAAGGCACCTGTCTGCAGCTAACTGTCTGATTAGACTGCTTGAAAATTCCTCTATAGCCAACATCCCTATACAGTGCGAGCAAATTCAAAGAGGTCTGAAAGCTGGGTTCCAACCTCCACTCACTCTTGGGCTTTGTGGAACTCCCCTTCTGCAGACTGGTTACAAGCTGTCCCCATTGAGAAAATACCCCCCCTTCAGCCATCTTTTATCTATGGATAGGTGGGTGAATGGCGGAAATGAGGATTCCTGGAGAGACTTGGGATGGAGAGAATAGAAACAAAGACTTCTCCATGTGGGGAAACGATGTCTCTTTTTCCAGTGCTTTTTTCCCTTTCATCCCAAGGACTCCTGTCAGACAGAAGGAAAGAGAGCGAGAGCACGTATAATACCTTCTAAGAGGCTGCCAGTTCTCTCCCATGTGATAAGCTCCGCTTGAATCACAATGGCGTTTCAGGACCTCGCAGTCACCCCACCGCAGGCCTGGCCACGCACGCTACTGAAACAGACCCGTTAGAAATAGCATTAGCTGTAATATGGCCTAAAAAACATATTCATTTCAGAATCTCAGGAGTAGAACACTGGTGTAATATAGATTTTTATTGAGTATTGTTTGTAGCACTTGTACTTTAATAGAGGGCTGCACACCCATGAAAACTCATTCTAGTCATATCAACTGAGGTGCATTACTTAGGTAACTTAGCATACCAAAAATCCTCTAAACATAAACAGTGTCAAATACACAGCCCGTTTGAATGCTAATGAAACTGAAGTGTTAGAATGTCAGAAATCTGTCCAATAATGATAACGGCGCCTGTTTGCACTGAGCACGCTGCAGCCCGTGCGAACCCAAAGAGCAGACTTATTTACGTGCTAATGTGGGGAGGCAGATAAAGGATAGAGTGATCACACACCATGTCAGAGAGTCACCCTTTGAACCATCCCTCAGGTGAGCAAAGAGGGTGAATGAAAGAGCCTCAGAACTGGCAGATTTACACTCTTCAAACAACAAAAAAACACACTGCAATCAACTTCCTACTCTAGTGAAAGAGAGAGAAAAAAAATGACTGCAGGTTACCTCTGTGTAATATTTGAGAAGAAAGTTGGGCACTACCGGAGTTCATTCTGTGTGAGTGTCCTGTATGGGATGCCTTTTCGACTTATCTCGGTTGTCTTATTTACTAGAATCATTGAATTATAACTTATATGACTCAATCGGCTTGTCAAAATTCTAACAATAGCTTTTTCTATTAGATATTGTAGCGTGGTGCTTTTTGGAGGATATGCCATGATCACAATTTTTATCCCAAGCGAATGTGATCCCCTTCATGGATAGAATTGCATCCTTGGACCTGAAGTTAACTTACTTGGACTCTTTCTCAGAAAACTTTATTGGACTTCCTGTTTCCGTTTTTGGACCATCAGGGGTTGCGTCTTGCGTCAGATCACATCTTGGGACGATCAGATACCTTTTTTGGGATGGTCCATAAGGGTTTGACCAGATCACTAATTTGGACCCGCTAGATCACTTATTTGGGTTAGTTATAGCAGGTGAAGGGTAGTTCATCAGTGGTATCTATTTTATTCTTATCTATTCTATTATTATCTATTCTATTCTATATATAAATATATATATATATTTTTTTTTTACCCAGCTTTGATATGTGAATCATTGAAAGAACCACCGGGTCACAACATATCCTCTGTGTGAGAGACTTGCTCGGGTGTATATTTGAATATGCAGAAACAGTCAAGTGTGGTTGATTCATAACCATACAGTATAAGTGAATGGAGCCCAGAAACAGAACTGGTGTTCAGTCAGTATTCAGTACGTCTGCTATACGGTGGTAGTATCCATGACTAGATGTGTTTTCAAGTCCTGCCTCATTACCTGTGCAGCCCCCAGAGCCGTGACACAATAGAGCTCATAGAGAACAGGGAGCGATTCACAAACCCCACAGAACAGCACGGCTCTCAAGTCTTGTTGAAGTTTTAACAAACCCGCAAATGGTATTTGACTAATGGGCATAAATGTCCTCAGCCACCCAGTGACCTCCAGCTCCAGCAGTCCTGTTATCGAGAAGAGCCAGGCGGGGCTACATTAACAGTGCCGTGTTAAACATTCCCACATGCGGTTGAAATATTAAAGTAAAGCACCTGTAATTTTTCCTCTGTTTGGTCATATTTTATACACTCGTTTAGCGCTAGTCTACATCTGGGTTACTGAGTCTCAAGGTTCTGGCGGGTTGGCGGCCGTGTGGCCACAGCTTTGATACCTCCCTTCACTTTTCATCTACAGCTACTTAAAGCTGGACCGGAACAGACTTGCTTTGACGTATCAATGTTTGCTTAGCTTACTTGTTCAGGTAATCACCACAACCTTAACAGCCACTGTGCCTCCCTCTGTGGTCTCTTTGGGCTGTGCTAGTTTCACTTTGAAATGACATTGGCCGGTAACTTACTGTATAAATACGTTACTATTCATGTTTTTAACTCTGGACGGGTATGTGATGGTGGTTAACGTCCCAACACCCAGGTAATAGTTCTGCATGACTTCACATGTATTCATATGCTGCTGTAGGGAAGGCCCTGTTTTAATACAAAAAAAGGTACTTACATTGCCATTACCCTTACAATTACCTTAGCGAGACCATTAGGCCAGACTATTAGTAGTCTTGCTCTAATAGTAATTGTTCCTCTCACTGCACTAGCTGACTTCCAAATGTTCCATGTGTTACAAACTATTAGACGGCTAACACAGCCAAAACCAGTGCCATGTTAGCATTTAATACTACCCCCCCCTTGGGACAGCTTTTTTAACCCCCCCCCCCCCCCCCATTGCTCACTATATAGATAGTTATTCTGAGTATAAGGCTTAACTAATGTAACTTGAAGCCTGGGCTCCACACAGTGTAACATCTTTATTATGGTAGAGAATACAGCTGCAGAGATCAAACTGATTGAGCACTCTATTAACTAATAACAAACAAGATATTTGCTGCCTGGAAACCAACAAGAGAGCATCATGCCTGTACTGCAGTGTCGAAACACCAATAGTCCCCATATTACAACAACAAAAAAGAAACCTCAGTGGCTGGAGTTCAGAGAGGGGTCAGATTGCGACAGAATTGCTTTGATCTGCATTGCAGGAATTTTTTCAATTTCCTGTTACTCAATAATTCGACTCTCGTTAGGTCCTTGGACAACATCCTGCACTGTGCGTTGTCTGATCAGCTCAATCCAATGGACAGACGCAGGGGTAACATGCGTTAATCCTCGCCCATTGATCTGTTGCATGGTGGCCCGCTGTTCCCTGCAAGGGGGCCTAAAGCCCGTGGTCTTGAGCCAAACAGGGGGCCGGACCCACGTTCAGTGACGTCACACGCTTGGGGACATCAGCCAACCGCACCCCCCCGATAGACATGATTATATCATCCTCGGGCTTTTTATGACCTCATGGGGATAACAGGCAATGATTCAGCCATCTTTTAGCTGAGGAAATAAAGAAAACAGTCACATGAGAAGCAGAACGAAGCAAGAGGTAAGTGGTTTACAGTGGGGGCGTTGACTTCCAGGCCTCCAGGGCTGCAGCTAGCTAGTGTGTCTGCTGGCTCTATGCCCCTCCCTCTCTTCATGGCTGTTTAGGGTCAAATAAATCACCTGCCGTCACAGGTGCTGACCTGTTGTTTATTAGTAAGCGCTCGAGGACAACTTGTGAGAGGAGAAGGAGGCAGGAAAGGACTAGGGGCACTGGGCCTGGGCCTTCTGGGATGCTGCTGTTGTACCCTGAAAGAATGAGCGGCAATAAAGCATGATAGTGACTGCTGTACGCTGGTGTTATAATTGTGCTGTTAAAAGAGAGTGCTGCCATGATGAGGGTAAATCAATCCAAATTCCTACGGGTATGTCCGCATCACACAGTACCTTTCTGCGCAACACACCAACCTCTTTATTTCGACAGAACTTTCCCTTTTACTCCAATGACTGCTAATATTTGTTTTGATTGACTGGTGAATATGAACAAAAAGGTCCCTGCTTCATCAATGAGGCAAAAGGTGACATTGAGCTCCAAAGGTACAACAGTCAATGGATAGGATACATACAGAATCCACTGCTATAGTCCTAGGTGCAAAATGATTGACAGCAAGGCCTTATCTCTACTTATCTCACAAATTACACTATTGTCTCTTCACATCTGACTTACTCCCCTGAAGCATGTGAGCATTACGCTTGAAAGCGCAATGCCGAAGCGCAATGCAACAATGAATGGCACTCTCTCCTAGAGGTAAGTCAGCCTTAAAATGTTTTAATTCAAATAATGACGGTCTAAACATTTATCCACTCTGTGTTTATGTGTACATCTGCTTTTGTCTAGACAGTGTTTTACTGTCAAGCTGGCAAAACAACATTAGGCGGCAAGCGCTGCACGAAATCATCGGTATCAAATGATGTCATCTCCCCATGTAATGTAAAGCTAAGATTGAGAGCGATCAATTAGGATTTGCAGTGGAGCAGAAAATAGCTTATGACATTGCTAAGGTGGAGGAGTGTATGAGGGGAAATAAACTTAGCCTCAGACACACTCACTCTCATACCTTAGCAGGTTCACGATACGGCCAGGTTTTATGCATTTATATAAGTGAAACTATTTAGAACAAATGGGGAATAAAACAAATGGGACTGTCCCAATTTCTGAAACTGTGATATGCAAGTCATTTTGCACAATAGTCATTTCAACGCATTGGTTACGGCCCAAAATGCACATCTTATTTACGAAACACATCCACCCGTAAAAAGTCACAGCTACTAGTCTCTTAAATATTTCCCATCAGCTTTCTACACACATTCCCTGATTTGACTATTTGAACATTTGGACAGAGATGATACACTGTATCATACAATGAAGGGTCATAAAAGCCTTTTTAATACCATGGTGCCTAAATCCATCAGGCTGACTTAAATGGTACGATTTTGTATACGTTTTCCATTATTCCATTATTTGACACATGCGTACAACCAGAAGGCAGTAGAGGTCCATTATTTAATCACTAGGATAAAATATGTGAAGTTAGAGTTTACTTTCAATAGCAGATTCTAAATTAACATAACAACCATGAATTGTAAATGGACATAAATAACAGGTTGGAAGTCCTAAATGGTCCTATTAGAACCCTGTCTGAAGTATAGGTGCAGCATTAGGCCTGGTCTCAGTCAGCACCCTCCCTTGTTCCTTTAAGATAATTAATTCCCGTTCATTCCTGGTCACATATGACCTGCTCTATCAGCTCACACATGGATTCCCTGTGATTGTACGTGACCATCAGGGCATACCAAGGTCTAGCGCTGCCTAAACTCCCACACTCCTCCTCCCTCCATTTCCCATCCATCTCAGAACTCCAGGCAGATGAGCGACTCAGTGCCCCACCTCCAGCCGAGCAAGATCCCCCTCCCCCATCGTCCAACCACTGACCCCTGGGCAGATATTCCTGCTCTTTGTGGCATTTCCGCAGTTCAAAAGGGCGGAAAAAAAGAAAAACAAGAAAGTAAAACACGGTGGTTAGTTGCAGGCGAACTTGGGGAAAGAATGTAACAAATCTGCATCAATATCCTACCTTCTGAGGGGAGCAGGCGCCTCGAAGACACAGACACAGGAGGGGGGGGGGGCCTTTCTCGTTCAACTATGTCACAGAGATCTCACAACACTACCACATACAGACCCTCAGCAGCCATGGTTTGAAGTGCACTAATATATACCTGAACCAAGCTGGATACATCGACGTTCTCTTGATCTGCTATCTGTATCTGCTAGTATCTGCTATGTTGTCGTCCGAGAGCACTTTTTTTTTTGGCCCAGGAGTTTCATTTGTAGGACCCACTACATGGAAAATAAGTCAATATACTCTCTGTGAAGCAATATGTTCCCGTTACAAGCTAATCAACCTAATTACCAGCTAAATAAAAAATGATCCCTTGATCAGCGTTCAAAGGCACTGTCTATGCACACTACAGATTTCCTCTTAAGTGTGCGTTAGTGTATTGTGCGTAAACTTATGAAAGGTTCATGTCGCAGGTCGGTCATACGCCGACAGCTCACGGTTTGTTTGTTGTTGAGTCGAGGATGGGACCTGACAGATGATAGGCAGGTTTAATAATGTTAGGAGTTGAGATGTCACCCATATGGGCAGTGCCCTGGGTAAACAAGGCCTGGTGGGTGCCTGAGGATTCCTGGCCTATAATGTAAATCTTTGTTCGAGGTATACTTTAGAAATGAGAAATATGTTCAAGCCTGACTTCTCCTTGTAATCCCAACGTAATGAGTGTCAAAAACCCAAGGCGTTTCCAAATACCTTTTGGCATCATCCGTCAATTTTTGTGTCAAGCCGACAACCCAACCAGGTGTAAGAAGAAAATTGTTATGTTGAGTAAAGGTTACGTGTTTGAGTTGTATGTGAGTTGGCTTTGATTAAATAAAATAGGAAATTGTAAATCCCTTTTTAGCTTCAATCAGTCTTTATGTTGTAAAGGTTGAAGAAGTGATATCCCAGCTAGCACATTTGGTTCCTTGGAAGTTGTGGGAATGTATGTTTTTGGTTTCCAATTGGTTGTGGGAAAGAAGCCATATGTTTCCTGTAAAATGTAACATTCTTAAACATTCTGAGAACAGAAGTAAAAAAATTGCCTGTTCTGGGAATGCTTATTTTTTAGGTTGCAGGGAGGTTGAGAGGACGTTTTACTTTGGTTCCTTGACAGTTTTCCTGTGATGTTTTATTTATGCGCTGAGGACCCTTAAAACTTTGATTCAATGTTTTAATAACATTTTCGTAATTTAGCAGACACTCTTATCCAGAGCGAATTACATCAGTGAGTGCATACATTTTCATGCGTACCGGTCCCCCGTGGAAATCGAACCCACAACCCTGGCATTGCAAGTACCATGCTCTACCAACTGTGTCCACACAGGTCCAAAAAGACTTGTAATAACACTGCAAGCTTATTTTGGGTTAACTTTAAAAAAAAGTCTAAGCGCAGATAGGACACATGGAAATATATTTCCTAGGGAATTAATCAGGGAAACACATTGCTTTTCAATTGTGACACGGCATCAGTGAGATTCAAACCTATAATCTTCTGTTCTCTAACCATGGAATTAGTCCACTGCACAACTAAGATGGAGCTACCAGGCAATGTTATTTTTGTTATGCATACAAAGCTGTTCGTTTTTGTCAATTCAAACAGACCCCATTTCAAAGGAAACAAGCACTCATTAAGATCAGGTGTGGCCAACACACCTCCACACATTTAGCAAGATAGAGGATAGAAAGAGATTTGTTGGTGTTGAGAATGGAATGTACATGTTTTTAAAACATTCTTAGTACGTTTTCTGAATGTTACAAACGTTTTCTTGTAGTTTTTTTATGGAACGTTTTCTTAGAATTGTTATAACGCTGTATGAACGTCACAAAAGTTCCCCTGTGGTTTTTATTGGAAAGTTTGAACTTTCTCAGAATTTTTTTTAGAACGTGACTTTAAATAGGACCATGAGGAAACCTGTAGGAACCGTTATGCTGAAGTGCTGAAATGCCCACAGAAGAACGTTTTTCCTCAACATTCTTGGAACAATTTGAGAACATGACTTTAAATAGAACCATGAGGAAACCTGTAGGAAAAGTTATGCTGAAGTACTGAAATGCCCACAGAAGAACGTTTTTCCTCAACATTCTTGGAACAATTTGAGAACATGACTTTAAATAGAACCATGAGGAAACCTGTAGGAAAAGTTATGCTGAAGTGCTGAAATGCCCACAGAAGAACGTTTTTCCTCAACATTCTTGGAACAATTTGAGAACATGACTTTAAATAGAACCATGAGGAAACCTGTAGGAAAAGTTATGCTGAAGTACTGAAATTCCCACAGAAGAATGTTGTGTCTTAGCATTCTCTGAACTAATTAAGAACATTCCCAATATCAAACCAGTTGGAGATTGTTCCTAGAACATTACCAACATTTTAATTATATGTAACCATGTCTGAACTTTTGGGAAACATTCTGTTAAAGTAATAAAAATAATGTTTTTTTTGTCAAGTTCCTCAAATGTTCTTAGAATGTTCTAAAGCCAAGCAACTATCCTGCACCATTCCTAGAAAGTTGTGAGAAGGTTGTATGCAAAACAACCACAGGAAAGCCATTCTCTCACCACGCTCTGAGAAACATATGATTCTCAGAATGTTATGTGCTAGCTCGGATCAGATAGTTAACGTTAGTTGGCCAAAGTCTAGCTAATCTTAGACTCAGTGATGAGAGCTGACATTATTCCTAAAGGGAGGGGCAGACACTCTAGGCACGCTACACGTTTAAAATGGTCAATACGTATATCCATTCCTTGGTTTCTAGGTCAAAATGTGCCAGCAAATGATTAGTGTGTCTGATATTCATGTTGACTTACGTCTATAAACGAGTAATGAATTCACATTTATATAGCAAAAGCGTACTGCCCTGCCCATTAGGTTTGTATGACATCAGAACTTTTGACCTACTGTATATAACACATGCTTACAAAATGTCTGCAATTTCACTGTGTGGGTTATAAGACCACATGCTCTTTTTCTCCTTCAAACCCTGTTTTCATTTATCCTATTGGAGGGTGGGGTGGGGGGGGTACATTCTACAATGCTAAATACTGCTAATCCTGGCCTAAGGCCTCAGACAACAGAAATACACATTTGCGGCTGCCTTAATTACCGGATTTCAGAAAAAAGCAAAACAATAACCTAAGATAGAGATGCTCGTGGAAAAACAAACAACCTGTGTGATTTCAGACAGTTATCTTCACATCCTTAAATCTTAGTGAATATATCATAACATTGATCAATTGAAGACTTGAAGTGTATACATTTTCTCCCTTTCACCAGTGTATACTTGTGATGTAAATTTATACCCCCAAAAAATGTAAGTATCAATGTGAGGGGATTCCAGCTGGCGAAGACGGTGAGTTCACTTGTGATGGAAAGAGTGAGAGACACACATCTCAGTCATTGGAACAAGGTGTGTCTGTTTAACGCATGAGTAATATTTCTCACCGTACAAAGATCTTCTCTGTTCTTCCTCTGACCACCCGAGTTACTGCAGCCCGGCTTTTGAGGTTTTGATTATATTTTATGAGTCCTAATTGTGACTGACCTGGCCTCGTGGTTGGTTCCACTTCATCTGGTGAAAAAGGGGTAGCCTTGGCCTCTGATTGGGGCGGATTGGCTGATCAGCGAAGGCAGTCTGCTGACCTCCAATTCGACAGGACGGTGAGGGACACGTCTCAAGTTCATCCTCCCCGTGGGTGGTACGGCTCTCAACTTACCTCCACCTGTCCACTGGGGCCAGAAACTCCCTTCACCCCTTGCTCTCCAGCTCCTCTGAGTCACGGCACAGACTACTTAACATACCCCGCTGAGCTCCTTTTACAGCTGTTAAACAAAACCTCAATGTCTTTTACCAACACGTAGTCATTCTGAGGAGGAAAATAGTATTTTTGAGTGTGTTTGCAAAATGTTTGTTGTAATTGCGTTGGTCTAGACATGACAGGAATTAGAGGTTTGTCTTTTATTTCATAAAAGTTCCACAGTGTGGCACAACCAGCTTTAAGGGGGCCATAGGGGATTTTTCCGCACCCTAGAATTTCAGTGGCTTTTTCAGACTTTAGGTCGTAACATAATAATGTGATTGTAACCTTTTATTAAATGGCAGATTCCTTATTGTTTAAGTAACCCTGAAGTGACTTCAGAATCGCATTTGTTCCTCGGGTCTGGAAGCGTTGTGGTGCAGAGGAAAATGGCCGCCTCACAACCAGTTCCTCTTTGATGTAATAATGAAAACAAATGAGTGTAATATGATCATATATCGGGGAGAACTGTAGTTTCAAGGCTGAAATCACAGGGAATTGAGGTGCAATCAGGGAAACACGAAGCTGGGCTGGTCATCCCTGTCTAAATTGTCTCCAGACCAAATTATTTTTGACAGTACACTTCAGAAAATAAAACTTAAAATAAATGACAAAAATATACTTATTCCCACGGTTGTTTGTGGTTACATAGTGGAACATAGTAGACAGGAGGGTTATTACAGTATAATGGTTTTGATTTGATTTGGTGCTCAAAATGTGCTATGACCCAATTGTTTATATTTAAATGGACCTTGGCGGGTATGGTACTTAATCCTTTCTATTTCCATAAACATAATTTTATCTTCGTACGCTCAGTATTAGCTGCCATTTAGAAGGGCTCAGTTATTTTACACAACATTACCTGTTGTTCTCATAGGGAAATCAATGCCTCTCTCTTGGCGGTATTATACCATTCCCACAGGAGAGTAGCAGCTTAATTCAGCCTTATCACTTTTGGTTGTCTGGCTTTGAGTCAAGCCGAGGTCCAAGAGGTGAAATGAGTTTGGCAACCTCCACTCCAGGTGTGACAAGAGAACACACATCATGGTACAGTTAGTGGGGGGAAAAGGAGAGGGAAAATTGCCTGCATAAGCAGGAAAGATAGAGTTTCATCGTCATCCCACTAAAAACGCACACTGGTCTTTGGCAGACTTCAACTACTTAATCGGCAATCATTTTTCAATGAGCCCCAGAGGAGCACATTTTAGTGCTCCACCAAAAAAAGTCTGCTGCTTTGTGCTCCTTAATCTCTCACGGTTATGCATCATGAGGAGGCAATGGTCGTTTCCTTAGACAGAGGTCAACCCCCACCTCCAGACAGCCCTGCACTATTCCATTCTCATCCCCACTCCTTCTCTCCCTCTCGCTCTCTCTCTACTTCACCCACATCATCTGTATTCATTAGAATAGGACTCATTTTCTATTGGAGCAGCACTCAAATTAAGATTGCCTTTTGATCTGAAGGACGGACAAAACGCAATTGAAACCTGATATCATAAATGGCCTTCTCATCTGCCTCGTTAGGCTCTAAGAAGAGGTTTCACTATGGACTGAAGGTTTAGACCCTTCTGGCCTCATATCACACATGTGACTGCTTCACTTCAGAGGTCCACCCCTTAACCCCTACCTGACTCTAACCCCCCACCTTGTCTCCCCAAGTTCAACAATTTAAGACGCAGTGCACGAGAAATGATATGTTCCGGAAGTTCCCGTCAATAATCTAACTGCACTTAACCTGACTGCTGGAGGAGACGTATTTGTGTGATGAGAAAATCTCCAGGCTCTCGCTGCGTCTCATTAATGAGAAAAGATGATCATTCCCCCACCCGCAATTAAGAGTCAATCTCCCGCATTAACTTGCCGGCCCACGGCCACACACACAGCACAAAGACAACAGGCCGTCCACTGTCACTAATTCCACTGGGCTGATCAGTCAGAGGGACTAAATTTGATTGGCACTCTGGGGTTCACCTGGTGAAACTTAAGCCTGGAGAAAATATATGATTCTATGATCAGGGGAGAACATGTTTATATTAATAATAATTCGAGTAAACTTCTGTTTCTTATTTGAGATATTGTTGTATGTCGCAGTGATCATTTGATCGACAATGAAAATAAACTTCGAACTTACCCAAAATTATGTGGATGGTTGTTGTTTATATTGTTGACATATCCTGAAAAATATGACCAGAATAACCTGTGTTTCTGATAGCCATCCTTAGGGCGCTGGTTCAAATCTGTCAAGAAAGACCATCAAAAATAAGAGACACTGGTTCCTATAGCTGTCAGCTAAGTGCCTGTATTTTACACATACTATGGTTTTTACCCCATACAACATAACATCTGACACTCTTTCAAACGGTATTATACCTGACAAGAAAGGCAGGCTTGGAAGGCTCACCATTGTGATTTGAAACAGCAAACATCATTAAGTACCCTAAGAGCAATATTTATCAAATGAGATTACTGCAACAATCAAAAGGAGCAGAACGCCAAGCGAGGTTGCCTGTCTCAACACACAGGCAGAAACACCGCAAAGGAAATACAGACTTCATTAGAAAAACAAGGTGCCTGGGGAAAATAAATGAAAAATCATGAACACAGCGCTGGCATGATAGGTAACCCATTACTGTAAAGGTTACAGTGTGTGTGCACGTTGCAGGAGTGGGATAATTGGAGTAGCGGACACCTTTTTTTTAGCTTCCCACATGGCTAGCTAGTTGGCTACAGCAGGATCTACCATCTCACAATAGCCTGTAATCACTAGTTATTACTTCCTTCGCAAAATACTTTTGGGGGTTGATTCTTGGTTTTCTTTGCCGCGGTGAAAGCAAAATAGTTTCTTGTCTTGTCTTCCCTTGCTAGCAAGTTGGCTTAGCACCGCAAGCTAGCTAGCCTTTTAGATTCCCACATCTCCATGTGAGATAATCACATTTATAATTAAATAACATGCCCTGGCAAATATTCTTATACTTGCAAGTGTAAACTACAACATTATCCTAATTTAATATGCTGCTTCATCGTATTCGCTCACATATGAGCTAAAAATAGAATGTCATAATTATTTGTCATGGGAAAAAAAAATAGCACGTCTATCTGTTTTAGCCTAGAATAATGTTATCACTTCTAAACAAAATAAATGTGTGGGGGGGGGGGGGGGGGGATTATATGAGGCTACAATGTTGTTTGGTTTATTGTTTGAAGAGTCTCTGAGATTATATTTGGGTATCAATACAAAATAGGCAATTTTTATTAATAGCCTACATAGCCTACAGATCAGATCAAGGAACCAAGAGACAACGCTGCCCCCACAGCAGCGGGAGGAATGATTATGTTGTGTTTCAATCTCAGGGTAGAAGAAAACTGCATTGAATACCGGAGCATATTACAAGGAGCCACCTCTTTTGTGACGAAGAATGACATTGTAACACGCTCCATCGGCTCCGTCTACGTATTCTCTGTAGATGCCTTAAGATGCATCTTCAAGGGTCCCCCCCCCCTGCAGCACTGTAGTGGTTGCTGAATGTCCACCATGTGTTGTACTGCGGTGGTGACTGTGAGGGTGTGTGTGCATGTGCGTACCTGCGTACGTGCGTGTGTGAGCGGGAGAGTGTGTGACCATGTGTCTATGTATTGGAATAGGGTGGTTAGAAGAGAGAGATGGGGGGAAAACAAGGGAGAAAGGAGAGAAAGGAAGAAGTGCGGGGGTACATAATGAGTGACATATTGTGAAATCTGTACCTACAAAGCAGAGTCTTCTTCCATGCAAATGACACGTTCAGCTCCCCCATGATAAGGATCTGTTTGATGGGACACATACGGAATATGAGGCAGTTAATTCCCTTATTAGTATTCAGCACGGCTGATTGGCAAAGACTAGGGAGAGCCGGCCAGAGTACTCGTCTGCAAAACCCAATATTGATTTGTTTAATGGTGTCAAAAATCTAAAATCTCCTGTCAATTGTTTATGAGGCTGTTAGTGAGGGCAATAGATGCCCCTTGTTTAATTAATACCTCATTATGGAGATGAGAATATATGCTTGAGCTGTTAATGGGGCTGCTGCATTTTAACCCTTTAAAGCCTGATGTTACATATACATCACAGTGTCTATAAACACCTGGCTTAAAGTGTCTTCACGCGATCAATACATAAACGGCTATCTTCAAGAAGAGATCCGAATAAACACTTTTTGCACCATCTGGTGGCCGATCTTTATAATTACACTATCGGAGATTGGCGCTGAAAATGGCGGACATCACCGATGGTAAACACGAAAATTCTGCTCCTCCAAATGGTGTCTTATGGTGGAAAAAATAATATTTTCTGAAATTATATGTATGCAAAACGCTCATAAGATGTTCAGAGTCAATTTTCCAAGAAAAATATACATTTTTGTTGAAGTATAGTCACTTGAAATGTTCGTAACATTGGGCATTAAGTGACATTTGCATAGATTAGTTTGTATAGCAAAATCCTGTCAACTCTTCTTTTTTTTGTTGAAATATGTTATTTGGGGTCTCCTTGGGCGTTCGTAATCACTTCAAAAAAAAAAAAATGGGTTAAAGACCTCCATAAAGGTGTTTTGGCAAATACAGTCGAGGGAATGTGATATCTGATGAGTTTGAGTGTTGTAGTTGTTTTTTGGGGGGAGTCTTTGTTTGTTTTTCCCTCCCTTTTGTGTTTTCTCTGGCTTTGCTTGCTTTTGTGTGATTATTTCAACGGCTATTCATCTTTCATTGGGCATGTTTGATAGTATGCTAAGTTGTCATTTCAATCATTTCGTTTGGATCAAAAGTAGGATACTATACAATCTGTCCTGAATTGTCGGAGCATAATTGCACTTTATATATCACAAGTGATTTTGATAGGCCTCTTCTGTAATGCAACATCTTTTCTTTCACATTTGAAAAGGCCAAATATTGCTTTAAAAAGCCTGGATTTGGAGAGGACTCCAAGCAGACGGCCAATAAACATAATGACCAGCCACAAACAACATTCTGTGCTAATGTTGTATTGGACAACTTCATCAGGCATACAATACATTAGCAAACATTAAAGTTGTGTTAGAGCAAACCCAAAAAGTGTGATGTTCTTTCTGGGTTAAAGGATAGGTTAAGTTGTGTCTTATTGGAAAATGCCAATGAAACATTTAGCGCAAAATGAAAACGGTCAAAAAAACGACATGCAGTGGTCTGCAGCCATACATACTCCATTCATGAACGAGGAAGGGGCTGATGTCCACCTAGCAAAACACACACACACACACACACACACACACACACACACACACACACACACACACACACACACACACACACACACACACACACACACACACACACACACACACACACACACACACACACACACACACACACACACACACACACACCTGATGTGTAGGGCTTTCTATTTAAAGGCCCATAAAGACTGTGATAATGGTTCAGCTTTATGAGGCTTCAGCCTACTGAGACAGGCTGTTACTGCCTGCTGTTGTTGTCCTTTCCACTGTTCCTCGATGGCCACACACACAACAAAAAAAATGGAGCCCACTTTGGGCTGAAATATGAAGCTGGGGCTTATTCCACCCCTCTCCTTTCTCTTTTTGTGTGAAAAGCCCGCACAAGCATTTGCCTGCATGGTTATGGAGTTAAACGCTCAGCTCCATGCCCAGCCGGGGCTTCCAACACGTTTCTCCCTCCATCTCATTCCCTTGACAGGATTAGCAGGTCTCCAGTGTTAGAAATACATTAAGTGGACCTTTGCAGCCACTTATTATGCCTGATTATGCAGCTGGAATGAGGAAGGTAGGACTCTGTTTGTAGTTAAATAACTTCTCAGATGCTGCTTTTTTTTTATAGCAACAATCTTCAAAGCGCTAACGGGTCAGCGGCTCAGGCACAAAGAGAAGATTGATTTCCACCCTCCTCCTCTTTGTTCCCGCGGTTTAAAAGAGGACAGGTTCTGCTAAATTAGTTTGTCCATGTTATTAATGGAACAGCCAATTAGACTCCCAGAAAGCAATGTCGTTGTGGCAAAACAATGCTGGTCTATAGCATACACTGTTAAAAGTGCTTTGCAACACTAAAACGAGTGGAAACTGATCTGCCACCACCTTAAAGGAGGCTGAACGTTAACTTTGCTTGAGTATTTAAACCCATTGTTGTGAGGGTACTGGGGCCTATTTAAGGTGTACTGAAACATTCATCCTGAGGTGTTCTGAAACATGACATGGGTGTGTTGTAAAACGACACAATCAAAAGTTGTGCTACACCTTGCCAGAGACTGGGAGCACTAACCCGGATAATGTTAAAAACACTATTATGCTGTTTCAAGTCCTGTGTGGTGCAGAATTGAATCCCTTCTCTTTGGTGTTGTTTCTTCTCTCAAAGCTTCGAAAACACTATGATGGTGTTTTGAATCCTGTCTAGTGCAGAATTAGATCCCTTGTGGACTTTCCAAATATTGTAAATGTGAGTCCCTCCCCTTATTGTATATTCCCTGCTCTTATATGCAGTATATAAACTAATCTGTAATTCCAAAAGGTCAAATGCACAGTATTATGCTCAAACAAAGGACATGAAAAAAGATTTCACGTTTTGTCTTCATGGTTCAGCCCAAGAGTTTAGTCCTGAAGACTGGGTGAGTGGACTACGGCATTGTTTTGACAAGCAGAAGACCTGGGCTCACATCCATCTCCTCACATGAATACCAGTGATGAAGGCCCACTCTACACATGTTACCTCATGTCACCTCTGCAATAACTTACATAGCCCTAAACATTTTGATTGTAACATAATTTATAATCTCACAATGGGCCTGGCAACTTCAGCCTATAACTAGTGCCAAAGTCTACCCCAGGAAAAGTATTACATTCCCAGTGTCTTCGTTCAAATTTTAATCAAAATATGTACTGAAAATCTATCATCTATCAATCTATCATCATCTATCATCTTTAATTTATATTTATGCTATTAACCATTTGCAATTTAAAACTAAAAAACGACTATAAAATAAAAAACTCAAAAAAGTGTTTTCAGAACACTCTCTTACAAACACCAACATTCAGATCGATGAACCACTTTGGGTCTTTCAGAGTACTTCAATGTTGTTTCGAAATACATTATGTGTATCATAACACTTACATTGGGTTTACATTCATTTACACCTCAGCTACTTTTAATGGTTTTACTACAAAAGGATGGTGTATTGAGTCTTTCTGTTTTAACAGTCTACCCATGAAGTGGCTATAGTAGAAGAGGGGTCACTTAAGTCGGAGTAAAGTTTTAAAAAAAATATATAATGTTGGAATAAAGATAGGATTACAGTAAACTCCATCTGGGCACCATGCCATTGTACAGGTGTGATGTCAATTCATTTGAATTGCAACATAGTCTCAGCTGTCCATTTCCATCCAGAATTTCATCTTAATATAAACTACCATAGTACCACAGGGAGGTACCTTGGGATCCTTGCTTCTACACCTGCATTGCTTGCTGTTTGGGGTTTTAGGCTGGGTTTCTGTACAGCACTTTGAGATATCAGCTGATGTACGAAGGGCTATATAAATAAATTTGATTTTGATCCTTTAAGGACAAAGCGGTATAGAAAGCATCAACATCACTCCAGCATCAAAAGATGCTTTTAGTGTCCTCTCCTCTTGTTTAGGCAGCTGGGACAAAAGAACCTGAGAGTGTTTCAAGTGAAAACAAGTGGAAAATTCAGCTGCGTCTAAGAAACTTTCCATGAAATCAATAGTGAATGTGAGATTGACAGAGGAAGGACGGAATGGGAGGTAGAGAGAAACAGAACAGATTGCTTAGTATACTCTGTCCAAAATTAGAGACAATTTATTGTGCCTCCAACAATGAGACATTATTCGATTTTCCTCTTCTTTCCACTTGTATTGGAGTTATTTTCTGTAGAGCCGGTTGCATTTGCCTTTATCTTATTCATTCACTATCTCCGACAATGTAAATGACTCATCAGATCCAAAATGGCTTCCTTGGGTGAACAGAGAATTAAGTGAATTCAATCACAGATAATGGTCAAGTTTGACTCCTGGCTGAAACACTATTTTCACATGTATACAATTTTGAGTTCACATGTTAACACAACCTTTTCACATGAGAGAAGAAAAACATGTTTTCACCTCACCTCACTTGCAGTTGCACATGTGAAAAAATCTTAAATTACAGTTAAATTTGATAAGTATGTATAATTTGACAAGAGAAACATATAATATCATATGTTAAATGTTGTGAAACTTCATGTGTCCAAAAACCACGTATCTGACTCGTGTAAATTTCGGGTGAATATATATTTTTTTTAAATGTATAGTTGAAGTCGGAAGTTTACATACACTTAGGTTGGAGTCATCACAACTTGTTTGACAACTCCACAAATTTCCTGTTATCAAACTATAGTTTTGGCAAGTCGGTTAGGACATCTACTTTGTGCATGACACAAGCCACTTTTCCAACAATTGTTTACAGACAGATTATCTCACTTATAATTCACTGCGTCACAAATCCAGTGGGTCAGAAGTTTACATACAGTAAGTTGACTGAACCTTTAAACAGCTTGGAAAATTCCAGAAAATGATGTCATGGCTTTAGAAGCTTCTGATAGGCTAATTGACATCATTAGAGTCAATTGGAGATGTACCTGTGGATGTATTTGAGGCCTACCTTCAAACTCAGTGCCGTTTTGCTTGATATCATGGGAAAATCAAAAGAAATCAGCCAAGACCTCAGAAAAACAGTTGTAGACCTCCACAAGTCTGGTTCATCCTTGGGAGCAATTTCCAAACGCCTGAAGGTACCACGTTCATCTGTACAAACAATAGTATGCAAGTATAAACACCATGGAACTACACAGCCGTCATACCGCTCAGGAAGGAGACGCATTCTGTCTCCTAGAGATGAACGTACTGTGGTGCAAAAAGTGCAAATCAGTCCCAGAACAACAGCAAAGGACCTTGTGACGATGCTGTAGGAAACAGGTACAAAAGTATCTATATCCACAGTGAAACGAGTCCTATATCGACATAACCTGAAAGGACGCTCAGCAAGGAAGAAGCCACTGCTCCAAAACCTCCATAAAAAAGCTAGACTACGGTCTGCAATTGCACATGGGACAAATATCGTACTTTTTGTAGAAATGTCCTCTGGTCTGATGAAACAAAAATAGAACTGTTTGGTCATAATGACCATCGTTATGTTTGGAGGAAAAAGGGGGAGGATTGCAAGCCGAAGAACACCATCCCAACCTTGAAGCACGGGGGTCGCAACATCATGTTGTGGGGGTGCTTTGCTGCAGGAGGGACTGGAGCACTTCACAAAATAGATGGCATCATGAGAACGGAAAATTATGTGGATACATTGAGGCAACATCTCAAGACATCCCACTTAACATACTGCTTGACTAGTTGGGCCCAAGCTTGCTGTACAACATTAAAACCTATTCAGTCTGTCTACAAACAGGCTCTCAAAGTGCTTGATAGGAAGCCCAATAGCCATCATCATTGTCACATCCTTAGAAAGCATGAGCTCTTGAGTTGGGAAAATCTTGTGCAATACACCGACGCATGTCTTGTATTCAAGATCCTCAATGGCCTGGCTCCCCCTCCACTCAATATTTTTGTTAAACAGAAAACCCAGACATATGGCAGCAGATCCACAAGGTCTGCCATGAGAGGTGACTGTATAGTTCCCCTAAGGAAAAGCACCTTTAGTAAATCTGCATTCTCTGTGAGAGCTTCCCATGTCTGGAATACACTGCCATCAGACACACATAACTGCACCACATATCACACTTTCACAAAATGCTTGAAGACATGGCTAAAGGTCAATCAGATTTGTGAACATGGTCCCTAGCTGTGTGTTGCCGCTCTCCATGTTGTCTGTTGTCTGTAGCTTGTGAGGTGTGGAAACACTTTGTTGCTTTTATGAATTTTGTCTTGCTGCTTTTTGTTTTATGTTGCTCTGTCTGTATGCTATGTCTTGCTTGTCCTACGTTGCTATGACCTGACCTCAAGCCTATAGAACATTTGTGGGCAGAACTAAAAAAGCATGTGTGAGCAAGGAGGCCTACAAACCTGACTCAGTTACAGCAGCTCTGTCAGGATGAATGGGTCAAAATTCCCCCAACTTATTCTGGGAAACTTGTGGAAGGCTACCCAAAACGTTTGACCCAAGTTAAACAATTTAAAGGCAAAGCTACCCAATACTAATTGAGTGTATGTCAACGTCTGACCCACAGGGAATGTGATGAAAGAAATAAAAGCTGAAATAAATCATTCTCTTTACTATTATTCTGACATTTCACATTCTTAAAATAAAGTGGTGATCCTAACTGACCTAAGGCAGGGAATTTTTACTTGGATTAAATGTCAGGAATTGTGAAGAACTGAGTTTAAATGTATTTGGCTAAGGTGATTGTAAACTTTCGACTTCAACTGTACAACTGAAATGTTTCACATGATTTGTTCACACGTGTCAATTTTTTTTCTCACGTTTTTTCAAGTGCCTTTTTTTTGTTAAAGGTACTGATGGGAAAAAATACACTTCTGATGGATGTTATGCTTAACCATTTCCTGACCCCGATAGATAAAAGCTCAATTTATGTCATTTATCCATGTTATGGACCAATAAAATGTGTAATACTGCCAGAAGTGTTGGAAACATTCTGTAGCTGACATTCAGATGTTATTATATTACCTCAGCCCTAAAACACCATTTTGAATAATATCTATAAATTAGTTTACAAATATTATCGTTAGAATGCATAAAGGCACTAGTGATATTTTTACAGTTTAAGCTGTCTTGTCTTGGAATAGCAGAGGTGCAGTGTGGTCACCGGACGGGCAAAAGGAAAGGCTCTCTTTCTCTATAGGAGTACAGCTGACACAAGTGATCTGTTATTTCACAGCGGAGAGGTCATGCACATAGGGCCTCCACACATCACCCACCTCAGGCCATGAACACTCACCAACGCCCCAGCCCATCCACATCCCCAGCCCCCCAACATCTGGCCCCAAAGACCTAGGACGTTTTCTTTCCCGATTAAAAATGCACCAATGGTTCCCATTTAACACCTGTTTGCCCTAATTTCCATTCTGGGGGACGCTGTGGATTTCAAATCATTTATCACTTCCTAAAGTGCTTCCATATGTGCACTCCTTTTCCCAGTGTGCAGGGTTCCTGCCTCCGGCCAACCTTTTCCAAATGTATTAAAATTCAGTTTGGCCCAAAGAAGTTCAGACACTGATGTTTCATTGTAGTGATGTCTGGTAATTATTAGTCCAAATTACGGGTCCGGCATGTGACTTGACAAGGTGGACTCCATGTTTAAAAAGGAGGGATGGGGCAAGGAGGTAGGGGTTGAGGTGGTCTGTCACGCTTTGTGCATGGTTAAATGTGTTCTCCAACACTAGGATGTCAGTCAGACTGAAACAGTTTGCCACCGTGGAAACACTTCTGTGGTTAGGGACCTGAGAGGTTCCACAGGGGCCCTCTCTGGGGCCGACTCTGGGACTGCTGGGTGAAGTCTGTGTCAAAAGCACTACATTGTGAGGAAAAGACTCCCACATAGAGGCCTGTTGAACATTTATACTAATTCCAGTCCAGTTCATACTCAGGGCCAAAGTTCAAATTCAAGAACCTAAGATTATATCTCGAGTGTAAAATGATTTGAATGGAAGTGAAATCAGATGACGTTTTCTTGGAGCTCTGGTCAACAGTTTTAAACCATCTACTACAGACGAGTACATAATCATTTTGATAAAATGTGAACACATGTAAAGCTAAGGACCTATGATATCATAAGGGAACAGTGTATAAAAACCCACACTCTGAGTGTAGACAGACATACGGTCTGGTGAAATCAGGTGACTAAGAATTAAAAGTGTATTAAACTTTATTCCTTTGTGACATTTAAAAGAAGATACAGTCTAATCTTTATAGAACTGATTTACTTCTGATGATGAGGAACAAGACTATTAATGATATGTTTTTTTTCATGCACAATGGCAAAAAGCATAAAAGAACAGCAAACTAAATGTGGAGCGAAAAAAGTAAAGTACAATTAAACTTAATTAATACTCCAAAATTATGGTATTCGTTGTTTACAAAGTAGGTTCCCAACACATTTGCTCGATCTCTGAAAGGGGAATTTTTTGAAACTGTACTGTAAGTGTTCTTAATTAAAGCAGGGCTGTGAAAATGTGCACTTATCAGATATGGTAAGTAACAAAGTCCATGAAATTACTAATTAGAATTTCATTAAAAGGTACCGCTTTATCATCTGAGGAAATCGTAACCTTTAAAATGCTTTCAGGAAGGAAGTTTGCCTTTTCAAATGGGGAAAAGGGAAGAAATGGCTGGCTTTTGATGTAATATCTCATTTAGGATTTGAGCTAAATTGGACTATTTAAACATGTCATTGTTTTGAACGTAATTTATCAGACTAATTAATGACAGTTATTGCCTGGGTTGCGCGGTTGACAGCACACCAGGCTTCTGCAGGAAAAGATCAGTGAGACACCGTTCTGCTTGGATAATGACAGACTATTTAGGAACCCATATGAAAAGGCACATATTTTTCATTTCAGTTTCAGTTCAGCTTTCTTAAATCAAAGCCTTATATACTCTTTATAAGGCCTACTTAATACTTAGGCCTTTATATAACAGGAAATGTGCTTATAAATAAATTGTGAAGCATATAGGAATGCATTTTAAAAGGGTTTATGATGGTTCCATAAAGCCTTTAAAGTTGTTGTTAATCTAAAGTGAGACCCTGGTTGGTACCTTATAGTGCAAAGTAGAAAGGCCTATTTCAATTCCAATTGAAGTTGGTAAGTGAGACCATATACAGTCTAGTAATATATTCATATTTTTATTCATTTTGTATAGATTTAAAAGTGAGATTCATGTCTAGAGTGTAGAATATTGTAAAATGTGGCATGTGGCACTGATGCCTCCATGTGACTCCTCCCTAATTACCATTGGTCCCCTCGGTCCTTTAGGACAGGTTGTGTGTGTTGTAGGGATCGTATGTCAGCACTCAGGCTTGTTTATCTGAATGACAGAAGAGCTGGAAGAAAGGACAGCCTGTTCATCCGCTAATGACTGGTTGATTTTAGACCTGAACGCAGGTGAGGTTACAACTCCATTTGAAATTATACCAAGCATTCACTACAATCCAAGGCCCTGATTAAGGTAACTGCCAGTGTGTTGGAAAACAAGGCATGTTGAGAATGCAGCTGTTTCCTTTTGCCCAATGGGCTTCATAAACCTTTGCCTCTGAAATACCAAGCGGGGCGGCAACATTCTGTCCTACATTGTGTACATGTGTACACATGTAACGTGGAGGCAAGTGAGTCACTTACTTCTTACTACTTGTATATATTTTCACATGGTGTGGACACTGGGAAGGGAAGCAAAGTTCATTATGTCTGATCTTTATATATATATTTGTTCTACAGTTTTGTACACTGAAATGTAATTCCCTTTCTCATGTCCTAAAATGTCACGCTATAATCCTATCCACAGTATTTATGTTCATGCTTATGAAGCAATACAACTGAATAGGGGGTATCTGGATGACCAAGCATGGAATAAAAAGGAGGAAACTCGAGAAATTGATTAGCGTGGTCACTTCAGTTGAATGTGCTATAGCTTGGGGGCGATCAATGCCATTATTTTGATTTGTGGCACAACCCCGGTCCTCTCAAGTGGAAACTAATTTGCACCTCTATATGGGTGACACCTAAGCATTAGCTTTGGAGTGTGTCAGTACCTGTAATTAAACCAGATGGCCAAATAACCCCGTCAAGATGGTTAACAAAGTAGGGCCTGAACAAGCTCCTAATTCCCTGCCTGTTTCTTAAAGAAGAGCTTCGCTTACCTGTGTTCCTCAGGGCCAATTCCCTCAGCACGTTGTTACAGTGGAGTTGTTTGTGGCTGGGCTTGGATTCTGTCTTATTATGGCTGTGGGTACAAATACCGTGTATAGTAAATGGGAGAGGACATCAGGGAAGACATTTAAGTCACCGTCTCTCTGACTTGCCAAATATAACCTCAATTGACTTGCAGAGAAGCTTGTTAATTGTAAAGTCTTCCATTTCGGAAACCACAACAGCTGCGAAGGTATGCTGAATCATGTCCTCCTAACTTTGTATTGCATTTCCTTATGTCAGACAAATGTAACATTTCAATAAATCGGGTAGCCCTGCAAGGACTGTGATCCATTGCTAATGCTGGCTTTAGGCTGGGGTAGTTGTAGAAAATGCAAGTGTGGTTGAGAACCCAAACCAGTGGTACTTCCATATCCTATGCTCAACCAAGAAGCGGGTTCCACGCTGCCTTTTAATTCGCGAGACAGACAGTTTTGAGCAACACATCTATACGAGTAACAAGTACGATAACCATGCCTGCTGTCTCTTGTTATTATCATTTCTCTATTGGAGGGCATACTATGATGTAGTCACTAACACTGTGCAGTCAGTTACTGGGCTTTTAGACAAGGTACGACATAACACCGTACGTCATCGTCCCTTTCCTGTATAAAAATGCTCCGAGCTCCTCTACTGCATGTGTTTCATAACGTTTGCCTGGCAGTCAACTCTACAGAGCTTATAGCTCCACATTGCCCATTCACCCGGCTGGATCCTTACCTAAGAAAATGAAGAAGCTTCACACCAGCAAGGACAGCGGTATCTCAACCACTCTCTATAGACAGGCAATCTAGTCGCGGGCCTACTATTTGTAAAAACTAGAACAGCCTGTGCACAGTAGCTAGACCTGATGTGAAAACCATTGAGGAACAGAAGCATTGAACCCACAGCTGAGGCCACTAAAGGACGAGGATCTGACGTGAAGTTGTAAGGTTTCCTTGGCAATAGTGCTTTGAAACTGGCCGGTCCACAGTCCAGTCGATTCAAGCTCCCATCACGGCTGCATAGTTTCATTTAGTTCAGGCTCCTACAGCAGGCCTTATCAGACCGCCTCATCCCTGTAGACAACTGTGAACTGCTAGGGCTAACATGATACGCACATATCATTTCCTCTCCTAAAGCACAAGATTACAGTATCAAAATAAACATAATGAGCACGGGCAATACTCTTGTTGCCCATGTCTTATCTAAAAATACTCTAATGAGACTCTCCGACATCTAACTACCCGATTCTTGGAAGAAGCCCTTTCTTAATGATACCATAGTAGACACAGGGAGAGAGGGCGAGGGGGAGGGTAATAAGGGAGGAGGGGAGAGGAAGAGAAGGAGCGGGAAAGGAGAGAGAAAGAGAGGGAAAAAAAACATTAATTATTAGTCCCAGTGGGATCTCTTATATTCTGTCTAGCCTGGACAACACCAATTAATACAGCAATTATATCCTGGCCTATAGCGAAGGGTTGACTAAGCTGCCTAGGCCATCTGACAATTGTGTTGTGGGGTGAGGGGAGTGGATGAAAGCGAGAGAGGCGAGAAGCGCACTGAAATCAGATTACTCATCTCTGGCAAACCCCATCCCTCGTTTATCATGTATGCATGGATGATAGGGGAGATAGAAGCAAAGAGATAATTTAGTCCACAAATCTCAACTCAGCATTACTGCAACACAATCTACCCAGATATTATTTTCTGTTGGGTGTCATCTTCAGGGGACTTAAGGGCCACTTATTAGATAATAATACTGCAGAGAAAATGCCCTATGTTTACTCTTAGGCTATATCCAAGCCTAAACTCATAGTCTGAGGGGCCACTTCCGAACGCTTTAGGACAGACCTCATACTAGCTCCTCATACCATCTTATTCTTACACAGTCCCAAACACCCTTCCTCTATTTACTCGTGTTCCTCTCTCTTAGGCAGCATTTCTTTCCAAAACATTGTCCCTTCCCCTTTTGTACACTCCCCTTCACAAATGTCAAATGCCTGGGTAGATGTAAACAATAGCTCCACCTAGTTTCGGGCCTGTCCTTTCTCATCAAAGCTACAAAGGAAAGTAAATAAAGACAAAAGGGAAGGAACAATTTTCTGAAATAGAATGCAGCCCAAATCTTACTCTCCTGTAGTTATTGCATAGAAATATAACTTCTAGAATGGAAAACTCCAGTAGACTACGGCAATTTGTCATGGCTTCATTGAATGGGGATGCCTGTTCTAGTAATTGTATTCCTATGGGTTATCTTCTGTCTTGTACACTTCCTCATCATCTTGTTTTGACAAGAAGACTCTTTCCTTTTTCCTGTTCTATTTTTGAGGCTGCTGTCCCTATCCTCCCTTTCAGGCAGTGACAGCCCTTGCAGGAGCATCTTAAGCGCATATGCCCCTCTTCCCTCCAGCCACTGTAAAATCTATTCTGACAGCCAATGAAAACAACACCAATGCTTGCATGTTATCTTGACATGGCCATGTTAAGCTTCGCTCTAGTGATGCTAAATGGTCGTCATAAACCTTTTAAGAGCTGAGCAGCCTAATGTGGTCTCCCATAAAAAAACATTATGCTGTGTAATATGTTTAGGTTCAGCAAGGACTGAGGAAGCTACCGCTTCACGCTATAGTTCTCCGGCACTATATTTACTGGACAATGTGCTTAAACACACATGTATTTCTTAGAATTCATGTGAGCTGCTTATGCATTTTGGAAAATTCCAAATAAAATGTTTACATTTATTATCTGTTACTTTATCATAGAATTATCTATCGTAGATTTGGTAGCGTATGAGTGAATTTGTCTGATTCTAATTGCGTGTCATCGATTTGGTTTCCTATTCCAGGAGTTATCTAGGTTTTTCTACACGATCAATTGACAAAACAATTGCATTCTGTTATATCTTGTCTAACAAGCCCCTGGTATGCTAAAAATGATTAGATGGCGGGTATTACATTAAAAAAAACATATTTGGATTAGTGATGAACACAATCAATTCTGAAATAAGTGGAGAAATAAGTACATCCCTTCCATGGGAGACGCTTAGGTGATTGCTGCCACAAGAGGATTTGTCAGCATAACATAGGATCTCAAACAATAATGGGCGTGTGATAGGACACCATGGAACACGTCTAGTGGGAATATTCCTTGCTTGCTGCTGTGCAAATGGATTTCTCTGTTGCATGACTCACTTTAGGGGGGGTCACACAGAGTGGCACTGGTTTAACTAGCCTCTGAAAGAATGAATGTCATCATCACCATCGTCATCATTGCCATCATCATCATCAGTAGCAGCAGCAGCTACTACTACTTCTGTAATACCACAAATACCACTACTAATACATACCGATGTAAAAAAAATGGCTGCCCTCGACAGGACTCCATCTTCACTTGGTGTCATTCCCTGCTGAGGCCCCTTTCCAGGAGACAGGAGTGTTGTGTTGCGCCCATGGACTTCGCCACCCCCCCCCCCCCCCCCGTCCCCCCCGTCGTCGTCTCGGTACACAAAGCCAGAGGAGCAGGCCTCTAAGAGGAGGCGCTGTCATTGTCACCGTGAGGTGTAGAATAACAGCTCTTGAGCAGGTTGTAATTAGAGTGGCTGAGGTGTAATGAGGGTGCAAGATTCCCCCTCACTGTGCCCGGTGCCAAACTGGACCAGGCCGGGGAGATGGCACACACCATGGACCGGCATCCCAGCCAGACGGGTTAGCCACCTCGGCAGGTTTAGCTCGGTTTTGGTATTCTGAGCTCGTGCGAGATCTGAAGAGACCCAGTCTCAAACACATTGAATCTGTATCATGTTAGAGAGGGCCTGGATCCAATTCACCAAATATTCTCACCATGCTGTGAACTGGAGTTCACAACAGGTGGTAATAATGATCTTATGTAAACAATATATAATAGTGATTTAAATACACTGTACAGTTGCTGATTCGTGGACCAGTAATGGAGAGGCAACATGTTGGCAGTAGTAGATGTAATTAGTAAAGAATGTCAAGTCACTCAAGTCACAATCATGTCTGTTAGAACACGATGTGGTTCAAGAACACAGTCTTTCCAGCCAACTACTCTTTTCCCATGGTAGCATTTTCGCTTTTGTTCAGAAGAAGTGTGTACCCCCCCACCCTCTTGCCTTTTTTTTGCACTCTTGGCAAAACTAAAACTTCTGTCAGAGAAAGATTGAAATTTATATCAGTTTGTCAGGCGCAAGCCAAAAAAAATGATCTTATTCCACATTATTTTGATAAGTTTGGTTCCAGAGATAGAGGACAAACGGAGGAGAGAGGGAGGGAAGTGCCCCACGCTCCACACACCAGATAAGTGCAGAAGCCAAGATTCCTCACACTACTCCATCAACTCCTAACCTGACCCTAGAAAAAACACTTTGGTTTAGGTTGCTGCCTCTTTGCATAATATTCCGCCCCGAGCTGCAACTCTTTCCAACTGCACACAATTTTCTCAGGAATGAAATATAATCGATCCCTCGCAAAATAGCCTTGAACTGTCAGACTGAACACTGCGCTGCGTTTAGCAATCTTGGGGAGGAGGGAGTCCAATAGATCTTCACAAGTCAACCTTGCGACATGATTCCAGCAGTGTGAAACAGAAATCATCTGGGTTTTCCATTGCGTTTTCCTAAACATCTTAACATTCGAAACATTGCCTTACATTCTACTTAAATTGAGATTTTGCACATGCTCATGGGATGGCACTTTTGTTTGTTGTTCGCAATTCTTTTATTGTCAAACTAAAATCCACATTCCCCAATAACCATTGTCAGAAGCCCAGTGCATATATATTACATAACATGCTAATAGGTAGCTCCCAACTAGAATACCAGAGACATAAGTAACAAGAAACTACAGCATTAAAGGCCTAGTGTAGTCAAAATGTGATTTTCCTGTGTTTTATATACATTTCTACACTATAAGGTTGGAATAATACTGTGAAATTGTGAAAATTATGATAATTCTCTTTTAGTGGAAGAGCTGTTAGATAAGACAGCCTGAAATTTAAGCCTGTTTTGGTGGGATGGAGTTTTGGCCTGACGGTGACAGCACCAGGCGATAAATTAGTTAATAGATCAATAAGAAAGACAGTTCCAAAATCTCTCTGCCAATAACAGCGCGTTTACAGTTTTCCACTCCCCACTCAGACCAGTCCCAGACAGTCCTAGCAAAATTCTTAATTGAGAAATTGCATTTTAATGGTAAATAATCACAGTAAGGTACTTAATTGTTAGCCAACATTTGTTTTGATACTGAGCTAAAAATGGCTGCATTGGACATTTAAGTACTCCGCGTAAGTTCAAAGCACCCATTACGACATTGCAATCCAACGTTTTAAATTAGTTGGAGCCCAATGTTCCATCTGAATTTGGGGAGAAAACACAGCTCGGAAATCGTAATGAGACAGAAAAAAAATGGTTATATAAAAAATGTGTTGACAGATCTTTTTCTTTCCCCCTCATGTATTTATTTTGTAATGAACAGAAGGATTTATCTGTTGCTGAACCACCACCATGAAATGAATTTCAGCTCCTGTGTGGAGTCAACCACAGTCAGGCATATCACAGTTACAGTAAATTCACAACGGCAGCACACATTGCTGCTCATCACTGCTGTGCCAGTCCCGCACACACACACGCACACAGACACACACACACACACACACAGAGACGCGCACGGGCACGCGCACAGACACACAGACACAGACACGCACACGCACACAGACACACACACACACACACACAGACACACACACACACACACACACACACAGAGACGCGCACGGGCACGCGCACAGACACACAGACACAGACATAGACACGCACACGCACACAGACACGCACACAGACAGGCACACAGACAGACACAGACACACACACACACAGACACACACACACACGCAACCATCCATCCCATACACATTGCGGGATTTCCGAGAGGATTCACAAATACTGTGTCCACAGTTACGACCTCTTATGCTGCCTACCAAAATAAAGTAACAACTGAAAAGCTGCATGTTTGTAAATGTGTACAGTGTCATGTTCAAGCCAGCGCCCTGTGGCTCAGCAGGTCTGTACAGTCATCATTGGAACAAAATGGGTCTGTGTGCATGAAGATGCTGGTTGGCAGACACAGATTGATCTCCTCCTCAGGCAATAAGACATCCAGATTGTGACTACAATCCCAACTTGTCACTGATGTGCTTTTCCTCTGATATTTTCTTGTTCTTCTGTGTCTTGCGTCTATTTTCATTGTTGTCAAATAACCAAATCTAGTGGCCTCGTGAGTAGAATGTTATGATGTTTCTATGTCAAGCGTTTCTTTTTATATTTTTTATTTCAGTCTTCGGTGATGTATATAAAGTGTAATACTGGGATGCAAACTCAAAATTGAATACATTTCATATCTGACATGGAAAAGGTGTCTTATTTTTAAAAATTATGTTTGTGAGGTTTATAGTTTTGTTTCAAAGTAGATTAAGACTACCAAGAAACACTCTGTGTGAACTTGATTTAGCCCACTGCAGTATTATTTAAATTGCTTGTGCAAAATGTGTTATTACACTGAATGGAAACATTAGATCTAGGGATGCTGGATCATGTCTGACAGACATACTGTAACGTGTAAAGAGGTAATGACGAGATTGGCATGTGGCGAAGCCAGACAGGGGCAGCTATTTTACTCCTCTCCCATCGTGCAGGAGAGAGCAGCCCCACCCCCTACAGACACACACACACACACACACACACACACACACACACACACACACACACACACACACACACACACACACACCCCACAGCCCATAAACTCCATAATGTAGGCCATCACAGCAGCTAGCCCGCGTAAGTTGGACTACTGAGGAGCTTCCAAAATACCAGGGCAGCTCTTTCATTTCCCTGCGTTTGCTTGGTGGCAGTAAGAATGTCAATAAGAGTGAAAGAATGTCTGGGGGAAATGTCGAGAGGATTAATCAACACCTGTCCTGCTCGGATGTGGATTTACAAATGGCAGACAGACTACGAGGAAGGGAAGTTAAACAAAGATCAGCCTTGGCCGCATCCTCCTCTTATTCATCGTATGCAGATAGATTCAGTGATCCAACCTTACTCTGACCTGCAGCAGCATGTATCGCAAGGAGAATATTTGTTTGTCAGAATTTTACCTTCAACATCCTCGCAAAGTGCACAGTTTACCATGAGAGTTAATGTGTATGGACTGTATGTGAATTTTATTATTCGATTTTATATATATATATATATATATATATATATATATATATATATATATATATATAATATATATATATATATATATTATTATATATTTCTTTCACCTTTATTTAACCAGGTAGGCCAGTAGACACGCACTGAGACCTGGCCAAGATAAAGCAAAGCAGTGCGACAAAAAACATCAAACACAGAGTTACACATTAACAAACGTACAGTCAATAACACAGTAGAAAGATCTCTGTACAGTGTGAAAGACTGAGACAGAAATATGTTCAGCCATCCACATGAATGGACCTCTGATAATGTAAACATTCTGAAGGAAGAAAGTGCCCTTCTGACCTGATGCATACAAATGTGTTGTTTTCGACACCTATGATGAGATTTTGTGAAACTGTAATTACTGAGGTTTATCAGCAGGAGAACTGTAATTAGCATTAATAGTGTGGTCGTATTAATAGTGTGATCATGTAATGAATGATGCTGATATGGAACAGGCAAAATAAGATGGACTTGAGTTAGACTTGACAAGCAGTGCCAACTGTTGGTGAACTGGTTGGATCGGTTGGGATGACGATGTCGTCCCCACAGTGACTGTGCGTACATATCCCAACCAGAAGCAGGCAACATCCGCACCGAGCTAAAGACTAGAGCTGCCACTTTCAAGGAACGGGACACTAATCTGGACTCTTATAAGAAATCGTGCTATGCCCTCAGATGATCCATCAAACAGGCAAAGTGTCAATACAGGACTAAGATTGAATCCTACTACACTGGCACTGACACTCGTAGGATGTGGGAGGGCTTGCAAACTACTACGAACTACAAAGGGAACCCAAGCCGCGAGCTGCCCTGTGAAGCAAACCTACCAGATGAGCTAAATGCCTTTTATGCTCAAGCAATACTGAAGCATGCATGAGAGCACCAACTGTTCCGAACAACTGTGTGCTCACGCTCTCCATAGCCGATGTGAGCGAGACCTTTAAACAGGTCAACAAAGCCGCGGGGCCATACAGATTACCAGTACAAAGCCGTGGGGCCAGACGGATTACCAGGACATGTACTCAGAGCATGCACGGACCAACTGGCAAGTGTCTTCACAGACATTTTCAACCTCTTCCTGACCGAGTCTGTACTACCTATGTTTCAGTCGGACCACCATAGTCCCTGCGCTCAAGAAAGCGAAGGTAACCTGCCTAAATGACTACTGCCTCGTAGCACTCACGTCGGTAGCCATGAAGTGCTTTGAAAGGCTGGTCATGACTCACATCAACACCATCATCCTTGAAACCCTAGACCTACTCCAATTCGCATACTGCCCCAAAAGAGCCACAGATGACGCAATCTCAATCGCACTCCACACCGCCTCTTTCACACCTAGACAAAAGGAACACCTACAGTTGAAGTCGGAAGTTTACATACACCTTAGCCAAATACATTTAAACTCAGTTTTTCACAATTCCTGACATTTAATCCTAGTAAGAATTCCCTGTCTTAGGTCAGTTAGGGTCACCACTTTATTTTAAGAATGTGAAATGTCAGAATAATAGTGTGATTTATATCAGCTTTTATTTATTTCATCACATTCCCAGTGGGTCAGAAGTTAACATACACTCAATTAGTATTTGGTAGCATTGCCTATACATTGTTTAACTTGGGTCAAATGTTTCAGGTAGCCTTCCACAAGCTTCCCACAATAAGTTGAGTGAATTTTGGCCCATTTCTCCTGACAGAGCTGGTTTAACTGGGTCAGGTTTGCAGGCCTCCTTGCTCGCACACACTTTTTTAGTTCTGCCCACACATTTTCTAAAGGATTGAGGTCAGGGCTTTGTGATGGCACTCCAATACCTTGACTTTCTTGTCCTTAAGCCATTTTGCCACAACTTTGGAAGTATGCTTGGGGTCATTGTCCATTTGGAAGACCCATTTGCGAACAAGCTTGAACTTCCTGACTGATGTCTTGAGATGTTGCTTCAATATATCCACATACTGTATTTGTCCTCCTCATGATGCCATCTATTTTGTGAAGTGCACCAGTCCCTCCTGCAGCAAAGCACCCCCCACAACATGATGCTGCGACCCCCGTGCTTCATGTTTGGGATGGTGTTCTTCGGCTTGCAAGCCTCCCCCTTTTTCCTCCAAACATAACGATGGTCATTATGACCAAACAGTTCTGTTTTGTTTCATCAGACCAGAGGACATTTCTCCAAAAAGTACGATCTTTGTCCCCATGTGCAGTTGCAAACCGTAGTCTGGCTTTTTTTATGGGGGTTTTGGAGCAGTGGCTTCTTCCTTGCTGATCGGCCTTTCGGGTTATGTCGATATGGGACTCGTTTTACTGTGGATATAGATACTTTGTACCTGTTTCCTCCAGCATCTTCACAGGGTCCTTTGCTGTTGTTCTGGGATTGATTTGCACTTTTCACACCAAAATACGTTTGTCTCTAGGAGGCAGAATGTGTCTCCTTCCTGAGCGGTGTGATGGCTGTGTGGTCCCATGGTGTTTATACTTGCGTAGTATTGTTTGTACAGATGAACGTGGTACCTTCAGGCGTTTTGAAATTGCTTCCAAGGATGAACCAGACTTGTGGAGATCTAAATAAAAAATTTGAGGTTTTGGCTGATTTATTTAGATTTTCCCATGATGTCAAGCAAAGCGGCACTGAGTTTGAAGGAAGGCCTTGAAAAAAATCCACATGTACGCCTCCAATTGACTCAAATGATGTCAATTAGCCTATCATAAGCTTCTAAAACCATGACATCATTTTCTGGAATTTTCCAAGCTGTTTAAAGGCACAGTCAACTTAGTGTATGTAAACTTCTGACCCACTGTAATTGTGATACAGTGAATTATAAGTTAAATAACATGTCTGTTAACAATTCTTGGAAAAATTACTTGTGTCATGCACCAACTTGCCAAAACTATAGTTTGTTAAAAATAAATGTGTGGAGTGGTTGAAAAACGAGTTTTAATGACTTCAGTCTAAATGTATGTGAACTTCCAACTTCAACTGTATGTGAGAATGCTCTTTATTGACTACAGCTCAGAGTTCAACACTATAGTGCCCACAAAGCTCATCACTAAGCTAAGGAGCCTGGGACTAAACACCTGACAAATACATTTTGATTTGATTTGATCTGGTTGGCTCATAGAAGCTACTGTAGAGCACTTGCTGCCTCACCTCACCTGAGTCTAGCCAAAGGTCAGCTAGGGTGGTGAGAACATTCAACAGAAACTTGGAAGCCACAGGACACCAGTCAGTATCTTCCTCCCCTGGTTCCCTCACTCTCTCTCCATCTAAAGAGGAGGAGGGTCCTGGAGGCTTTCCCAAGCAAGGTGCAGCCACGGCACTGCTGTCACTGCCCACCTCTTCATTGCTTGCACCTGCTAAAACATTTTAGGTATTTGAGCAGCAGGGTAACACATTTGCTTTTCATTTAACCTGCCTTTGGAGACCTTTGAAGTGCATAATGGCAAAGCAGCAAAGGTTTCTCCCCCCTTAATCATTTACCTAGTGGAGGAGCATTCTCTGCAGCTAACCCCTCAAGCGGAAAACGAGTTTGGCCCGCTATTTCTTCCTCCTGTCTCCACCCACCTCTCCCTTTATCTATCCCCCCTCTCTCTCCCTTTCTCTCTCTCTCTCTCTCTCTCCATTTGTGTGGCCCTGTGTACAGAGTCAGAGGTAGGCTGGTTGTTCAGTGAGAGTGTGAAAGGGTTGAAGAGACGGTGTAGCTAACCGCCCAATGATACAACATGGTTAATTATCTTTAGCATCCACGCATGGGGGGAGTTGATTGGCGCAGCCTACACAGCCTCTCATTTGGTGCGAGATAATGATCCTTTTGTGCCTTCACATTAAACGATGAGAAACATGCAAAAGATCTGGAAGTAAAATCGAGCTGGGAATAAAGCCAAATTTGACGTAACTGTTTAATCATCTTCGAGGATGTTAGCATACGTTGCAATTTAGGCTTGTGTCTGCCCTTATTAGACAGATGGGGTATGGTGTGTGTGTGTGTGTGTGTGTGTGTGTGTGTGTGTGTGTGTGTGTGTGTGTGTGTGTGTGTGTGTGTGTGTGTGTGTGTGTGTGTGTGTGTGTGTGTGTGTGTGTGTGTGTGTGTGTGTGTGTGTGTGTGTGTGTGTGTGTGTGATTTTGTAATTTGATTATTTTGTACGGGATGACACTGTTGTCTTTCCTTTTCTCTGTTAGATGTGTGTGTTCCCGTTTGCCCTTGGAGGGAGAGGAGCTGCATTCATTTTGGATTCATCAATCAACCGTTGCTATATCACAACTTAATGAGTGGTGATTATCTGGTGTAGATGTCTATACACACTGCACTTACAGATGTCATGGAGGCTACTTCATAATATTAGGCAAGAGAGAGGAAATATAAAGACTATTTGGGTTTGCAGAGGCACAAAAATACAAATAATTTTACATTTTAACCAACGTAAAACAAAATGCACTGGTGTGTGTAATGTAATTTAGCCGCAATGAATCTCCTGATGTAAAAACAGACAAGGATGAATGAATGTCCTAAACATAAATACCAACAGAGGGCTGAGGAGAGTAAATAAACAATTGAGGGGATTTTGAGTAGTATTTGTGCACACTGGTTCTTTCAGCACACGTACGTATTTTTTGCTATATCATTGTCAATCACATCTCCACATTTTACCAGGGTCCTTCCCACTGGGCACAGACATTAGTTCAACATTTATTTTTGATTTACATTTGTCAACGAATGTGAATTCAACATGAAATCAACAAAAAATGTCACCATGACATTGGATTTAAGTTAAAAGTTACGTGAAAAAAATACGCAATTACCTTATGTTGATTCAACGTCGTCACATAGATTTTTTTTTAAGTATGACGTGGAAAAAACGTTGATTTAACCCGTTTTTGGCCAGTGGGTTGAGTGGTTCTTCTGAACGCTCAATTTAATGTAATCACCGCACGACAGCACCACCTCCACCTTGGCCAGCTGGCTCAGTCCTCCTGAGAAACTCCTGCAAAGGGGTCAATCCCCCAATCCCAGTCACCAATATGCCTAGTTATGACCCCGTACTTCTTTTCCTTTGTAGTTTCAGAAGAGTGAAGCACTGCAATCTCACTGAGACTCTCAAGGTGAAAGTTAGAGGAGTCTCTAGTAGCGCCGTCACCCAGATTGGAGGCTGCCTGACTTTTCACCTCTTGGTATTAGTTTGTGTTCATATTGCACGACTCCCTCTCTTTCGGTTATGTCATCCACAACTAAAGGATCCATTAATAAGGGCCAATATTCCTGTTATCTATAAATCCTAAATAATAGGACGGACGGATGGACAGGAGGGGGCGGACGGACAGACAGGGGGTGAAAAAGGGACATGGGGCTTAAAATCTAATAAATCACACCTGGAATCCCTGGTAGAAACTGGCACAGGGCTCCTTATATTACACTCAAATTACACCATTTGTTCTTGGGGATATTTTAATCCCAGCTGACCTCAAACTTCCCATGAACCAGGGCCTGAACAAAAGGCCGCCCACTGTCCTCGCAGTAAATCTGTTGTCTCCCTTCTGGGCCCTCAACCGGGGATCATAGATCACCACTGCGCTGCAGCTTGCTTCAATTTACTCAATTAACTCTGGTAAAGCACTTGTAAGTTCTGCAGATGTTGGTTTATTATCGGGGCCTAAAATGTACAAGTGAGTTCAGGAGTTTGGGGTTGTGGCAAGGTTGACGGAGGGGGGATGGGCGTCCGACCCCTTTCTCATATTCACTTACTATGTGTGTGAATAGAGAGAGAGAGAGAGAGAGAGAGAGAGAGAGAGAGAGAGAGAGAGAGAGAGAGAGAGAGAGAGAGAGAGAGAGAGAGAGAGAGAGAGCCTGAGCACGTGTGTTTATGTGTGCACAGATGAAGGTGTGAATAGTTTCCTTCTGCGTAATGTAGAATGCACTTTGCACTTAATCTTCCGGGTCATTTTAAAAAGCTTATCTCAGATCAGAAGAGTACAGTCTACACGGGTTGATCATTTTCCATTGCGGTATTCAAGGGTGGTGATTAACAGAGCTTTAATTGAGCCATCGGAATGACAGAGAACTTCACTAAAGATGAGCCCAGACCGAGTAAATTATTTCCAATAGCGCAGCTGTTGGATTTCCAACCTGGCCTCTCTGGAAGAAATGCTCCTCTGAAAGATCTTAGCCACATAAAATGGCTTAGTCCTCCGAGCTTGAATCATTTGCAGATGACAAACCTCGAGAGGCTGCCCGCAAATCATTATCGGGATATTATTGCAACCTCTCACAGTTGTCTTAGAAGTGACCTTGCTCAAAAAAAATCATTTGTGAAATGTAAATGTGTATTTATTTAGCGAGAGCTATCTGAAAATCACAATATGATAAAACGTAAAACAGCAGTTTTATCTCCCGTTAACCTCTATTTGGATAAATCAAAGTAGAAGTGACATGTGGAATGTAAAGTATACAGTACGGAGGATGTTAATATTAAACAGCTGTGGTTACCATCGCCATAAACCATTCCGCCGAAACCAGCCATGTGTGCCCATGGATTTCCTCCGTTCGCCAACTACATTTCAATTAAGAGCGGCAACACAGGATGACATTCATAGTGCTTTTAATATAAGGTTTTGACAAATTATTTTCCTGTGTCAAGGTAATACGCTAACTGCAGGCTAGGCTGGGCGGAGAGAGAGGCCTTATCTTTGGTCAGTGGGTGGGACAGTGCAATGGAAAGTTATTTTTGGGAGAAGCTGCACTAGTTTACTGGCTTGCCAGTTGATTAGATTTTTTTTTTAATGCTTTTTGTGCAGGTAGCATCCACGAGAGAGCTGACTTCAATTACTCTGGTTATTCACACACAAATCAAACTTATTAGGCTACTGGCAATATTTTACTGCAAATATGGTTAGATTGATTGTGACACACCCCCTAAACTCTAAAAGTGCAGAATAATGCCTGACTGGAGGGGGGATGAGCCACATAAGCTCTGGTAACCCAATATTGCAAACTCTGATATTGTAAAGTTGTCAGCCCTAAATACACAAACAAACTGCATTAGGATATTGTAATGGGGCAGCAGGTAGCCTAGTGGTTAGAGCGTTGGGCCAGTAGCCGAAAGGTTGCTGGATTGAATCCCCGAGCTGACAAGGTAAAAATCTGTCGTTCTGCCCGTGAACAAGGCAGTTAACCCACTGTTCCCTGGTAGGCCGTCAATGTAAATAAGAATGTGAACTTAACTGACTTGCCTAGCTAACTAAAAAAAAAGAATACATCTTGGAGATATAGACTTGTAATTGCAGAGATACCTTAGGTGGAAATATCAACTATGATGGATGTAACCTTTACTTTATGAGAGCTGATTAATTGCTCTTATTCGGTGCTGTGGGGTCCTGCTAGACAAAATTAAATACAGTTACATGTTTTTTGATGTTGTGGCTATTGTAATCTGCTCTAAGGAAAAATAAGTTGACTTTTTGGGTCCAAGGTTTCCTTGAAGGATTTTGTGTCTTTAGACCCCTACTCTTGTAATTAAAAGTGGTCCCTGAAAATTGCGTTCTATATCACATACAGTATGTGCAGATATGTGCACCACGTCATTGCTCTCTATCTCTCTCTTTGCTGTGTCCACCGAGCCTTTGGGTCCGCCTTGCAACCTCATGGGATAACACTGGGCAGGCATCTTGCTAGCTGTCACTCAAAGGCGAGGGGTTGAAGCTCATTGGCTAGAACTCACATGGCTAGGGGGCTGGCCCACGTGGGGGGGGGGGGGGGGGGGGGGATGTAGGGAAAATGGCGCGGCACAGCTTCAAGAAAACAGTCGCTTTCAAACTAGGGATTTCGTGGCAAATTGAGATAAGACAGAAATTCTGCTTATAGATTATGCATGTATGAACTACGTATTGACACATACAGCCCAAAGCAGGAGGTTCCAAAATCCAATATGGCTGCCATAATGGCTCTGTATCAGTACTGGCTGTCCTGATTTTTCAGCCACCTAAGCTCAACTCTGACTTTCTTGCTGAACCATCTGCGCAACTACACACTCCTGAGCACTCCGCTAGTGCTTGGTGATTTCAACACACATGTCGACTCCCCTAACTGCAGTCTCTCTACCGGCCTGGCTGATGTCCTGGACAACTTTGGACTCCAACAGCACAAGGACTTTCCCACCCACGACAAAGGATATACACTGGACCTGGTCTGTACCACAGGTGTGGAACTCGCCAAATTTGAAGAAAATGTGTCAGGGCTGTCCAACCATAAACTCATCACTTTCACCCTAGTCTTCCTCTACCCACTCAACCCAAGAAACGCTCAATTCAGTTTGAGAGTCTGAAAACAATCAACACTGGCCAGCTTACTGGATCCATCTCCTACCTTCCAGTTACTGACTCTGTGGCTCAATACAACACTGCATTGGCCTCCATACTGGATGAAGTTGCTCCTTTGAAAACCTTCATTGTGTCTTTCTCCAAATCTTCAAGCTGGTATACTGAGGAACTAAGCTCTCTCAAAGCAACTGGCCGTCGTCTAGAATGACAGTATCAGAAAACTGGGCTAACTGTACATGCGCAGATGTATGAGCAACATCAGCAAGAATACAAACAGGCCTTAAATGCAGCTCGGACATCCTACTACTCCCAACGGATCAGCAACGGCAGTGGTAACTGTGGTTGCTGTTTTCTCCTGTGAGCAAGCTCCTCCAACCTGTGAACAATTTTGCTACCTCAGCCTCCCCAGAAAGGGTACAATCAATACCTGTGCTTCTTCCGAAGCAAAATTGAAACCATCAATAACACCATCCTTTCCAGCCCCGGTGGTTGAGCTACCCAGTCCCAAGGTTCTCCACTTTCACCAAGCTAACCGAGCTGGTTAGGACAATGAGGCCCACCACTTGCTCACTTGACCCTATCTCCACCTCCCTTGTCTAGACCTACTTATCTGCTCTGGAGCCTTTCTTCACAGAAATTAACAACGTGACCCTCCTCAGCTCAAACTGGCCGTAGCCACACCAGTACTTAAAAAGCCTGGATCTGACCCTGAACATAACCAGAACTACAGGCCTATTTCCAAGCTGCCATTCCTGAATAAGCTCCTTGAACGTGCTGTTTCTAGTCAACTCCAAAACCATCTGGCCACTCACAGCCTACTTGAGCCCTTCCAGTCGGGTTTCAGAGCTAGACGCAGCACCGAGACTGCCCTGGTAAGGGTCACCAATAACCTCCTCATGAATGCTGACTCTGGGGCTGTCTGAATCCTCATACTGGTCAGCCACGCCATCCTGCTGGACTGCATGAAGAAGCTCCTGGGCCTGTCAGACACTGTCTTGGACTGGTTCAGGTCCTATCTCACTGATCGCTAGCAGTTTGTAGCCATCAATCTTAGTAGGCCAGACACAGTTGTGGTCTGACAGGGGGTCCCTCAAGGCTTGGTCCTGGGTCCACTACTGTTTTTTAACTACATTCTACCACAGGGAAACGTATTTTTATTTTATTTTTTATTTTATTTCACCTTTATTTAACCAGGTAGGCTAGTTGAGAACAAGTTCTCATTTGCAACTGCGACCTGGCCAAGATAAAGCATAGCAGTGTGAACAGACAACACAGAGGAAACATGGACTGGGCTTTCACTTTTATGCTGACGGCACTCAGCTGTATGTCTCCACAAAAACTACAATCCTGATCAACTGCCTATAGGACATCAAAGCAAGTACCTGTCCAAAGCATGGATTTTCCTCAATATTGATGGTGTCAAGGTCGTCCCCTCCAGTGAGGGTTGCAAACTGGGTGTTATATTTGAAAGTCAGCTGTCATTTGAGGCCCACATCAATAGTATGACCAAAGTCACATTTTTCCATCTATGCAACATTGCCAGATTACAACCTGGGATATCACAACATGCAGCTTAGCGACTCATCCATGCTTTCACCTGATCCTGTCTGGCCTATTGTAGTGTCTTTTTTGTTGGCGTATCTGCCAAGTGCCTAAACAGGCTACAATATGTCCAGAACTGTGCTGCACATGTCCTCACCCCCGTCCCCCACCCAACCCCCCCGCCCCCCAGCACATTACTCCAGTGCTGTTCAACCTCCACTGGCTCCTTGTGCTCACGCATCGACTACAAAATCCTGGTTCACACCTACCAAACTATCCACAACCCAAGTACCTGTCTGAGCTCATTCTACCCTCCTGCCCCACACGCACCCTTCGCTCCTCCAGGCCCGTCTCTGTTCAGCAGCCCCACAGCAGACTAAAAACTATGGGTGATGTGGCTTCAGTTGAGCGACTCTGTGGATGTGGAACGCACTTCCAGACACTATTAGGGCTGCAGGGTCTCTGTCCTTCTTCAAGGCACAGTTGAAGACTGTGCTGTTCACAAAAGCTTTCAAAGACCTCTGCTAATTTTGTTCTCATGTCCTCCGGATCTGGTGACACCTGTACTGTATGTAGAGTTGATTGTTATCTGTGTTCTATGTTCTGTGTTTTGGATTGTTTTTATTAGTGTTATTAGTATTTTATACATTTTTTGCACCTTGGTTCTAAGAAAAGCACTGTGCAAATTGAATGAATTATTTATTATTATGATAACATTTGATGGAGGTTAAATCACGTGTAAGTAGGAATTTTGTAGATTACAGGCATTTTTTTCACAATTGTGTACAACACTCAAGGCCATAAAGACTGTTCTGGTGTAAATACATTTTATTCTGAATCCAATATGGCCAACATGATTACACTCAAAAACCTTTGTCTGCATATAACTGGCCCTTGTTAATGTTGTATTGTGTTATATTGTGTTAGTGTCTCATAAAACGCTTGGTATACAGTATCTGGGACAATAAGTGGCATTGCCATGCTGCTGTTTTGCTTGATTAGCTGTACCCATATCTTTTTTGAATGTGTGTTCATGTCTAAATCACAGCATATCAACAATGTAAGTCCACAAAATACAATAACCAGCCTTTCACGACACAAGCACATAGTAAACCCGAATTACAGGAAAGCAACCTTTCATACAACAGTCAGCTACTCTAGTTGCGTGTATGTACAGCTCTAAACTTCCCCCTCTTTACGCCAACTGAAACTAAGTGTGCAACGTTGATTCAGTCTTTGAGGTGTACAGGACACTAGTGTGGCCTGACAGGGTGAGGAGACAAAGTAGCCAGTGTTAGTTGCAGTTCTGGTGGCCTGACCAGCTTGCACAGCTAAATAATCATTCTGAGCAAGCTGCAGTGACAAGGACAGTATCCTTCCTGTACGACTGGCGGGATATTGGGGCTGTGGGGTGATCAGTTTCCACTTCCACAGTTCGGTATAGGAAATCAGCAGATGCGGCTTGCATGCCAACAAGACACATTGACTAAATGGAATGTTAATTGTGGGACAATATTAATTGTGGGTGGTTGGCTGTGATTGCGGTCTGGGGCAAGCCCAGCAGAAGATAAGGAGAGTGGCAGACAGGTGAGGGAGACCTCAGTTTAACTAGAGGTTACTTAAAGGGTAGGTCATAGAGTACGATTAAGACTAAGAAGCATTTTGAGGGACGTAGCACAGCTCCTCACACATATACATTTGACGATGATCCCTAGACTTTGATTGACAGTAAAGGGGTTACAGAGGAGTTGGAGCTGGTCAAGCAGGGTGCACAAAGGCACAGTCAATCCCCATCCAACATACACAATGACATACAGCATCTCTGTTTACGTTTGACCATCCTAAGGGGGCTCTCGTTTGCCATAGATGGTATATGTCCTTAAAGGGATGTTGGGATTACAGCACAGTTTCCCAGACCAAAGCATGATAGGCACATATGAGGGTAATGCACTCCAGAACTTTCCAGATGGCATTTTGGCTGTTGAATGGTATACTGATATGTGGTAGTCCAGTTCCATGGTGCCTCTGTCTGTAGTAACTGCCAGAGGGGAGGGCTGATGGTGGATGGTGTAGTGAGCCTATCGAGGACAGTGTGCTTGGAGGTTCAGGATGGCATTGACATTTTCAGAGGTGCAATTCCTATCATATGTGAAGGCCCAGTAAGTTGATAGCATTTCTTGTCAATGAGTCAGGTTGCGTTGGTTCAAATGTGGTGAACACCTATCCTATGAGCTTGTCATCATATGTGGTTGCATCCTCCCCATACACCATAATGTCACCAAGTCAACATCAGGGGCAACTCCAGTGCAAACCGCCAGGATGGTGGACATGACTGTCTGGAAAAGACAATGTACCAGCTCGACCTGGCCATTATAAGAGTGCACCAGAATATCCCAACGTGCATCACAAATGCAGTGAGCCAGCGGAAGGACATGTTGGATTGAGGCAGCCGCATTGGACCAGCCATGAATCTCAAAGTTCACTTCTAAACGATATGGAGGTGACTTAAGAGCTCAATCCTGGAGGAACAAGTTATAGCCTACCACAGTGGGGTCAAGTTGTAGAGCTAGGGAGAGGGTGTCCAGGGTTGGATTCTCTTTGTTTTCATCGGAGCCTCTGAGTTGCATCATTGATCCTCAAAGACGCTTGTGACTTGGAATAGTTGGTGTTGTCATGCCAAGCAGTCTGCTGCCTTTTAAAAAAACATCCATACAAAGGTGTTTGAGTGTAATTATGGCTGGCATATTGGATTCCCAACATAGCCGAATTGCACAAAAATAGTGTAGAGTACAGGTCACAATAATAGTACACAAATCTGAAAGAAACATGTGTAATTGTATGTATTTTTGTCAGGCAGGACCATATAGCACTCAATAAGAGCAAATTTGACAAATATTATTCAGATAAACCAAAAAGTAAAGCTTATATTCATCATAAATATGTATTCAATGATATTTCCGCCTATTGCATTTCTGTGTTTACAGGTCTACATTTACAAGATGCATTAAGATATCTTGATGCAAATATCCTAACGCAGACAACTGACTACTTGTATTCCAAACTGTAGCAATATCAGAGCTTGAAATATTGGGTTACATGAGCCATCACCCCTTCAGCCAGACATTAATCTGCACTTTTATAGTTTAGGATGTGTGTCACAATATCCATCAATTGAACCACTTTTGCAGTCAAATAATTGTATACATCCATCCATTTCATAAATGGGATATATATATATATATAGTTCTACCTCTGGAAGGTGTATCTCAAAAAATTAAAGCCCTTTTTGAGAACTGGCCATTAGCCTACAATACAGTATTCAGTATGTCTTGGTATTGTATTTATCTGATGGTTTTATCAACTTGACAGGCACCTCAGTTTGTTCCAAAATAATAGTATTGGGTTAGAGACTGTCAGGCAGACCAAGATAGTCACACAGACGGTAATACTTCTTCGAGTCAATCATTCAGTGCTAAGTTGATTGTCAATGCATTCATATTGAGTAACATATCAATTATATTTTATATGAATGCAAGCAGCATAGTTGACCTTTCCTATTTTATATTAGTGACCCCACTACATTTTATTAGGATGTTTAGCTTCCAATAAAGAGGTTATGTTACCAGAGCACTCATTGTGAAATGTATTACCTCCATGCAAATGCACACACTTTGACAGAGAAGACAGTGTAGAAGAGAGAGATAACTATTAGAACTATTTCTCCTCTTTGAATTATGAAATGTGTTGCCAAGTCTTAGGCGGGCAATAAGAAGGTATTCACTGCTAATCATATTCCTTGTGGACCTTTTTTTAAAAATGTTTTATTCATGTTAATGCGCCTTATTTTCTGTTTGAGGTATATTCCGCCGAATTACCAAACATATTTAATTGTTAATCTATCTGAATTGAGACAAGCAACATCTTGTCCAATAAGCCCTAAATCATCTTGATCCAATTATGCTAGTACAGAGACATTTGTAATCATCTGCCATCCATTCAACCAATCCTCTCAACAACACAAGCATGCACACACCAAGGTTACTACAGTTTGTGTTTTTATTTGATTTTTATTTTTATTTCTATTTTTATTTGATTTTTAGATTAGTTTCAGTTAGTTTTCAGACGTAATTTGCTAGTTTTTATTTAGCTATAACTGTATAAAATATTAATATTTTGTTTTTATTTTATTTCATTTGAGTTTAAGTGTTAAGGGATAGAAAGCATGCGTGGGAGGCTAGGAGACATTTGGGTTGTCAATTCTTGCAACTAGGAGGCAGTAATACATAAGGTGATTGCTGAGGTCATAGGTTAGGTTAGCCCTTCTCAAGACTCATCAAGACTCATCATTCCACATCCATTTTGATTAGCTGAGGTGATTTGGTCAAGTGTGAAACGCTCTCTCTAAAAACAATTGATGCGTGATTGCGGCTGTGGTCAATTATTCAAATGAGAATCCTATGGCCTTGGTTTTCAATTTGACTTGGATTTTAAAGGAATAACGTAGAGACTGGTGCAAAACACACGGTGGAAGGAAACTCTCTCGCCCATGTTTACAACAATCCAATGCTTTTTAACTTTAGTAGTGCATGTAAGAAGAATCAAGTTAGCAACCTTGCCGAGTTTTTCCCTGTTAGCTAGTTATGGCTAGTGATAGTGATGCACCAGCTAGGCTTTTTGAAACATTGGCATCTCCTGACCGCATTTACCCACCAGATTCAGTAGCTTGCAATGTGCAGGGGTACCAACCTTACTTTATTTTATATTTGAATTTGATCACGGTCTATACCTGTTGTATTCGGTGCATGTGACAAATAACATTTGATTTGATTTGAAAACCACCCAAAAGCTTGAAAACCCCATTAGATTTTTGCCCAAAGTAATACAAAAAAAAACTTAAACTGAACATAATTCCTGATGGTTTTTATTTATTTTAGTTAGTTTTGGAGTCAAAGATAATAGGTTCAGTATAGTTTTAATTATTCAAACATTTATTTCTGTTTAGTAAATTGTTTTTTCATGATTATTTTTCGTTTTTGGTTTAAGTTTCAGTTTACTATAATAAAACACATGTGCACGCACACACGCGCGTACACACACACACACACACACACACACACACACACACACACACACACACACACACACACACACACACACACACACACACACACACACACACACACACACACACACACACACACAGACACACACACACACACACACACACACACCATTTTCAATTCCTCATTCTCTGCTTGTCTGAGATGAAGCATAAAAGTTGTGCTTTGGGGAACACAAAGGAATACAAATGTTTTAAATAAAGTCGAAAGAAGAAGCTGACCCTTTCATGAGGAGGTCAAGGGTGTGGGGGTGAAGATTGTAAATGACATTCTCACCCCTGGGCCTCCTCTAATAGGTTTTGGAGAAGAGGACAGGGCCTGCTCATTTCTTCACTGTCTTCATTGACAAGTCCACAGGGAGTGATAGGGAAGTATGTAGAAGTGTAATGAACTTGTTTGCCTTTTCTAAAGCCCTCCCTGTCATCTAAATCACTGCTTCAGCGAACTGGCCACTATTCTCTCTCACCCACATCTGCACTTGCTTTACAATGTAGTTCTGCTATGGGAGCAGCATCCAATCTACACACTACAGAATTGCACTTGATCTGAGCACTACTAAACTGACCAAATTTGGAGAAATTGTGCTAAAAACACAATTTTCGATGAATATTTTGCAAAAATGATGAACCAACATGCATTTATTTACAATGATATGTGAAGTATAGTAGTTATTCAACATGCAAAACAAAGCACTCTTAACATTGTCCGAACAGTATTCAGTGATAGAAAAGATGCCAGTTAGTCTAAGGTGTCAGATTGCAGTGCAGGCTGGATCGCACCCTACTAGAATCGGATTGGGAAGGAGCATCACGAACATGTTAGACTGGCAGGTCTGCTCTTGGTTAGCAGAACAGATCTTTATCTCAGGGTGGACTGGGCCTGGCAACTGTGGTATTCCAAGCAGATTGATTGGCAACATTTCTCTTTGTTCCCTCCTGCCCTCCCCTGTGTCCCTCCCGTGATGTAATGGTATTATCAATTATTCCCCATTAATTTAGCAAAAACAAATAAGCACCTCAGTGGACCGCCCTTTTAACATGTGGTTCTGATTTCTGGAATCTCTGTCAATGGCCACTGTTGGGTTAATCCTTTGGCCAAAGTGGCCTGCCCCGGAGAGCCTTTATAAAAAACATCCCTAGAAAGTAATGTTTGGGCTCTTAAATTATTTAAAAAATGTACAAACAAGGGCACATGTTTGAAGATGGCTGCGGTTTTATGGGGTCTTCACCAACCGTGCTATTTTTTTTTCTTTTTTCGCATTGTTTGTCATTTATGTGGTACATAATGTTGCTGCTACTGTCTCTTATGACCGAAAAGAGCTTCTGGACATCAGAACAGCCTTCTGGACATCAGAACAGCGATTACTCACCTCGAATCGGACGAAGAATATTTCTTTAATGAGTCAGTGAGTCAGATGGGAAGGATATACTCCAACCACCCAAATTGTCCCTCATCCCTGCCATTTGCTGGAAAAAGAAACAGAGATTTTACAGAAAGAGATCGGGGTGCCTTGTGAGGATCAGGCGACGAGTGGATAATCTGCCTTTGCCATTCCGTACTGATAGCCAGACTTCAATCATTGGAAAACAAATGGGACAAACCTAAAGCACGTACAGTTGAAGTCGGAAGTTTACATACACTTAGGTTGGAGTCATTTTCTTTTTCATTTTTAATGACTCCAATCTAAGTGTATGTAAACTTCTGACTGTCTAAGTGTATGTAAACTTCTGCATTGTAGACAATGCTGTTCATTGTCTACAGCTCAGAGTTAAACCATAGTGCCCTCAAAGCTCATCACTATAGCTAAGGACCCTGGGACTAAACACCCCTCTCTGCAACTGTATCCTGGACTTCCTGACGGGCCGCCCCCAGGTGGTAAGAGTAGGTAACAACACATCCGCCACGCTGATCCTCAACACGGGGGCCCCTCAGGGGTGCGTGCTCGGTGCGTGCTCGGTCCCCTCCTGTACTCCCTGTTCGCGCATGACTGTACGGCCAGGTATGACTCGAACACCATCATTAAGTTTGCAAATGACACAACAGTGTAAGGCCTGATCACCGGCAACGATGAGACAGCCTATAAGTAGGAGGTCAGAGACCTGACCGTATGGTGCAAGGACAACAACCTCTCCTTCAACATGATCAAGACAAAGGAGATGACTGTGGACTACAGGAAAAGGAGTATCAAGCACACCATCATTCTCCTCTATGGGGCTGTAGTGTAGCAGGTTGAGAGCTTCAAGTTCCTTGGTGTCCACATCACCAACAACTAACATGGTCCAAGTACACCAAGACAGTCGACAGAAGAGGGCACGACAAAATCTATTCCCCCTCAGGAGACTGAAAAGGTTTGGCATGGGTCCCCAGTACATCACCGGAGCCAAGCTTCCTGCCATCCAGGAGCTCTACACCAGGTGGTGTCAGAGGAAGGCCCTAAAAATGGTCAAAGACTCCAGCCACCCTAGTCATAGACTGTTCTCTCTGTTACCGCATGGCAAGTGGTAACGGAGCGCCAAGTCTAGGTCCAAGAGGCTTCTAAACAGCTTCTACCCCCAAGCCATAAGACTCCTGAACATCTAATCAAATGGCTACCCAGACTATTTGCATTGCCCCCCCCTCCTTCTACGCTGCTGCTATCCTTTGTCACTTTTATAACTCTACCTACATGTACATATTACCTCAATTACCTCAACACCGGTGACCCCGCACATTGACTCTGTACCGGTACCTCCTGTATAAAGCCACGCTTTACTGCTGCTCTTTAATTATTTGTTAATCTTATCTTTTCATTTTTGTAGGTATTTTCATAAAACTGCACTGTTGGTTAAGCGCTTGTAAGTAAGCATTTCACTGTAAGGTTAAAATACCTGTTGTATTCGGCACATGTGACAAATACAATTTGATTTGATTTGATTATCGAGTGTATTTACATGTGTACATATGAACCACGATAACTACATGTTTTTTAGAAGGTTACTTTTTATGAAATGTGTATTTAATGGTTGCATGCTAATTTCTAACCGCTAGCTATTTTAGTGATAGGTGATATCTAGCCTTCCATTTCATCCTAGCTAGCTATTTTTAGCTTCTGTTATTGTTAACTGTTACATTTAATAAACACTCCTAAAAGAGATGTTAATGGATTTGAAAATGTGTGAACATGTTTGGTTTTGGAATGAATGTAAACAGATACTTTTCTAGAAAGAGATTATTAGATTATTAGAAGCTACTGTCCTTTATACAATGGGTGGGTCTAATCCTGAGTGCTGCTTGGTTAAAACCGCATTCCAGCCGGTGTCTATTCCACAAGTTAGCCTCCAGCTAAATCTATGATGTTAAAATGCCAATTTACTCTGTTCCATCTGACTGCGCAATCCACTGTCTCATCAGCCCAGCCAGGCAATTTAAAACTTGGGCTACACTATAAAAGCATCCAGACATTATCTCAAAATGTGCTCACAGTGTCCTGAAGAGTGAAAACATTTTCTGTGCCAGGCTAAATTGTGCCTCATTATCTCATTGTTATGGATGTCTATAGAAAACAACTTAAACAAATGCAAATGCAGCTACTTTGCTGTTATTCTGGCTGCACTTTTTGACGTGACTGTAAATTAGTCATAGTTGGCGTAGTTGGCTAGCTAGCTAGCTAGCAAGCGAAAATAACTTTTCCAGACAGTTCAGCAATGGAACATTTGGAATGAACGACTGGGTTGCTTCCGTAGATACAGAACAAAAAGACTGAACAACTGGGTTGCGTCTCTAGCAACCGGCCTATTAACTAATTTTCCATCAGGTGATGCCACCAGGCAGGCCAAAACTCCATCTTACCTAAACAGGCTGAAGTTTCAGGCGGTCTTTTCTTACAGCTCTTACACTAAAAGGGCATTGTCATCATTTTCACAATTTCACAGTATTATTCCAATCTCATAGTGTGGAAATATATATGAAAATAAAGGAAAATCACATTTCTGATTGCACTGATTGGTACTTGGCATTTTTGTAATGTTAGTGCAAAAATACATTTCATTGTGATCAATCGCTTTGTCTGAAAGCTTTCAAAATGCACTGAAAACATCCAAAATACATAATATATATAGTTAAAAATGTCACGTGTGCTTCCTATCCGGCCTCTAGCTCACCAGGCTGCTCGTTACGGCGCACACCTGTCACCAGCGTTACACGCATAATGACACTCACCTGGACTCCATCACCTCCTTGATTACCTGCCCTTTATATGTCACTCCCTTTGGTTTCTTCCCAAGTCGTCATTGTTTCTGTTCCTGTTCCATGTCGGTGCGGCTGTTTGTGTTACCTGTTTGTTTCATTTATTAATTAAATGTATTCACTCCCTGAACTTGCTTCCCGACTCTCAGCCTACATCATTACAAAAAACAACAATGTGACGTCAAAACAAGTTGACATTGAGTGGGATTTATCAATTTATCTGATTTTGCTAACCGTTACTTGGGACAAAATGAAGATGTCAATATTCTTGTCATGCTTTTTATATGTATTTCATTTTATTACAGCTCAATTTGAGAAAATTCTAAATCAAATCCTGCGATTAACTCGATTACATTGGTAAACGTTTTACAGCCCTATGTTGAATTGAACAGTCAATATACTGAGAGTGACAGAAATATATCATTAATTTACAGTACATTGGAAGACAAACCCAGTGTTGGCCCCCTTGGCCTAATGGTCAAGACATTGGCTTCTCCTGTGGGACACTTGGGTTCAAATCCCACCGGTTACAAAAGCACATGTGAAACTTAGAATAGCAAATGTGAAGTCTGACTCATGTGTTTTTTTTGTTTACACATTACATTTTTCACGTGATTTGTTCACATGAAAAATGTACATGTGAAAAATCCATGTGGAACTTCACAAGTGTCCGAAAACTACAGTATTTCACGTGAATTTTTTCATACGAGTGTTCATACATGTGTCCGAATCAACATGTATTTTTTCCGCGTGATTTCTTCGTGTTTTGTAAGGGAGGTCATGGTTTCCTCCTCCCTCTTTTTTCTCCCTTCCTCCCTCCATTCTCTTCGCTCTCCCTGGACTGCTGTCCTGAAGTCTGTGTCCAGTGAGTGGTCTTCTCTCCTACCCTGAGTCATTTTGTTTGCTTATCTTTGCAGTAATCTGAAGTGAAGCTGGAGGCACATATTTGTGAATTTGCAATTGGTTTTCTATTGCCAATAAATCTTGATTGGGTGTCTTACTGTTATCACTAAGTCCTTTTTCAATTAACCAGATTCATTATGTCCAAATGTTTTACATACAGCTGTAGTGACAAGAAAGCCTTCCTCTACATATTTTGTTATATGCGAGTAGCCTTATACATATTTATGTCCATTTAAATCATCATTATATAAGTAGATTATTTTGAAAAGAGATAAAAAATCATGAAAGGACTATGAACTCACACTGCTGTCACAAAAAAACATTATTTAAACATACATTAGTCCTGAAATATGGTATGATATATACAGTGCCTTGCGAAAGTATTCGGCCCCCTTGAACTTTGCGACCTTTTGCCACATTTCAGGCGTCAAACATAAAGATATAAAACTGTATTTTTTTGTGAAGAATCAACAACAAGTGGGACACAATCATGAAGTGGAACAACATTTATTGGATATTTAAACAAATCAAAAACTGAAAAATTGGGCGTGCAAAATTTGTACACATCTCTGTGTGTGGAGTAAAGGTGGACTTGAGTTTTTTCCCCTCCGGTTGCATATTTAACATGCTGGTAGAAATGAGGTAAAACTGATTTAAATTTCCCTGCATTAAAGTCCCCTGCCAGTAGGAGCGCCGCCTCTGGATGAGCGTTTTCCTGTTTGCTTATGGCCGTATACAGCTCATTGAGTAAGGTCTTAGTGCCAGCATCGGTCTGTGGTGGTAAATAGACAGCAAAAACTCTCTAGGTATGTCTTACCAGAGGATGCAGTTCTATCCTGCCGATACAGTGTACGACCCACCAGCTGTATGTTATTCATGTCGTCATTCAGCCATGACTCTGTGAAACATAAGATATTACAGTTTTTAATGTCCCGTTGGTAGGATATACATGCTTGTACTGTAGTTCGTCCACTTTATTATCCAGCGATTGTACGTTGGCCAATAGTACCGATGGCAAGGCACCTCAATCTTCCGCGATACCTCTGTCTCCTTCTCCTGCGAATGACGGGGATGAGGGCCTGTTCGGGTGTTTGGAGTAAATCCCTCTCGTCCGATTCATTAAAGAAAGATTATTTGTTCAGTTCAAGATGAGTAATCGCTGTTCTGATGTCCAGAAGCTCTTTTCTGTCATAAGAGATGGTAGCAGCAACATCATGTACAAAATAAGTTACAAACAATGCGAAAAAACAAACAAAATAGCATGGTTGTTTAAGAGCCCATAAAACGGCAGCCTTTCCCTCCGGCGCTACCTTAAAAGCAATGGCATCTTTCATTAAAAGCAATGCTCTTGTAAGTTGCCCTGGATAAGAGCATCTGATATTTGTTTATTTGGATCCTCATTCATCATTATACAAGTAGTGCTAAATGACTACAATGTAAAATGTACAAAATAAAGTAATGTTTCAAATGACTCAGAGACCCACTGAATACAATATTCTGAGTAGCAGCTCGAGGGTTAAGGTCAACTGCTATCCCCCTACTAATGCCTTCCAAAATGTGGATATGCCAGTCATTTGCACTCCATTTTCCTGTACTGATGCCTCTCCTGTTCTCTGAATGGTGACTCTAAATGGACTGGCATACTCAGATCACCATGACCCCTCTCTGCAGTGCTTGAACATTCATGGCTCATTTGTGAATCTATAGGCATATTTCTTGTTTCAAAAGAGCTGTTTCCAAGAAGTGCCAAAAACTGACAAGAGAGAGATCCTCATTGCGACTTTATTTTATTCTAATTAAAGTTGTTTATCACTCCAAAGCTATCAGGGGGTGGAAATTGCAAAACAGTTTATCTAAAGTGATTAAATCAACCAGCAATGATTTTGTTCATGACAAAAATGTTATCTAGACTCCTGTGTTTTCTTGATAGCAGAGCATGTGTTGGTTGTGTGATTGCTTCCCTGCCTATCCTATTTACTTTAGACAGAGAGAACACCAAACTTCGAGCCCTGTGTCTCGCCTCTCTCGCTAGTTTGCCATACAGTGATTCCTGCAGAGAAATCAAGGACCCTGAAGCGTGTTAATGCTCACATATTGAAGTCTTACAGCATGGTTAAGATACAGTACCTATGAGGGAAGAACACAGATAAGAAGGTGTGGACAGTGATGCGAAGTTTTTCCAGTGCATGTTCATGTAATATTGCATTTAAACACTGTAAAAGTGATTTGACTCCTCTTCGGACTTTCAACTTTAAACATTGGGCGGTGCAGTCTGTAGAACATATTTATTCTAGATTTAGACATGTACTACATGTACTACTACAGATATTTCTTGGGGAGTATGTGTATGTGAAAGCTAGATATGAAAGAAATCTGTTGAGGTGCTGAGCAGGGGCGTTTAGCCCAAAGCCAGTAGAGGGTTCTGGGGGCATCTTCCCCCGGGCATATAAAAAGAAGGAATTTCAAGAGCTAAATGCATGAATTTGATAACATATTTTTCAGGTAACTTGCACCTTCCCATCTGCTTCGGCAGACACTACCAGTACTCAATTACAGTCGCTACTGTGGGTCTCTCTACTCTGGAACATTCTCTACTCCCTACTCTGGAACACATACATCTACAGTGTGTTGCCAAAAACCTCCATACCACTCAACAACGTCAAACATAGACTCTGACCTGTCCAATGAACCATACTGATTAAAGAATTCCACAGTACCCAAACACCCTCTCTCTTTCACACACATGCACATTCACACTCTGCAGTAATTCGAATCGATAGAGCAGCTTTAAGTGATACAGTCAACTGTGTGCTCACCCCTCCTCTGCCTCTCTCCATCGCTTTCTCTTTGTCGTCTGTTGCTGTCTGTCTTGTCTGCCCTCTTCTGTTGCTGTCTCTTAGACGTATATGTTGCTGTCTCTTGTCCACCCTCCTCTCTCGTCCTGTCCCGGTTGTAAAAAAGTGCAAACTAAACAATTGTTTTAATAGTCATTTCACAGGCCTTTTCACCTCACCTGCAAATTCTTTGTAAACCATGTTTTACTTTATCACTGTGCAATTAAATAAAATGAATTAGAATCTATAGAGCAGCATGAAGTGATGCAGTCTACTTTGTGCTCAACCCACCTCTGTTCTCTCTCCATCTACCCTCTTCTGTCACTTTCCCTATGTCTTGTCTATTGCTTTCTGTATCTTGTTTGTTGCTGTCTCAGGTTCTTGATTATTACTTTCTCCTTTGTCTATTTTCTTCTGTTATGGCCTGTTCTGTTCTTCTGGTGTCTCTTTCCATCATACCCTATACTTCTGTTGCTGTCTCTATGTATTGTCTGCTGTGTCTCTCTACATCATATCCTTCTCTTCTCTTTCCATCATACCCTATACTTCTGTTGCTGTCTCTGTGTCTTATCTGGTGTCTATCTCCATCATATAATCTTCTGTTGCGGTCTCTGTGTCTTGTCTGGTGTGTCTCTTTAGTTTTGCACTCCAAAATGGTCAAGGGGATACTGGCGTAGCTTAACTTGTTTTGGGCCTGTGTTTGGGTCACCTAAATCATCCTCTTCCCCCTACCAGTTTCCCCTGGATTCCGCTGTTCCAAGTGCTCCACTGGCCTGCTGTTCTCTTCTGTCCTCCTCCTTGGCTCATCTGCAAGGTAGCAAGGTAGAGGTGCAACATGTCATTAGTTTGTTTTAAAGTTACTGTACACTGACACGACCAGGGCGAATCAACTGAAAAGAGAAACGCAAAGGTCAGCATTACCGAGCAAAACAACTCCAAACATGACAAATATGAAGCGACATAGCCCAAGATGTATGAAAATGAACAGACATGAGCCAAAAACATTTACCTGTAGAATGGAAGAAGTTCTAAGACCTCAGTTATTCATTTCATTTTGTGAGATTTTTAGATTCCATAACATTTGAGGACAAATCATTTAAGGGCCTATGTTTTTTAAATGTTTTGTTCACCTCCAATCTAACCACACAGCTGGCAATGTATTCCCCTCTCTTTCTGGCTGCCATCCCCCTTCAAGTTTGGTTATTTGTCATACACACACATACAGTTGAAGTCAGAAGTTTACATACACCTAGGTTGGAGTCATGAAAGCTCATTTTCAACCACTCCACAAATGTCTTGTCAACAAAACTATAGTTTTGGCAAGTCGGTTAGGACGTCTACTTTGTGCGTGACACAAGTCATTTTTTCCAACAATTGTTTACAGACAGATTATTTCACTTATAATTCACCATATCACAATTCCAGTGGGTCAGAAGTTTGCATACACTAAGTTGACTGGGCCTTGAAACAGCTTGGAAAATTCCAGAAAATGATGTTATGGCATTAGAAACTTCTGATAGGCTAATTGACCTAATTTGAGTCAATTGGAGGTGTACCTGTGGATGTGTTTCAAGGCCTACCTTCAAACTCAGTGCCTCTTTGCTTGACATCATGGGAAAATCTAAAGAAATCAGCCAAGACCTCAGAAAAAGATTGTAGACCTCCACAAGTCTGGTTCATCCTTGGGAGCAATTTCCAAATGCCTGAATGTACCACGTTCATCTATACAAACAATAGTATGCAAGTATAAACACCTTAGGACCACGCAGCCGTCATACCGCTCAGGAAGGAGACGTGTTCTGTCTCCTAGAAATTAACATACTTTGGTGCGAAAAGTGCAAATCAATCCCAGAACAACAGCAAATGACCCTGTGAAGATGCTGGAGGAAACAGGTACAAAAGTATCTATATCCACAGTAAAACGAGTCCCATATCGACATGAAAGGCCGCTCAGCAAGGAAGAAGCCACTGCTCCAAAACCGCCATATAAAAGCCAGACTACGGTTTGCAACTGCACATGGGGACAAAGATAGTACTTTTTGGAGAAATGTCCTCTGGTCTGATGAAACAAAAATAGAACTGTTTGGCCATAATGATCATTGTTATGTTTTGAGGAAAAAGGGGGAGGTTTGCAAGCCAAGAGAACACCATTCCAACCGTGAAGCACAGGGGTGGCAGCATCATGTTGTGGGGGTGCTTTTCTGCAAGGGGGACTGGTGCACTTCACAAAATAGATGGCATCATGAGGCAGGAAAATTATGTGGATATATTGAAGCAATATCTCAAGACATCAGTCAGGAAGTTCAAGCTTGGTCGCAAATGGGTCTTCCAAATGGACAATAACCCCAAGCACACTTTCAAAGTTGTAGCAAAATGGCTTAAGGACATCAGAGTCAAGGCATTGGAGTGGTCATCACAAAACCCTGACCTCAATCCTATATCAAATTTGTGGGCAGAATTGAAAAAGCGTGTGCGAGCAAAGATGCCTACAAACCTGACTCAGATACACCAGCTCTGTCAGGAGGAATGGGCTACAATTCACCCAACTTAGTGTGGGAAGCTTGTGGAAGGCTACCCGGAACGTTTGACCCAAGTTAAACAATTTAAAGGCAATGCTACCAAATACTAATTGAGTGTATGATGTAAACTTCTGACCCACTGGGCATGTGATGAAAGAAATAAAAGCTGAAATAAATCATTCTCTCTACTATTATTCTGACATTTCACATTCTTAAAATAAAGTGGTGATCCTAACTGACCTACGACAGGGAATCTTTACTAGTATTAAATGTCAGGAATTGTGAAAAACTGAGTTTAAATGTATTTGGCTAAGGTGTACTTAAACTTCCGACTTCAACTGTAGCTGCTTGAAGTAGGGATGCTGATAAATTGCAATTAAGAAATAAATACAAATAATATATGTTTTATGTATATATATATATATATATATATATATATATATATATATATATATATATATATATATATATATACACAGTACCATTCAAAAGTCTGGACACACCTCCTCATTCAAGGGTTTTTATTTATTCTTACTATTTTGCTACATTGTAGAATAACAATGACGACATCAAAACTATTAAATAATATATGGAATCATGTAGTAACCAAAGAAGTGTTATATTTTATATTCTTTAAAGTAGCCACTCTTCACCTTGATGACAGCTTTGCACACTCTTGGCATTCTCTCAACCAGCTGCACCTGGAATGCTTTTCCAACAGTCATGAAGGAGTTCCCACATATGCTGAATACTTATGCTTTTCCCTGCTTCTGCTTTTCTCTGCTTTTCCTTCACTCTGCTGTCCAACTCATCCCAAACCATCTCAATTGGGTTGAGGTTGGGTGATTATGGAGGCCAGGTCATCTGATGCAGCGCTCCATCACTCTCCTTCTTGGTCAAATAGCCCTTACACAGCCTGGAGGTGTGTTGGGTCATTGTCCTGTTGAAAAACAAATGATAGTCCCACTAAGCGCATACCAGATTGGATTGCGTATCGCTGCAGAATGCAATGGTAGCCATGCTGGTTGTGTACCTTGAATTCTAAATAAATCACAGACATTGTGACCAGCAAAGCAAACCCACACCACCACACCTCCTCCTTCATGCTTCACGGTGGGAACCACACTTACTCTCCATCTCACAAAGACATGGCGGTTGGATCATAACATCCAAAATTGTGACTCGTCAGACCAAACGACAGATTTCCACCAGTCTAATGTCCATTGCTCTTGTTTCTTGGCCCAACAAGTCAACTTGTTCAAATGCATCAAGAAGGAAAGAAATTCCACAAATTAACTTTTAAGAAGGCACACCTGTTAATTGAATTGCATTCCAGGTGACTACCTCATGAAGCTGGTTGAGAGAATGTCAAGAGTGTGAAAAGCTTTCATCAAGGCAAAGGGTGGCTAATTTGAATAATCTAAAATTACAAATATTTTTTGATTTGTTTAAACACTTTTTTGTTTACTACATGAGGACATATGTGCTATTTCATAGTTTTGATGTCACCACTGTTATTCTAGAATGTAGAAAATAGTTCAAATAAATAAATAAAAAATAAATAAATACTGGAATGAGTAGGTGTTTCCAAACTTTTGGCTGGTACTGTATATATTTAAGTTATTATGCCCTTGAAGCCAGTGTTTGTAGGATATATTGGCATGGGTGTCGTTAGGCCCGAGAGAAAGGCATTATCAATTTTATACAATGGGTTACCAACATATTCAAATAATGATTTACATATTTTCATTAAAATGTTATTATGATGAATGTATTCATACTATTTCATCCTTCCACAAGACATAGTCCCAACACAAATCTAGGGTTGTTACCCAAGCTGGCTGGTTGTTTGTTCTATCGGTTTGGTTGCTAGAGATACAACCCAGTCGTTCAGTCTTTTTGTTCTGTATCTATGGACACGACCTAGTCGTTCGTTCTAAATGTTCTATTGACATACTAGCTGGCAACGTTCTTATAGAATGCGGTTTTAACCAATCAGCATTCAGGATTATATATACAGTGTATATATGTATATATCATATCATGACTTATATCAACATCCTTAGCTTGCCCATTCACTATACAGTTAAAGACCTCTGACGGACACCCAATAGCTTAAAGAACCATCAAAATATTTGGATTGGACCAAAAACAGGTGTGCTGTAAAGCTAAACAAATTCTGCTTCGCTCACTGAGGAGATGGTGGATCAATTGCAATTGTTTCTGTGGTTTGTTCTCTGGCAGTGACTCATTGCAACTGCCACTAATAAATGCAGTTTGTGTTTGTGCACACTTGCTCACATCCTCCTCAACCTTTAATGTTACCAGCCGCCACTGACAGAAACTAGAAGGAAAAAAAGTTCCCAGGATCCAAATCCCAGCTTGTGACGCAGCCTCTAGTCCTGTGCAATTCTACACTTAAATTCTGTTAATAGTTTTTCAAACGTTCATAAACATACTCTTTTTTCCCTTCTCACATATCCACAGCTGCATGCACTGTCTTTGGGATGGGGGGAGTAGAATTCCTGTTCTGATTTATATGATGGACCTGGTTTTAACCCAGCAGTGTGTGCTGAACGCATGCCATCATAGTGGCAGTTATTAGTATGCTGTTGAAAGTGACCAGATAGCATTTTACACCGGGTTTGGGCCAGACTGGGCGGGTTGGGTGTTTCAGGAGTGGAGGGCCTCTCATCAGGTGTGTGAGTAAATCTGTCATACACTCCCACGCTGCACCACTCAGCATGGACAGAAAACACTCATATTATATTGCCATGCTGAAATTACGGAACTTGGGAGGAAAAGGATTGTTGAAATTAAAACGGTCCGTTTGACTGAAACTGTGTCTTGAGTGCCGCAGTTAGAAATGTGGGTTACCATATTTGACCTTTGGCTTCGGTAAAGCTGCTGTCCACCTTGCCATAAGTCATTTAGAAGTTCACGGATCATAATAATGGCAACAGAATACTAATGGCAGTCATAAATCATGATAATCCAACTACAAACCATAACATTGAAATCGTTCATTTCAACGTATATAATGCAAATAAAGGGTATTGTGATGGGAACACATCATGGGATGCTCAATTTAAATACAGGCTAATGTAATGGGAACAAATTAAGGAAAGGCCGGACGGGAAAGATTCAAAGAATGCCAAAGACTACAGCCATTTGTTATCCTTACTAGATCACTGGAGGGCCTATGCTAAAACCCTAAACCACACCAATGAGCACTTGTAAAATGTCTGTTGGTAAGCTCTGTAGTAGCTGGATAAATCGAAGAGGAATCTAGAAATAAATAAAAATGGATTAGGCACTCTGAAAGCCTCCATCTTTGCCCTACAGCTGGCTGGGTACCTCTCCTGTCTGTATGATAATAGCTTTTGTCAAGGCTCATGACCCAGTTCGTACAAAGTGGGAAATTACGTCATTTGCAAATGTGCTTTCATTCCATGATAGTGTATAATTGTACAAATAAAAAGAGATTATCTCTCTAGTCTTCCACAAACAGCTATCCAGCTTCATAGAGGGGATTGGAAAAAAGTGATAATTTGCCCAAAAAAACATGGCGTGGAAGCATGTAGTCAACCTTGGGCCCAGGTTATTTTAAAGGAAGCCAATCTTTGATCAGCCAAGCTGAAATGGCTAAGATAAGTGGGAGCTACATCTCGCGGCAGGACCGCGCTCTGCTCTGTTATTGCTGTTTCCTCCTTGGTTTCTCGAGAGCGGTAAATAGCGGCTACCCCCTCCATCTCTTCTTTCCCTGAACCCCCTCCTGTCTCCCCTCCCCCTTATCTACTCCCCACTTTCTTCTGGAGATCTCTGTCACTTTAATCCACAGAGTCTGCCGCTGGTTAACAAGGAAATCCTGTGTCAATTATCACCAACCACTTCCTGCTGGGAGAGCGGTGGGGAATCAAAGGGGCCTGAGAGTCTTTCACACCAGAGAGGAGCAGTAGGCCTAATTAAATGGCCCTTATGTCCTGCTGGCTGCTGGTGGCCGGGTGACAGATAGCTCGGCCCCAACGATAACCTCCTTTAGCTGACGATTGTTTTGATAGGGGAGCTAGTGGCACTTTGGGTGCCCTAAGGTTGGCAGATTGAGATCCATGAGTCAAAATGAATTCACGTCCAAAGTGCTTGGTCCTAAGTAGGTGAATGATGGATGAATACTCAGGAATGTGTAAGTATGGCGGTAATATTTGGGACAGTTTGGGACAAGTCTGTCCACAGTGATAGCCTAGCCTAGATGGTGACAATGGAGGAAAAGCCACACAAAACTTGTCATCCCCAGGTTAGTTTGGTATGAAATATAACATTTTATCAAGCAGACTTTTACATGTTGAAATACATTTATGAACAGTCTTCATTCAATTCTATTCACTCTTTCCAATTTCTTTGAGATAGAGAGAACCGCTATCATCTTCTAGTCTTGCATGTGGGATCAAGTGAAACTGTCAAAAAGAAACCAAAATGAAGTGTTGCATACTTAGCTCTTCACGTATTGACCAAACCTGGCTTTGTCCAAGTGTTTAAGTCATTAACTAAATGGTGAGGGTTCTACATATAGGTGCAAATCCAATTGTTACTCACTTACTTATCCCTTCAAGAGTTACTTCTAGGATTTCAAAAACATTTAATGATTGGGAAGAAAACAAGGTAGCAATTTGAAAAGGTAGCAATTTGAGCAAGTTACTATATATTTAAAATATTAGTGAGAAATAATATAATACATTCACATTTTTTTTCATACTTTAGTTTCCAAAACTTCCCTTTGGAAAAAGGCAAAAGGAAAGAGGCTATTTGAGGGCAAAATATGCAGCACTCAAAATGATAATTCTCAGACATCTTTCAAGTGGAGGTCTGAGAAACGGCAGCTCAAGGTTCAAACTGCTTTATATCATCTTTATCATCATAAGGGGTCAGCAAATCGCCAACCTGCTTACCTTGTAGTAGCCACTTCACTCATAACTGTCACTTACAGGTATCTGGTCCCTGCATAATGCCAGATTATCCTATCACCCAGAGTCACCACAAAAAGTGTTTCTTTGCATGTATTCATTAAAAAAATAACTGTTAAAAAAACTTGCCTGAATTATAATTTCAAACTTGTGGTAGTGTATGAGATATGAAGTATATTTGTTCACCAGACTTCCAGTGCTTGATAAAATTAGTAATAGAAGAGATGGAATGAAGTAAATGAGTATAAATATTTGAGCAGACTCCACAGAATCATACAAATTAAAAGTGTTGGTATTGAATTAAGATAAACAGCATGAAAAAAGGATGTAACATTGTAAGCAGATATAATAACATGACAAATAAATAATAACACATTTGTTTACACTTTGAGGTGCATTTACATCTTACCAAACTCTGTAGGAAGACAAAAACCCAAAGACCTGCTAGCTCTCCCCAGTTCTATCCATTTCACCCCCCCCCCCCTCCCTTCTCCTCCCCAATGCTCTCCCCCATTCTCAGCCTCTGCTGAAGGGTCCCCCCTCTGAGCACCTAGACTACCTTTTCATTTTCGTATGGAGAGAGGGGGATGCAGAAAAACCAATTTACTAACAGAGTGACATCATCTGTTTGGCCGTTTATCTCTGACACACCACCCCTCAGTCCAGTGTTGACGGTACATGATATTCCATTAATCTGCCTAATGAAAATTTAACCAGTGTTATAAACAAATAATTGGCCATTATCCTCTCAAAGATTCCCGAATAAATTACTTGGGCGTTTTTCATGGGCTTCTGAAAGAAGAAGAAGCCGGGCCCCTCCTGATTGATGCTGGAATAAATGCGGGGCCCGCTCCGTCGCCGCGAATGGGTCTCGACTAAGCCTGTGATTGACTTAATGAGAGTCTTTGGGGTGAGTAAATGTTCCAAATTGCTCAGTCATTAGCTTTTGCTCGGCTGTCTGAAGATACCCCCGGATCTCCAGCACGGGTCTCTTCTCTTGTACCATTCCGCCTGCAATTACATTTTCATTTAGCGCAAACCTCTGAAGTCCGATAGGCAGGCCACTTTTCATTACGCTGGCCTCCTTTTTCTTTTTTTTATCTAAATGGTGTGAAATGTCTCTTCATTTAGACCAATTAAAGTTGAAAAAGACTGTGCTGTAATGAATTATCATACAAATTATTTACTTAATGCCACAATCTCGTTCCCTCTCTCCCTCTCCTCCTCTCTCCTCCTCCTCTTTCTGGCACCAGGGATGCAGAGAGACAGGCAGACAGGGAGAGCGGTGAGAGGGAGGACATGGTGGGAGTCCACTGTGAATCTACTTTAAAATAGAAACTTCTCCCCTCAAATATATACTCGCACAAATGCTGAGGTTATCCCCTTTGCTGGTTTTATCTAGGTTTTGCATTAACTCTGGGCTGTGGCTACTGTATTCCAGAATCGAAGAGGGAAGGAGCACCACTAGACGAACAAAGGCATATATCGTCAACATTACTGTCATTTCAGGAATTTCATTTCAGGAGATGTCTAAGCTCCTCTTAATTAAGAACAAGCTTATGCTTTCAAATTAACTCATTTTAATTGAGGGGGACATTTTCCATCTGCAAGATGGTGTGGAGAATGTCTCAAGTCTCCTTCTCCAGGCTGCTGGCTGACACACAAACACTGGGAGAGTTCAGAACTATCCCAGCAGCCACATCCACTCCACTGGGACTGCCTCTCTCTCTCTCTCCGCACTAGGGCACAACACTACTAAAGGCTCCTCCATTAGCCTTTTACACCAATACGTCAGCTACTTAGTGCATAATTATTCAGCCACAATACAAGGCAGCAGCTAAATGTACCCACATTGTTGTTGTTTTTTAGGAATGGTGAAACTGTATATTATATCTTCTATTGTTTTTGTTTTGCATCAGTCTGAATCAGAGCCCAGTAGCACTGGGCAAAGCTGATAGAGCTGAAGTGGCTTGTCACCATGGAGACTGCAGCTCCAGCTCCATGCCAGAGCAGTTTCGGCACAGGCCCCAAGATGAGGGGGCAGCAGGAGGGGGCCACCCTGTCCAACCCCAATCCCCCTATAAACCCCCACTCCTCTCCAAATAGGAGGGGAGGTCTGGCCTCAGAGAGAACCCAGATACACTGCTTTGGGCCATATTGAAACAACAATGCATTGAAAAACTATCCTAGATGAATTACTTTTAAGTTTGATGATGAAATCTAAATGCTATTGGGGGGGGGGGGGGGGGGGAATAAACCCATGAGGGTCAGATCCAGAGGAGGTGTCAAAGTGTTGTTAGACTCACAGGGCAATAACGTTAAGTGCTCCATGATTTGTGCTAATCGGTATGAAATCACCCACAGTGCTTATGTGCAGCTACCGTTTCTGTTACACTGGCTCTGTTCAGTGTCAGGGCCGATTCGTTCTGACAGCTTCGAAATGCAAACACCAAATGGTCACCCACCTTGAAAACTTTACTCGTAGGTACAGCGGAGTAGACTTAGAACAGCAAAACATCTTCACGTTTGAGTCCTTTAGTAGACTCTCTTATCCAGAGCGACGGCATACACTTTCATAGTTGTTCATCCAAGGTCCCCTGTGAGTATCAAACCCACAACCCTGGTGGTGCAAGTGCCATGCTCTACCAACTGAGCCACACTTTTCTAATCAGTCCTCATTGGCTTGATTTTCTTTGGAATTGTTTGCATTGATCATCCAATTAGAATGAACAAATAAACATGAGACCTTAAGGCAATTAAAACATGATTAATGACTGCAACTGCAGTGCTATGGCGAGGGCCTCTGAACGGGCCAAATTGAACTCTGGTGGAACAAACAAAAGAGGTGATATAAAGAGTCAGAATCACCATATATTATGTACATTTGACTGAGTTAACCTCTGTTGAATAGTCACGATCAACTTGGACCACGAATGTCATTCTGAAAACAAACATAGTAACAAGCATCTGTTAAGTGGTTAAACACTAGAGCTGAAGGAAATGGTCTGCGAGCCAATGCAACAAAAAAAACTGCTCGTTTAGATGTGTCAAAGGATAGGTAGGCTGTCCAGTCACCACACATACGGCTAGACAGGGGATGTTTGCTCAATCAAACACAAAGCAGTCTGGGTTATCATACTCAAGTCAAGTGCCTTAGAATTATGCATGGCAGTGTGCATGCGTGTATGTACAGCTTATGCATGCTAATGGCGGAGTTGCTAGTCCTGTGTTTTCATGGTCAGGAATAAGATGGAAACCTATCTTTTCAGAAAACAGCAGAGGGATAGACTGCCCATATTCTTATACACAGTATGTATCATATATTGTCATGGCTATGCCTATATTCTAGTAACGGTCGTTGTAATAACACATAGCTGTTTGCAGTGCACTCGAATTGTGTTATGTGAGAGCACAGTTCTGGCTCGTGTTTCATATTAAGGATAAGATTAAGGTCACTTTATTGGTCAATGGCACGCAAGGTCCAATCAAAATTTGACTTCCTCGTTTAACCCAACCCCTTCGAAAGACACACGCGGGTTTTGCAGAGTTGGTGCCCGTGAGCTGTTGTGGGGGGGGGGGGGTTAAGTGCCTTGCCCAAGGGCACAACGGTATCTAGGATTTGATAACAGCAACCCTTAAGTTGCCAGCTTACTTTCAGACATATTCTTCCCATAGGACCAAGGATTCAAACTGGCGACCCTCTGGTTGCTGGCTCGCCTTTTTAACCACTAGGCTACCTGCCGCCCTTATCATATATCCTGAATGAAGCAAAGCAGCTGTTACCATACATGTGATAGCGTCAAATGAATCATGAACGGATCAGAGAAGTGTGGGGAAGTACCTGACAAGTGTCCCTCACGTACAGCATCTGATCCAAAGCTTTTACATTCCCAATACAGCAGCGTCCTTGTAATGCCACTGTCTTTGCAATGTCTTAGCAGGAAGGTTTCCTACCTGTCAAGAAAGAAGAGAATTGTGACTCTTCTAGCCTCTCTCTCCTACCTTACCATCACATAAATATGGGCGCGTGGCACGTTGTGTAAGGACACGTAAATGTGTTGGACAACAAATGGACGAATATCGATGCCACTTGTCATGTAATAGTTTCCTTTGAAATAAAAAAAATGGTGTCCGGAATTGTATTGAGCTGCCAGTGTTTGTTTGATGGTGGTTGAGCTTTTACGACTTCATTGTGCAGTGAGGCAGATCACATCAGAAGAAAGTCTCTGCAAACCTGCGGGATCACGTTACCTACCTCCCACCTGAACACAATGGGCTTGTTTCTTTGGTATTAATAACCAAGCCTCACCTATACAAAATCAATTTGAAAGTGTGCTTTTGCTCCTGAATGGAAAGCGGAATAACTATTAATTAAAAGTGGAACAGGTTCTTATTTGAGTGGAAAGTGGGAAAATTATGAGCCTTTTGTTGAGGAAAGCCCAGGAGCAAAGCTTTCATTAGCCTACATGCATGGCAAAAGCAATTCATCAACTATAATTTTCTCTCAATGGGCAAAAAAAAAGGGGATCAACCTCAGTATGCTATTTATGGAGATTTACAGAAGTCTGGGAAATGCTAATGTGATTAACATTTATCTACAACATGTTTTGAAATGGCCCTCGTGTCCATATTTGCCACAAGATTAAGCATTGCACTTACTCCCAGGAAAATAAAAAAGATATGCTGCGATATCAAATCTGCTTTGCAACGCAGGAGTAGCACACAATTATGATTTTGGGGAGAATTCTCTGTCATATTAGAGAATTTCTTCTTCTTCTCTCTCCCTCTCTCTCTCTCTCTCTCTCTCTCCCTCTCCCAGCCCCCATCCTCTCTCTTCTAAATATCTCTCTTTATGTGTGTCTGTCCCCAATGAAGGCACGGCGAGCAGAGCGGCTGCTATTGTCCTACCAGAGTCTCTCTCGAACATGTGAACTGTTCCACGGATTAGCCGAGCTGAGATTTATTTAATGCATCCTCGTAGAGTATTGTTGAAATCTATTTTGGGATACGAGGCTTGCCAAGCTCTAAGCCTGGTAATATATGCCTGCTACAGTTTAAGAGAGAGGGTTCACAGACCCTCTTTATGTTAGGGATCATAAGGATCATACAGTCATTGAATATGAAAATATTGAGGGTCTGGTAACACATTTATTGTTTTCACAAAGGAAGCCCCAAAAAGGCGCGTTTCCAGCATTCTCCCCTGTCTCTTGTTTGTACGGCCTGTTTAAATATTTGATGTCCTAGAGAATGTTTTTGATATGCTCCAGATAAGATACTGCACATGCATATGCCATGAGAGGCCCCTATTTAAGATGCCGGCTTAAGATTTCTAAGAGGCCAACAAAGCCATGGATGGAATAGACTGGAGTGCATTTGCATTGAAGCTGTGGATTTAGAAGGAGCGAGAGGAAAATGAATTATAATAATGTATCTTATTTAAAATGCTAAGTATTTACCATATATTTTAATTCCTTATCATAAAACCACGAGTATAGTCACGACACATTTGTATTTACCATTCATCTCAATTACTTTCTTCTGTTCTAAACAAGGAATATATATAAATGAAGATATATAAAATATATGTTGTAACTTAATTTACACCATACATGTCATTCTATCAGTCTTCCATTTTTCACCCAATACTGAACATACATACATCATCAACCTGCACCTGCTGATCTCCGTCTACTGTAGTCCTAAGAATGAAGCTTAGAATGAAGCTTAGAATTCTCAAGACATATTCCAACTACATTTCCCAGCATGCTTCAAGGTTTGGACTCCATTCCTCGCAGTGAACTGTGGGCAATGTGACAGAGAGTGACACAAAAGAGGAAAGCCAGGGGGTGCACAGGAGTGGGGGAGAGGGAGCCGGACAAAAGGGGAAGACATGGGCTTTTCACGGAGGACACGATAAAGCCAGCAGCATTATCGTCAGTGTGAAAGACGGGGGCCATACTTCAAACGGGATTTTCTCTCCATGACAGGATACTCCGCTGACGCAGTGCAAATACCTCTTTGTAGCAGCAGCATATAGCCCAAGGGCTTCTGGGGTCCTTTGTACATTCACTACAACTACAATAAAATGATTCAATCTGTTATAGGGAAACCAAGAATGTTTCATACAGATTGATAGAGAAATATGTAATTGTTGTCCAGATCGTTTGTAAAAAAATATAAGATTTTCGTTTTCACTCTTGAATCTCAACATAATCTAAATGTTTTCAAGGTGCACAATGTCCTTTACATACTGTATAACAGTGAAAGATGCCTTAATTTTTTCGAGAGGAATTGAGCTTTACAAGATATCAATCCTGCAAGGAAGCCACAGGGTTCAATCAATTAGTTTGTGATTACGATTACTTCTGTTGTTATTACTAGTCCCACTAGCCTGGCTGTTATGGTAACCCTAGACACAGTCCATACTACTAATCCTTGCCCCTTCCCTAACCCTAACCTTTACTCTCTTAATCAGCATCATATCTTGAGCAAGGGGGCACAAATATGTACATGTTCATTCTTGCTATGTTCAGTGAGAATTCACTCTCAGTCTGGGAATTTTACATTCAAGTTGTTTGCGTGTGTGTGTGTGTGTGTGTGTGTGTGTGTGTGTGTGTGTGTGTGTGTGTGTGTGTGTGATTCTGCCCTAGTTCAGTGGATGGCTTTCACTCTTTTGTCTGGGTTGAAATAAAATAATAATTTAAAACAACATTTGAATTCAAATAAATTAGCAGAAGAAACGATTTTAGTTGTAGATGGGTTGTTGTGCATGTGTAGGTCTGTGTTTGATATGACTCTGTCTTGTACATTATAGCTGTTCTACTGCCCTAGTAATATAATTCATCATCTGTCTTAAAAGTTGTGGTACAATACCATGTGTTATGACTAAATAAAGACAGCAAAGAGAGTAATATCTGGTATACCCTAAACTCAATTAAATAAGTTTAAGCCAGACAATGGGTAGGCTGTCTTTTAATTTCGTGTTTTTCGGCAGCAAAATGATTGTTGAGGAAGTTTGATGTGACAATAAATATGAACTGGACGGTAAGATAAAGAAAAGCATGAGAACACTGCAGCAGGCAAACATGACAGCAAGACAAAGATATTTCCTATGCAAAGCTTGCACACAATGTCATGTGTGATAGGGAAGGATCCTGTCCAAGTCACACGCAGGAGGGGAGGGGGGGAGGGGGGGACTGAAGCGAGGCCGGCCGCCTGCATCTTCCATTGAATCCCCCACTCTTTGCTTTGATTCTGTTGATCCAGTATCTCGCCATATACCAGGGACAAAAAAGCAGATCTTGGCTTTAGGGTAATCTCATTAAGAAACTCTAACCGCCATGAGAAGGGAAGAAAATCGACTCCTTCTGCGCCATGCCAAAGCTAAGGCTCAGGGAGGCAGGTGTAATGTTACATAATTAGCCTTTAAACGGTAAAAAGGAGATTATTGCAAATGGGCCTACTAGCCAGCACATGCAGCAAGTGTACCTGCATGGTCCCTAAACACACACCAATTTAGTGGCACTGAAAACTTCAGGGGGACTGATCTGTGAGAACAAAAACAGAGTGTGCTGCAGTGAGGGTGCAGTTCAGGGGGTTGGCGGTTAAGAATGGTGGTCAAAGTGTATAGTCAAGATCCTCTCAGCTCCACTCCAATATAGGTTATGAACATTAAACGTTCAGGGTTTAGCATTTCAGGGTCATGTGATTACATTTTGAAACAATATACCCACATTCAATATGGCTGGGGTTGGAAGGGAATGTATTGGCACTAAACAAGGTCAACATCCAGTCAAATATTATTCTCTTCCATCTCTCTTGTTACTTTTCAATACATAACCACTGCATTTAGGGACTTTACTGAGGCCAGACTCTGTGCTCCTGCTGAGTTCTTCTGTCAACAACTACCAGTGGCTCCTGCATCTCCTTCTTCTATAAAAATGGTTAACAGACGAAGTGATGGACTATGATCCAGGGAGCCCATACCTAGTCTCTCATAACCTCAAGACTGAATTCCCATGTCAGATTGTTGCCATATGTGGCACGGAGCACCGCTCACACAATGACAGTGATCAACTACTACTGTGCAGCGTCCCCATCATCTCTGCAATGGACTACACAGGATCACCGGGAGTTAAATCCTAAAACACTTCTCACGTTTAGAGAGACCCCCCTCCCCTGTTTGAGAATTCAATCCCGCTCCACATTTTATGTTTCAAACATGTTAATTATTGAAACAGACGATTCGAAACACTGTAAGGTCTAAGACCAATCCCAGCTTTGGAGCAGGCAAGAGGGCGGCATTCCTTTGTTGCCTCTTCAGACGCACTGAAGCATCGGCTCGTTGTTACATAAAGTGGTATAACAAATGAGGCTGGAGCCTTTGAACTGAGCTGACCACACAGACCTGGAAGAGCCACTCGGAGCCCAACATGTGGCAGCAATAAGATGGCCCCGCCCACTGCGAGACATGTGAGAGACACTGCATTCCAGCCGAGCTCATTAAAGCCAAAACACGACTCCGACAAACACTGCACCAGTCACAACGTTATTGGGTGGACTATTTAGTCAGCAGGAGAAAAATGATGTAGAACATAATTGCTGCCTGAGTTTTCCCGAAAGGCCTTCAATGACAACAACAAAAAAGTTACAAAGGTAGTGTGGTTAGATGATGTGTAATCTCACATCGAGGTGTAGAATCGAACTAACAAATCGTTTCAAACAGCATGCTATTAATGATTGACAACTGTACAACAAAACGTTTTCCTAAACGCACAATCTGTAAGACGTTCTGCTTTTCAGTTCTTTCCAATGGTGGCCCTAATCAAATGCTATATACCCATTATACCCGGTATTTAACTGTCTCAACTGTCTAACCCTGTCATCACACAAAATCCAAGGTTGTATTACTCCATTGTTTTTGGCTGTCATTGATTATATTGTATACAAATAATGTATAACTTTTTAAAAAATATTTTAAAAACATGCACACAACGTCCATGTCTTTCCATCTCGTGGACAGTCAGTTCATGCAGCGGTACTGTAGCTCTTGTCTATGAATTTGACAGTGGTAACATTTTCCCCAGACTCATCCCTCAGCTTAGCGAACAAAGTGGCAGGGTAAGGCTGTTGAAATGACAGATGTGGGTCTTCAAAAGTAGTCGGTTGCCTTTTGTGAGAGAGGCTAACTTTGGACGCCACGGCTTTAACAAACTCTACAGATGTGGTTCAGTTTCCCAACGACAATTATTGAAACCTGCCATTTGAATGACGTTCACTTCTGTCTCATTGGAGTGTGTGACATCAACAGAGATCAGTCTTCCTGGTTAAAAAAACAACAACAACAACAACCTCATATCATCAAATGTGACAGAATATTATTCAATTTGCTTAAAATGGCATCACAACATGAAGCCATGCATTCTGGACCCAAGAGTATATTCACTTAAAATTGCTAAAAAACAGTCAAATCAAATGCCCACCGGGGAGGCGGTTTGCTTGGTGTAAATCACATCTGGCATGATTATCTTCAGCTCTTCAACTAATCCTCTCGAAATGTAAACTGAGGGAAAATGTGCCAAATGGCTTTAGAGCAAGACTGTGTTCTGGACTTGCGGAAAGATTTAAATGAGTTGTATAGAAATGTTAGAGGCATTATTGTAAAACGTAGTGAGACAATTGTAATTAGTTTTCAGCCTGTCACATTTATAATCATTATCCCACTTTTTAGACATGGCAAATTTTCACTCCCCGTTAACCGTCACAACCATAGAAAAGCCACATCAAATGCAGCAATTTTGTTGATGTTTTGATGTGCCTTCATCCTTGCTGTCCTCAGCTAGATGTTTGATACTGTACGTGGTGTTGAGACTGAAAATGTACATGAGTCGTGTGCATGCCATTCAGAGGTGACCCGGCAAGACAAAAATCTACTTGTTGACTGCCAAGACTATCAGCCCACACACTTTGTAACATTACTTTATTCAAATTGGAGATCTGGGACATAAATTGTCGAGAACAAAACACACCCACCAGCATCAATGAAAAGGAGAGCTACATTAAAATATGAGCATGCGAACATGCTACGAAAACATTGGTCCTTGTCCACTCAAAAAGCTTAAGAGTTTGCTGCACACTGGAGCTGAAAGGATTTTGTTGATAACGAGTCAGCACTGATACAAGACTTTCCGGAAGCGTGTTCTTTTGACTCCAAATATGTTCCTACAATATTGAAAACGAACCCCATATTCATGAAACTACATATTATGTGTGTGCAACAAAGAAACTGTATTTGCTGTACAAGCCCAGATGTAGCGTGGTCGCCCCCACATAGCAGGTGCCATATATACAAGCCCAGATGTAGCGTGGTCGCCCCCAAATAGCAGGTGCCATATATACAAGAATATGTCTCATTGCAAAAATAATTGAAAAGATTTGAGTAAGAGGTCAAACTCATTTTGGGGCTGAAATATATAATACACATTTCCATGCCTTTGGCAGGCAAACAGTGCCATCATTCAGCTGCTTAATATATGAGCAAGCAATAATATATACATCAAATGATGTAGCTACGTCTGAGATTCCAATCCCCTGACTTCAAACACCGAGATGCATTTGACAGAGGTTGGAATAGCCCAATCACAACAATAATGCAACACACTGGCATGATTGATGGGGTTTAAGTAATGGCTCTTCATGGCTATTCAATAAATCTCCAGTTGGCCAGTGACTTCAGTCTCCAACACATCATGAATCTATATAAACAAAATTGCGGCTCCAAAATAAAAACACACATCATTAGGCAAATACGTCTAATATATGTTTTATGCCATTCAAGACATGCTTCCGGGTCACAAAGGCAAGGTTCACGTGTGCATAAAAAGCCACCTGTTGGAGCGATCGTTTAGGAGTAATAAATTCCTCTCTTGATAAAGAAGACAGGCGATGAGGACATCTGCTGCTGATTAGAGTCTCACACATGTACATCGAGGAGGATACTCTCGATGTTTAGTGTCAGTGCAGAGGTAAACATTCATGGTATACAGTGTTCTACTTTACGGTAAGATGATCTGTTTTTGGGTCCATGTTATTACGTCTTCCGTTGTTGAAAAGTGAGCTTATTCAGACACGGTTACAAGGATTCATGGTTATGAGCGCTTCAAGGCAAAACGGAACAAAATAATAGCTTACGATAGTAAATTAGGCAGACGAAAAGCAAAATGAATAGATATTTTAGTCGTTCAAGTTGGTCATCGATTCAAATGAAATGCTGTGTGTGATTGACCTTTGCATAAGGCAATAAAGATTTGTTTCTGGAAAACCTGTCCTAACTATAACTATAAATTACACTACTTCAATGTCAGTTTTGGCAAGAGAGGAAGATTCTTTCCAGAGCTGGATATATTCATTTTACACCTTAAAACTGTCCATCGGGAAAGCTTTAGCACAAATACCATCGCCGAGAATAAAACCTGTATTATCAATCAAATTTTGGAACAAGACTAAAACAATATCAAATCCAAAGTGCACAATCTCAAGATGATTCAAATAAACCAACAAATAACATCAGTGTAGTAATTAATTCGCCTCGGGGCAAAGAGAGGAGCTGGCTGCCACTGGCCCCAGTGAATGCCACAAGGGGCAGAGTTCGATACTGAATATATAAAAATGACTGTTAGATTAATAACAACAGTAATTGTTGAAATATCACCACAAACATGAAGGGGAAAGAAAGATTCATCGAACTCTGCTGGTGGTTTGCAAGTAGCGTGCGTTATTATCCTTGAAAGAAAGGATGAGGTCAAACCAGTTAATCATATTCATGTATGACGCCTTTCATTGTCCGACTATTACTCAGTATTATATCATAAGGCTGTTTTAATGAACAGTGTTGCCAGTGGTTACTTCAATGCACTTGTAGTGAGTGTTGATACTTCCTGTCCAGACACAGGGCCAGTATTGTGTTTTGGATCCATATTTTCCTGATGTACAATGTCACAATAATTGTAATTTCCTGGGCAAAAAATACAAAAGATTTGCTCTTGTAACTTCAGTCACAGCCTATGAACCTATGTCTGAACTCTGAACACGGACGGGAATCAAAAGGTTATCAATGACTTAAGGCCTGTAGTTATAGTTCCCTCTGTCTCCGAGGCATGTTTATTTATTTTTATTTAACCAGGAAAGTTAGTTAAGAACAAATTCTTATTTACAATTACGGCCTAAACCCTATCAATGCTGGGCCAGTTGTGCGCCACCCTATGGGACTCCCAATCACAGCCGGTTGTAATACAGCCTGGAATCAAACCAGGGTCTGTAGTGACACCTCCAGCACTGAGATGCAGTGCCTTAGACCACTGTGCCACCCGGTATAACTCGTTATAACTCAGTAGTACTATAACATACATCATTAATGTGGAGTGTCTCCAGATAATTAGACAACAATTCGGACGGTAACATCAGAGATCCTTAATGTGGTTCGAGATGTCACATTGTCAGAGTCAATCTGGGACATTACACCAGATGCCAGTCAAAGGCCAGAGAATATAATAACAGGAACAAGAAACCCAAGATGACCAAAGGCCTATTTACTTTAAACAGTATTCTATTAGTTTTCAAAATGCCATTAAAAGTGGCCCAGAGAAATGTTAAATATTTCATGCTGCCAATTAATAGCTTCTTAGTGGATTCAAGTTATTTGAATTAGCTTGAAGCCTTGAACTCTCCTTTTTTAATTCATCAGATTAGATTGTTTCACAGTGAAGGAGATCAGTGTGCAGCTCTGGAGGAAGTGTGGTGAGAGAGGGAGAGAGGGAGAGAGAGAGAGACAGCGAGCGAAAGGGAGAGAGAGATTACAGTATGTAATGTCTGTATACTGTACGTTTCAAACATGCTATATAGTATATAGTACACATACATGTGTGAGTTGCTTGGTGGCTGGGCAAGGGGAAACAATCTGTATCAGTATCTCCATCATCCATAGACCGGATTAAAACAAAAAAAAGGGCTGTCCGACTGAGAGGGTCAGAGAGGGAGAAGTAAGGGGGGTTGTGAGGGCATGGAACTCGATAGCACAACTCGAATCTCATTCAATCTGTGTACTAAATTGATGGCGATGAAAATAAGACTCTAAGACACAAAAAAACACTTGTTTGCAGATTATTGTCTTAAATGGAGGCCTGTGAGCCCACTCTTTATTGTTGGCTTCCTATATGGGCCTGAGCCCTGGTCTAAGAAACTTCACTACCGATCCTCAAGACCAGGCACGGTGCTCTCAGTGAAAGCAAAGGGGCTTAGTGCTAAGGAAACACGAGTTAAACTTCATACGGTCAAAATCAATAAAGATGTATGCCCCTTTTAAACCTGAATAACATATTAATAACTAAGCATTTATAAGTGAACTTGCTCTGCAGTCGTTATACTAAATGTAACTGTTATTTAGGTGTTTTCTACAATGTCATAGACAATATTGAAATACTAATATTCTCCAGAAAAGTAATATATTTGTTGACTAACAGCATGGCTAAAAGTGTTAAATATTCAACATTTTAATCTGGTTTAATATTTTCTCCAGTTTTATGCAAATGACGGGCTATTAGCATAATCACATTTGAGAAATACATCCTTATAAAGTGAAAGATTATAACCTATTTTTTTCATACATATATATCAAAATGGTATATTGAAATGTTAATGTTTTAAATGTGGTGTGCAACTGTGAAAAAAAGAGTACATTTACATATGCACTTTTGAGCATTAACGGTTCCACTCTACGTGACAAGATACACAAAAAAAAACGGAGCTAAAACCTCCATGAGGGAAAGCATCCAACAGCTTAAATGTGTTACCAGACATGAGAAATCCATTTAGTGAGCCACGATAAACAACTGTAAACAGTCTCTTTGTGCCGTTTTGCCCGTGTTACACACATTTCCCCTTGATTCTTCATGGTATCACTTTTCCACCTCCTCAATACTGTATACGTAACAGGTATAAATCCGATTTCTAGGCAAGAGAGGAGAGAGTAGAGGAGGAAAGGAAAAAAGGTAGGACATTACCTTCAGGCATTTAAGTGGAAACGGGGCCTGTAAAAGCTTCAGCAAGATATCAGTGTGGATAAAGACGTAAGAAAGGGCCATTATGCTGCCGAGGGGGGGACTCTATCTCTCTCTCTCTCCATCCCTCTTTCCCTCTCCACGTTCGCCTTGAACTTGTAAGGAGTTCAGCCGGGTCTGTGACTACAGTCCAGACAGGCCCCTGGAATGCGAGTACGGCCACTCAAGCCCGTCCGACCTGCCACCGAACCAGCTCCATTTCACTCGGGCTAACTTACCTATTCATTTACAATGAGACTTCAACTTTATCTCTCACCGTAACCCAACATTAACGACCAAAGAGCTGGAAATGCATTATCGGCCCGCCCCAAAGCTTTGGGATTGCTTCACTCATAAATAAGATCATTATACCAAGGGGTAATCCCATTAAATAGATCATTTTGCAAATATCTAAATCCAATTAATAATGTGTTTTCAGAGGGGGTGCAGAAAACACTGCTCTTTAGAAAGCTGACGTGCTGTGACTCAAAGTCCTTTGTTAGTTGCTACTGCCTCTGTAGCGAGTGTGGTATTGATAAAGTACAAACTTGAAGCCCAGAGCACAGTCTGAAGGAAAACATCAAGATAAAGGCACTCGCTTATAGTCTCACAGAATAATACATCCACTGACATTCCTTAGACGACTGTTTATCCATCTATCTTAGGCAGTGCTCAGGACAAGAAAGCTCAAACAGTCTCTGACTATTTGATGCTAAAATATTGTACGTAAACACATTGGAAGTCATACATCATAAAACACAGGAATGTATAAGGCATCTACGTTGTGGCATCAGATGATCGAACTCACGTAACCCAAGTTAAAAGTGCATATCTTTGGCCACATGGTTCAATAAACGAGTAACCAACCATGCTAAACCATTTCGTTTTAAATGTAGGTAGACTTGGTTTATAAATGAGCCATTTATGGGATTAATAAGGATCACTTAATTGGGAATAGCTGAGAATTAAGAAGTTATTAGAACATTTTATCAGAGAGAATACCCTCTAAATGCCCTTTAACAACCTCACTAACTTATTGGATAATATTTCAAGATTTAAAAAATAACGGCGCCACTTAACATTATGATGCAGTTACAATGCATTGGAATAATTGTCATGAGCATGTACTGTATCGTCCCGTTATAATGTCTTATAATCGTTTCACAATGATCCTGACTAAATACTAGCCTTTTTGGCCAAGTTCAGTGGTGCAATAAGTACCCAATGGTCATACTTGATTAGTGTTGTAAAGTACTTAAGTAAAAAATACTTTATAGTACTACTTAAGGAGTTTTTTTGGCATATCTGTACTTTACTTAACTATTTATATTTTTGACTACTTTTACTTTTACTTCAATACATTCCTAACTAAATAATGTATTTTTTACTCCATACATTTTCCCTGACACCAAAAAGGACTTGTTTGATTACATTTTGATTGCTTAACAGGACAGGAAAATGGTCCAATTCACGCACTTATCAAGGGGACATCCCTGGTCATCTCTACTGCTTCTGATCTGGCGGACTCACTAAACACAAATGCTTTGTATGTAATTGATGTCTGGGTGTTGGAGTGTGCCCCGGGCTATCCACAAATTTAAAAAACATGAACATTGGGCTGTCTGGTTTGCTTAATATAAGGAATTTGCAATGATTTATACTTTAACGTTTGATACTTAAGTATATTTTAGCAATTACATTTACTTTGATACTTAAGTATATTTAAAACCAAATACTTTTAGACTTTTACTCAAGTAGTATTTTACTGGGTGACTTTCACTTTAACTCGAGTCATTTTCTATTAAGGTATCTTTACTTTTACTCAAGTATGATGATTGGGTACATTTTCCACCACTATACTTGAGTAAAAGTAACGATACCTTAATAAAATACTACTTGAGTAAACATCTAAGAGTATTTGGTTTTAAATACACTTAATTAAGTATACTTATACTTGGCTCCTGAGTGGTGCAGCGGTCTAAGGCACTGTGTCTCGGTGTTAAAGGTGTCACGACAGACACCCTGGTTCAAATCCAGGCTGTAATACTGTGATTGGGTGGCGCACAATTGGCCCAGCTTTGTCTGGGTTTGGCCAGTGTAGGCCGTCATTGTAAATAAGAAATTGTTCTTAACTAACTTGCGTAGTTAAATATAAAAAGTATCAAATGTAACTTCTAAAATATACTTAAGTATCAAAAGTATAAAACATTTCAAATTGAGCAAACCAGACAGCACAATTTCCATGTTTCTTTAAAGTAATTTTGGTTGTCAGGGAAAATGTACGGAGTAAAAAAGTACATTATTTTCTTTAGGAATGTATTGAAGTAAAAGTAAAAGTAGTCAAAAATGTAAATAGTAAAGTGAAGTACAGAAACCCCCAAAAACGACTTAAGTAGTACTATAAAGTATTTTTTACATAAGTACTTCACACCACTGGACAAGTAGATTTTTTAAAATCTAGGTGATAAGGCATGGTCTGCAGGCCATAACTAGTGTTGCCAGGTACCCTAGAGGTTAAGTGTGTTGGGCCAGTAACTGAAAGGTTGCTGGTTTGAATCCTTGAGCTGACTAGTGAAAAAATCTGCAGATGAGCCCTTGCACAAGGTACTTAATTAACTCTAGTTGCCCTGGATAAGAGTGTCTGCTAAAAACATATTTAGTTTTTTTATCAATGACATTTAACATTTACTAGGAAATTATACCATGCCCAAGCGGCTATCTCAGCAAAAGGTGTATCGTAATTCAACAATACAGTAGTTGTCCCTGAAGTGGTTTTGTTTGTTACACTAAACTAATAAGTGTATAATCCATTGAGAGATGATATCCTGAGCTTTGGTTGTGCCCGAAGTGGTTGTTTTACCTTTGTGGAATTCACATCTGGCATGGTAAGACTGTTTTCATGTCTTTTCATGGTTTTTAATTGTCAACTGAAGCGGTTAAGAAAACACTGTTGTGGTTAAATGAATTAGTGTGGAGCCCCTGGGTGATGTTGACACATTACACTTATTTCATCCAAAACATCAATGTTCAGATGTATCTATTGAGGCTTAAGTTCAATGTAAGTGATTTGCTTATTTTTATAAACGTAGTTGGATTTTGATGAGATTTTCACACTTCCTAGAGAGCTCTTCTTTGTTGATGCCCATTCAGCATCGTTCACACCCTCCTAAACCTTAGCCCCACCCCACCCACACATGTAAACGCATGTGAGTCAATGTGGCACTGTCCCCCAAAATGTGGTCTAAATTTAAAACCAGCTCTGGGCAACAATGCTTTTGAGAGTAGCAACACCTTTGCAGTTGTCCATAGCTATATCTTTCCAAAAAATCTGTGGTAGCAAAGAGTACCTATATACCTCATCTCTCGGCATGTCCAACCACTCCATTATCTTAGCCAATCATGATTAACCATGAAGGACCCTGTCTTTCTCACTGTATCATCAAGTGCTTTCTCCTTGGCTAAGCCAGGCTAATAATTTTACATTTTTAATAATATTTACAGATCCCATACAAGTTTGTAATTAAGGCACATGGCACACATTTGACATTTTAATTGATTTAACATCCCTACAGTGAAGCAGGAACTAGCGTCAAACACCTCAGATCCTGTAACAGGTCACATATGAAGTCAACTGCCAATGAAACACCTATATTTCATGGTTATGCATGCTGATTTGACAAAATAAAGGAAACCACAACCTTGAGAGATTTGTTTCTGCTTTCTGTTTTGGTATCACTTGACACCATTGCAGTATTGCAAGCTAGGGATAAAATCACATATTTTCCCTGAAGAGAACTCAACATACGGTTAAAGCTCTATTGCATCGACAACACTCAATGTGTGCGTGTGCGTCTTGTGTGAGCATTTGGGCTTGCGTACGAGCATGCATGCATGTGGAAGTGTGCATGTGATTCCCCTGGGGAGTGAGGAGTTAAAATACTCTGGGCCACCATCCCACCAGATCATATTCTGTGATGCTGCCTAGGAAGGAGAGAGGTTTGCGCACTGCGGCAGACCCTTCTTCAACATCCTAATGACAGTATAATTAGAAGGATCATTGTGGTAATTATTCTTTTCATCTAAAGGGAAGTCTGCAAAGTGGGTGGGTGAAGAACACAGGTTGGAGGTTGCCAGAGGCCCCCCCCCCCTTTTTAGTCCCCCTTTTTACCTGTCTAATCTCAGTCTTTCTCTAATGGAAAGAAAGAAAAAGAGAGAGAGAGAGAGAGAGAGAGAGAGAGAGAGAGAGAGAGAGAGAGAGAGAGAGAGAGAGAGAGAGAAATGTGGAGATTGAGTTCGCCTCCCCCTCGCAGGGTCAAACTCGAGGGGTTAATACCTGGTGCCCAACACAGCACACAAACTCCGCTGAGCTCATCACACTAATTAAACAGACACATATCCTCTCAGGGCTCTGATGGCCAATCGCTGCCAGCTAAAAAAGCAGCCCATTCATGGAGCCTGGCACGGTGTGTGTGTGGGGTGGGCTGAGGAAATGCTACCTGGCCTTGCTCAGTTTGATTAATGTGGGGAACAATGGCGCTCCTGTGGGCCGTCAGTCCCACTCCACTTGGTTCTGGTTCAGCGCTCTCGGAGAGGGGACTTCATGTTCCAAGTTCATACCCACCCGTAACTAGCCACCCACTATCTATTTCTACCTCATTTCAGCCACTATGTTCACTACACTCATCTCCTCATCATTCTATCATTGGGATCTGCAGTGGTGTTGTGATTGTTGTGATATTATTTTAACACAGTAGCAAAGGCAAGTCCTAATGGACCTTGATCACTGATAAACCCAATGTGGATGATAGCATCCTCCATTTTCCAAGATGATTAGAAATGATTGCCGTTTTAGTGATCAAATATTACAATACAACTAAACTACTAAGCTGCTTTCTATGAGAGTTATATGTTTAGGGTTTAGTTCAATTACCTTCTGTACTGTATTACTTGAAAGAATTTGTAGACACTATCTTTATTTTTCTTATCCTCCACATTAAGTAATTTAAGAGTTATCCTTCGATTTATATTTACATTTCTCAACTTTACTTATCCAACACAAGTGAAAGAGAATAATGGATATTTTAGCCCACAAGTGTGACCATCCTTCTCTCTCGCTCTTGGCGTATAAATGACAGCCAGCAATTACCTCGCTGGGATAAAGATGTCAACGTCATCCTTCTCGAAGACTGACGGCGTAATGCTGTGCGTGTCAAAACTGGGCAGACGTAATTAATTGCAGCACTTCTTCAACTCACAGCGAGACTCCTAGAAACTCAAGCCTCACTTTCGGGCTCACCGCCTCAATAGTATCAAAACAGGGAGACAAATCGAGCCACCTGCGTACGTTTCCAAAATAGACCCCGAAGCCTAATTTCACTTGCAAATCAAGAATGTTTTTGTTTTTTTGGAGGAGAAAATAAAAAGAGAGTGAAAAGGTCCACAAAGATTAGCTAGATTCCAGCCAGCTCTGACTTGATGGGTCTTCATGGAGTTATGTGACACTTGGAAAACATTGGAGATTTTCCATCTCTTTTGGGGCTGGAAAATGAGCATGTGAAGCCCTAATGAGAACGTATGACTTGAGAGTACGGTGTTGGTCATCTACTGTACGCTGGGGCTTTGAGTAGTAGTGCTTGACGAAGAACTGCCATTCACTTGACGTGTGTTTAAAAAATAAAAATAAAAACCTCAGGCATGCTGCTGAGAGGGATAGTGAAAGCTTGCATTGCTTGGCTGTGAATGGGACTTTGCTAGTGCATATTTGACCTTGCACTTGACACTCTGTTAACCATACTACTAATATTACTGTTATCAGAATGGTTATCAGAATGGTTGTCTCATGATTTTTGTGTAGGTGTACAATTTGTGAGGAAAAGTGTAGATGTACAATCTCGCAAAGAGAGAGTGTGGGAGAGAGAGAGAGAGAGAGAGAGAGAGAGAGAGAGAGAGAGAGAGAGAGAGAGAGAGAGAGAGAGAGAGGCCCCTCAATGAAAAGTTATTATTTGGTTTGGTGTTTTACGGTATTGTAATCCTCTTTGGAAGCTATTTTGAAATGGAGTAAACGATTATTTATCTCAGATTAATTTGATTAAAGACCCTTTAAATTCCATCTGCTGTGGAGTGCCCATGAAGATTCTCTTTATGTGAAGAAGAAACACCAATGGATCTTTCCAGCCAGTCATTTTTTTGTAGATTAGAGGATTGTAATTAATTGGTCAATTGGCTAATTGTTCTGTTACTTAATTAGGCACTGCAGAGGAATAAGTGTTCTTGCTAAATGACCCTCATTTAATGTGCAAAGCAGCGAGGTGTAGTTTCATTAGACCATTCAAAACATGCAGTGATTACAAGCAAGCCAAATTTAGCACAACTGCACACACTCACAATACAGTATTATACACACTGGCAAAATAACAGACAAATTACAAAATGGGGGCAAATCGTGGAAGGGTGCCATTGTTTGGGGAGAAAAACATCTGCGTAGCTGACAAATCCCATCACCTGTTGTCAACTGTTAGGAGAAGGATTAAAGTGAAATTACATTTAGTATCTTGAAAATGACAGTATTCCCATCTGATTGACTGCTTTGGCTTAATGAAGATCAAATACATAATGAAGAGTAATACCTGAAGTGACATTTACAGAACAGTACATTATGAGGGCCTGGTTTTAGTTTGTTCACCTGTTGGAACTAAATACCTGAACAATACAAATTTAGAACATTCAAATCAATACAATGCAAAAAATATGCAACCCCCCCCCCTCCCCCAAAGTCTGTATTTAGTGGATAGAGCAACACAGTCTCATGAGCTTTATAATCCACTTCAACCAAATAGTTGTACTGAGTATTTTGCCATTGAACATGGCATTTGAATGTTTTTCAAATCCTAACATACAAACACAAACATGTTTAAGATGCACCTTTCAGTGATGGTTTTAAGGTGAGGGTTAGCACAATTGTATTTATTTACTTATTATTCCTAACTAAAATGGACAGATATTGAGCTTTGTAATTTTGCTAGTTTGAGCCAATACTCAGTGTCATAGTTAGTGGAGTACCACAGATCACTACTTTGGATCCTCAGATCACTTATTTGGATCATCGGGGGAGGGGAGGGGGGTGGGGGGTCCCTGATCAGTCCTGTGTGGCTCAGTTGGTAGAGCATGGTGCTTGCAATGCCAGGGTTGTGCGTTCAATTCCCAAGGGGGACCAGTATGAATATGTATGGTCTCAATACTGTAACTTCCTCTGGATAAGAGTGTCTACTAAAATGTAGATCACTGGGGGTATGCCCAGTATAGGGGGTGTACCCATCTGGGGACATGTTCTAGATCACCTAATCAAGGGCTTGATAATTAGTTGAATCAGGTGTGCTGGCTCTAGCATAACTCAAATACATGGAATGTTGGGGGCCATGTCATAGATCTCTTTTGGGGATTTCCAGATTTGAACCTTCCTTAATTAAAATGGTCTCTCAGATAAAAAATGTTTTTGCCCCAGATAACCTTTTTTTGGAACATCCATAGGGGTGTCCCAGACCACTTTTTTGGACCCCCTCCAGTTTTACAGCAAAACATTTTTCGAATGCAACCATTGCGCAAAAAAACGAAGTAATGGAACACAGACTTGACCACTCTATGACACTGGGTGAACACATCATAATCATTCAGTTCAGTTATGCAGAATACTGGCAGAGGGAACGAACACAAACCATTTTTTGAGGAATGTTGAAGACGCCAAAAACGACCGTAAATTCAGATGTGGAACTACAATGAGTATTGTCAGCTGAACCACCATGTGACGTCATGTCCTGCAGACAGGTGAATGTGCACAGCCTCAACAGGGGCTTTCACACTTTCACATTTGAACAGTGTCGCTTTGTGCAGAGCTACAAGGGTTAACTGTCGGGCCAGACACTCAAAGACATTGGCAGAACACTGAGTCGAGGGTAACCCAAATATACAAAGTCTTCCCGTCAAACCTTGCTTGCTTAGCTGCTGGCACCCAATGTCGTCAGTAATTTCCATGCCAGCCGAGCTGAAGTGTGCACAGAGTACACACAGTGGCATCTCTACTCGTGCTCCTCGTGCCCTCACTGTGTCTACCTTGGCACTTTACACATTTGATGAGAAAAAAACAACACATTGTAGCTGACAAGTCAAGTGCCAAACACCATATTTATACATTTTAATTAGCAATAATGAGGCCTGCTACCTGCCAACATCTGATGCCAGTGGTGCCAAGTGTTGACTGTGTTTGTCTGTGGTTTGCCTGTTACTAAATGTTACTCATTTACCAAAATAAAATAATTGGAATGTTTAGACTTCTTTGTTTCTATGTATAAATTGTATATCTACATGATGAAACATGTCCACAGACTTGATGTGCTCATTAGGTATGTAAACAGTTTGAACTGAGGGAGAAAAAAAGACTTACAAGTTGTAGCTTGCCTCGTATTTACACAGGATTATGAATTGGCTTAAAAAATGATTAATAGTTGCTCTTGGATTTGACATCTCACAGATCTTTCGTTTCAGCGGACCTGTTATGACATGGCGGGGAGCCACGTTACTCTCAAGACATTTCCTCAGAGATCCCTATGATTTGAGGCCATGTTTTGATGTAAACATGTCTAGATTTGCCAACGGTGATAAGTTTCAGCCCTGCAGAGAGACAAGTTCTTGCGACAGTTATGGAAACGAGGACAGCGTGGATTTGCTATAAAATACAGCCTTTCCAGTGACATGTGAATTTATGGCATGGTAATTCCCCACTAGAGTAATTTGGCTGGTACATCTGCAGTTTAACAGGATTCCAGCAGAGCTTCCCTGCCCTGTGAAGTCAGGGAGATGACTGATTGATTGACTGTATTACTCTCAGTTTAGCATGTGTTTATAATGAGCAAGGGATCAAAGTTCAAATACAAACTACCCATGAGCAACCTGTTCTGATGTGTGACTCACAGACTGTTGTTGATTATATTAACCATTTCTAGCATGTTGGGACCAATGATATAAACTCAGCAAAAAAAGAAACGTCCTACAGGGAGGAGGTGAGGGCCCTCGGAGTGTGGTGTCAGGAAAATAACCTCACACTCAACATCAACAAAACTAAGGAGATGATTGTGGACTTCAGGAAACAGCAGAGGGAACACCCCCCCATCCACATTGATGGAACAGTAGTGGAGAGGGTAGCAAGTTTTAAGTTCCTCGGCATACACATCACAGACAAACTGAATTGGTCCACTCACACAGACAGCATGGTGAGGAAGGCGCAGCAGCGCCTCTTCAACCTCAGGAGGCTGAAGAAATTCGGCTTGTCACCAAAAGCACTCACAAACTTCTACAGATGCACAATCGAGAGCATCCTGGCGGGCTGTATCACCGCCTGGTATGGCAACTGCACCGCCCTCAACCGTAAGGCTCTCCAGAGGTTAGTGAGGTCTGCACAACGCATCACCGGGGGCAAACTACCTGCCCTCCAGGACACCTACACCACCCGATGCTACAGGAAGGCCATAAAGATCATCAAGGACATCAACCACCCGAGCCACTGCCTGTTCACCCCGCTGTCATCCAGAAGGCGAGGTCAGTACAGGTGCATCAAAGCTGGGACCGAGAGACTGAAAAACAGCTTCTATCTCAAGGCCATCAGACTGTTAAACAGCCACCACTAGCATTGAGTGGCTACTGCCAACACACTGTCAATGACACGGACTCTACTCCAGCCACTTTAATAATGGGAATTGATGGGAAATGATGTAAATATATCACTAGCCACTTTAAACAATGCTACCTTATATAATGTTACTTACCCTACATTATTCATCTCATATGCATACGTAGATACTGTACTCTATATCATCGACTGCATCCTTATGTAATACATGTATCACTAGCCACTTTAACTATGCCACTTGGTTTACATACTCATCTCATATGTATATACTGTACTCGATATCATCTACTGTATCTTGCCTATGCTGCTCTGTACCATCACTCATTCATATATCCTTATGTACATATTCTTTATCCCCTTACACTGTGTATAAGACAGTAGTTTTTGGAATTGTTAGTTAGATTACTTGTTCGTTATTACTGCATTGTCGGAACTAGAAGCACAAGCATTTCGCTACACTCGCATTAACATCTGCTAACCATGTGTATGTGACAAATAACATTTTATTTGATTTGAATGTCAACTGCGTTTCTTTTCAGCAAACTTCACGTGTAAATTTGCCAGTTCTTGCTGTGAGATGTTACCCCACTCTTCCACCAAGGCAACTGCAAGTTCCCGGATATTTCTGGGGGGAATGGCCCTAGCCCTTCCGATCCAACAGGTCCCAGACGTGCTCAATGGGATTGAGATCTGGGCTCTTCGCTGGCCATGGCAGAACACTGACATTCCTGTCTTGCAGGAAATCACGCACAGAACGAGCAGTATGGCTGGTGGAATTGTCACAATAAAGGGCCATGTCAAGATGAGCCTGCAGGAAGGGTACCACATGAGGGAGGAGGATGTCTTCCCTGTAACGCACAGCATCGAGATTGCCTGCAATGACAACAAGCTCAGTCCGATGATGCTGTGACACACCGCCCCAGACCATGACGGACCCTCCACCTCCAAATCGATCCCCCTCCAGAGTACAGGCCTCGGTGTAATGCTCATTCCTTTGACAATAAACGCGAATCTGACCATCACCCCTGGTGAGACAAAACCGTGACTCGTCAGTGAAGAGCACAGTCCTGTCTGGTCCAGCGACGGTGGGTTTGTGCCCATAGGCAACGTTGTTGCCAGTGATGTCTGGTGAGGACCTGCCTTACAACAGGCCTACAAGCCCTCAGTCCAGCCTCTCTCAGCCTATTGAGGACAGTCTGAGCACTGATGGAGGGATTGTGCGTTCCTGGTGTAACTTGGGCAGTTGTTATTGCCATCCTGTACCTGTCCCGCAGGCGTGATGTTCGGATGTACTGATCCTGTGCAGGTGTTGTTACACGTGGTCTGCCACTGCGAGGATGATCAGCAGTTCGTCCTGTCTCCCTGTAGCGCTGTCTTTGGCGTCTCACAGTACGGATATTGCAATTTATTGCCCTGGCCACATCTGCAGTCCTCATGCCTCCTTGCAGCATGCCTAAGGCACGTTCACACAGATGAGCAGGGACCCTGGGCATCTGTCTTTTGGTGTTTTTCAGAGTCAGTAGAAAGGCTTCTTTAGTGTCCTAAGTTTTCATAACTGTGACCTTAATTGCCTACCATCTGTAAGCTGTTAGTGTCTTAACAACCATTCCACAGGTGCATGTTCATTAATTGTTTATGGTTCATTGAACAAGCATGGGAAACAGTGTTTAAACCCTTTACAATGAAGATCTGTGAAGTTATTTTAATTTTTAATAATTCTCTTTGAAGGACAGGGTCATTAAAAAGGGACGTTTCTTTTTTTGCTGAGTTTATATAAACCCTGGATTTCTGATGCTATCTATGTATTGGCCAATGAGAGTCTTTGAAGCCACTGGTCACCATATTTTCACCCCCTGGAAAGATCAGTCCTCCATAGGAATGAATGGAATTCTACAGTATTTCAATGAAATGTTTCAAGGACAAAATTACATGTATTTAAGATTTTTGTTGTTGTAGTGGGGACAGTCACAGTAAAACATTTTTTTCCTTTCTAGGTGTGTTTGCTGAAGGATTTCCTACATATTTATTATTATTCCGCTCGCTCTAGCGCTTAAGCTATTAACTGACCATCAGCATGTTGCTAGAGAAACTATTTTTGATAGCATTTATTGAACTACAAAAGACTTCACAGACTTCAATGGTAGAAAACAAATGAACAATTCTTGACAAATCTCCTCTTTTAAACCAATGTTCAGATGTTGTATAACATTCATACCTGTTGAACTCTAACCATTTTAAAATGCTCAGACTGACACATTGTAGATCGCTTTTGTACAGATTTTTGTTACTATTCACACTTTGAACTATAAACATAATTTTTTTTTCATAAATTAACATTGGGTTGAATGAGAACCATAGGAATACAGATGTAGCTATTCAAATGGTCCTGCTCCTTGGCCAATTAAGTTTCAAGACCAACTTTAAAACATTCAGGCTATCCTAAATTCAGATTCTTAAAAACTTTGATCAACTATAACTCTATAGATTTGCATAAAATAACCAACCAACAGTAACTCTTAAACCATTCAAGCTAGACACACCAAACCAATTTTCAGGCTATCCTAACTTCAAATCCTTAAAACCTTTATAAACTATAAACAGCATAAATTAGCAGAGGTTAGAAGAAGTGATGAAGTGTCACTTATATCATATGCAGAACATTGGTTCTCTCATCTTCAGTGTTGACCTGCTGTCTGAGAGATCATGAGCATCCCTAATGACAGCCACCCTGGCTGACAACGGGATCATTATTACCTTCTAGTTTGCTCTCAAATTGGCTTTCCTACTGTGTTTTCACACTAATATAATCCCTCCCAAAGGATTCTGTGGTGCCAATTACAGGATATAAATGACTAAACACTACAGCCCGTAGTCTCCTCATTGAGACAGCTCATGTTTCATAGCTTTTGGGTGATAAGTCTCATCAGGCACGTGCTGGTCAGACAGTGTTAATAATGAGAGAAGTCGCTCACCAGCTTGCTGAAGGATGTGTTTTTTTCCCCTTCTCCCTGGCACCTTCAGAACGGCAGAGAGTAGGCCTAGTCGCACGAGCTCAACCTGTTCCGCCACAACAGTCACACGATGACACAGCATGGATCTGGGATGCTACTGCTGTCAAGGTGTGGTGGAGCTGCGTTTCCATGGCTTCTTGACGGGATGGATAGCAAATCAAAAGGCACAGCTGAAACCTGACACTGACCACAGAGGCTAGACAGACTCAGTCCTTGCCAGGTGCCATTGTTGCTCCATTGTTCCTAATGGCTCTTTGACTTGTATTCATTATTTCTCGATGAGTTGCAGATCACCAAGATATTGTGTGATAGCTGTTCATATTGTGTTAAAAAAAGAAGAAGGGTAAAACTGCAAGAAGCATTGAAATCAAACGCGTCCCTTCCTCATGGAAAACGGTGCATTCTCTTATGGTTGTGTCAGGATTACCAGTCAATGTATACATTTTAAGCCGTAAACACGTTAAATACCCATTACGTCAGCATGACCCTGTTAGAGAGACATGGCTGTGGCTTTTTCTTTCTCTCGTCAGGGTGTCATCTGGCTTTGTTCACCTGATCCTAGACGTGTGGCAGCGATCAGAGGTGGACAATAGATACACAACGCACACGGCTGGGGTCTTCCCTTAAGTGAGCGGCACATTTGACACCGGATTTCTCTTGAATGCCTATTCAGATTAGCTAACAATCTTTTGTATGGCGCTATGGAGGCTTCATAGAGGGCGGGGATTGACCTTGACATCTGGCCCCCGTTCATCTACCTTGTCTGGGGGCAGCTGCCCAAATATAGGTCTACATTTTCCCTCAAAAGCACCTTATCCATCTGGTAAATTTCACCTCATGTAAATGTCTTCGTGATTACCCCGGGCATCCCCCATTCAACGACGCGTGCGGTGTGACATCGATCCCCGGACGCGACGCCCATCCATTTTTAAAGGGGAGCACAGGCCGACCGGTGTGTGGCCCCCCTCTGGCACACGTGTGCTCTTCACCTGTACACGCGTGCTGTCGAGTGGGCATACTCCCTACCCAAGCTGCTGTTGCCCCTGCCATTCGCTTATCCCTTCATGTAATCATGTTTTGTTGTTTTTTGCTCAAATTACAGAAACGTAATCTACGCTAATAGAAAGACCTAATGTGCTTTCATCTTTGAAGGTGTCCAGGCAGGTGACACGTGCCATCCAAAGCCTGGGCTATGTGAAACCCTATCAGTTGATGAAGGTGCATTGGTGGCAGTGAGTGTTTCAATTAGCTCCTCGAGAGATCTAATTACACCTATCACATACGGCCCCAATTACACACTTAAATCATTTGTAGTGACATTGTCATTCACCGATGTTTACGTGATATGAAACATACTATACCAAATTATTGTTAAAACACCAGTAGGTGAGCATGTCAATCACTTGTTCCATGAATTGGCATGCTAATCATTTTCTTTGTTTTACAAAATTAAACATCTTGTTGAGTACCACAATTAAAGCATGCAATCACAGTACAATACTTCTATAAATGTTTTACCCTAAAAACCGGGTAATCAGTTTGATTGAATAGGTTCCTTTATCTGCCTCTTGTACTTAGTTCTATTGAGAATAAACAGTTCCATTGAACATTAAAAGTGTAGTCTTTGGTTTAAGCTGACAGCTGTTTGAGCTGGGATGTAGGCTACTGCCTTTGGGTGCTGGCCAGGGTGACAGAAGAGGGGTCATGTTTTAACCTGCTATTTGGAGAGGTAGAGTGAAACCCGGCCACAAAAGCACCAGGACGTAAACAACACAAGTGTTGATTGTCCTGAAACATTTCACATACACTTCTTATACACATAGGCAAATTAGGGGGGGGGGTTAACGAGCAGCCTTGCCACTCACAATTGTCTAACGACGCCACTCAGGTTTTTTTTCTGGGAAGGCATGGGAATTTCTCCTGAACAAAAAGGAGCCACAAACGGTAAGCAAACAAAGCTGGACATGAAACAAGTACAAGTACACATGAACAAGTACAGTTCTTATCATGAAATCTGCATTGTATACTGAAATGTACTGCATTGTATACTGAAATGTGTATAGGACTATTAATACAGAAAGGGAATGCAGGGAAATGACTTCGATTTTTATTCAATGGGACTATGGGGATTCAAATGTAGGCACTCATCCGTATGATTTGTTCAGAATGGTGCATAATGTATACCTAATTTGTTTCTATATCTCACGTGTGCCTATATAAAGAAAAAAAACACATGGTCTAATATATAATCCTGAAAATAAAGCATGAATAAATCCATTAAAACCAAAACAGGTATTTTATTTAATAAGTACAGTGTATTTATTTCAAAAGAGCAATACATTCTGGTTTGTGCCTTCCAATTTTGTTATCCAATGGATCACTGGCATTTCCTAACACATTTCCACTCCAAGATCTTAATGTAAATAAATCCATGCCACATGCCAAAATAATAAGCTTTTGGGGAGACAGTGTGTGTGAGAGAGAGGTGGACAATAAATACATACACCGAATGCATTTGAAGCAGTCATATCAAGTGTGTGTGAGAGAGAGGTGGACAATAAATACATACACCGAATGCATTTGAAGCAGTCATATCAAGCAGTGCCATTCTTTGCTTTTTACATCATCTGCATTGTTGTTCCCAAAATAATACCTTGTATACCAACATACACACCATATTCATATGTTCTCAGTATCACAATCAAACAGTTTTCTAATCAATCCAATCTTTACATCAAACCCATAAGCCCACCCATCCTGACATCTAAAACTTTGAATAAAAGTATAAAAAAATCAAATGCTAGTCTTGTGAAAACGTGCGCCCACCTTAGTTAACAGCAGCGAAGGTTAAGGGAAAAACAGATAGGGAAAAGTATAGTGACACCACCACCATACAAAGAATAGGCATTTGGAGACATTCCCGCCTGTATTATTATACAATCAATCCGGACTTTGATCAAATACTGATATTTTCGTTCTCAGAATGTACTATAATATGAGCCACTGTGGGGATGGCTCTCTAAACAGAATGTGTCCAAATTGCATCAAGCAAAGATGATTTGACATGCAATTTGATATAAAAGCTAACTGCAGTGTGATAATAATTGACTAAGTAAAAGTACACCAATGTTGTGCTATGGAAGTAACTCATTTAAAAAAAGAAATGTTTTACCTTTATTTAACTAGGCAAGTCAGTTAAGAACAAATTCTTATTTTCAATGACGGCCTAGGAACGGTGGGTTAACTGCCTGTTCAGGGGCAGAACGACAGATTTGAACCTTGTCAGCTCGGGGGTTTGAACTTGCAACCTTCCGGTTACTAGTCCAACTCTCTAACCACTAGGCTACCCTGCCGCCTCATGGAGAAAGTGTCAGAATATTAGCTGTATAGTGACACAACGAAGGCATGGACATAAAATGTAAAAGTTGAGTATTTTGTCTGGATAAACCTGATATTTAAAAAAACCTAATTCTATCAGTATAATGAATGAAAGCACAATTTGGCACCTACACGACATTCGATGTAGGACGATTCAGGTAAAGATCAACAAGAATAAAAACTAAACTAAAATGTAATAGAGGTTAACATTTTTTACACAATAGGCACAAAAAAAATAAAAAGTGGGTCTCATTGACGTTCGCTCGGACAAGCTTTACTAAAAGCAGCTATGGCATTTTATGGAATACCATTGAATTCTCTATGTCCTAGTTAATTGTGATTGGGAGGATTTGCAGGAAACGGTGTTTGTTACTAAAAATATATATATATAAAATAAAAAAAGCTACGAGATATGTAGATTGTAGAATGTAGATTGTATCATCCAAACAGGAAATCGGACTGTATCCTGACTTGATATGTGGTCATTCAGTTACTACACCATATTTCACCCTACTTTACCCATACAAATATACAATATAGAAATTAGAATGTAAAAATTGACTTTTTTTTTTTAAGTAAACAAAAGACTGGAAGAAGCAACAAAGTTGGTTTAAAATGTGTGTGACTTCATCTCAGCGTCATCACTGGTTGAGACTTCTGAGGTATCCATAGTTCACAACAGGGGTCACCATACACTTAGTAAGTGCACAACTTTGAGTAACAATCCTATTCATCTAAAACACCATTGAACACTATAGATGGCACAACAGTGTACAGATAAAAGAAAAAAAAGTGACGAATATAAACTTTCTGCTAATTAGGTGAGACATGTTTGTCATCACTGACATTAGCTCCATGAAAGCAAGTAAACTCAGAGAGGGAAACCGTTTTGGTAACACAGTAATACGTTTTACCTACTGACAGTGGAATAAGTAAGTAATAACTACGTAAAGTAACCTTTTTCACAAAGCACTGTTTTAAGAAAGTTCAGTAGCAACTTTTTTTTTTATGGTAACATATCTCATTAATGGTAGACTCAGAAATATGACAACATACACAGCGGGAGACTTTATGCTTAACACATACAGTACCAGTCAAAAGTTTGGACACCTACTTATTCAAGGGTTTTTCCTTTATTTTTACATTGTAGAACAATAGAGGAGACATAAACTATTAAATAACACATTTGGAATCACGTGTGTAAACAAAAAAAGTGTTTAATTAACAAATAAGAAAATACTTCAGATTCTTCAAAGTAGCCACCCTTTGCCTTGATGACAGCTTTGCACACTCTTAACCAGCTTCATGAGGAATGCTTTTCCAACAGTCTTGAAGAAGTTCCCACATATGCTGAGCACTTGTTGGCTGCTTTTCCTTCACTCTGCAGTTCGACTCATCCCAAACCATCTCAATTGGGTTGAGGTCATGTGATTGTGGAGGCCAGGTCATCTGATGCAGCACTCCATCACTCTCCTTGGTGAAATAGCCTTTACACAGCCTGGAAGTGTGTTGGGTCATTGTCCTGCTGAAAAACAAATGAGAGTCCGACTAAGTGCAAACCAGATGGGATGGCGTATCGCTGCAGAATGCAGACTACCTCGTGAAGCTGGTTGAGAGAATGCCAAGAGTGTGCAAAGCTGTCATCAAGTCAAAGGGTGGCTATTTTGAAGAATATAAAATATAACATATTTTGATTTGTTTAACACTTTTTTGGTTACTACATGATTCCATATGTGTTATTTCATAGTTATGTCTCCACTATTACAAAGATAAAATAAAAACCCTGGAATGAGTAGGTGTCCAAACTTCTGACTGGTACTGTACATTGATACTTAACCTTAAAGGTCATAGCAGAATTTGTGTAAGCTGTGTAGAACAAATATTTGTCATAACAGTGTTGTTATTGAAACAAAATGTCATGGAGACAAACAAATTGAGAGTGGTCTGTTTTTTGACAAGCTGATACTGTTTGTTATGCTGTCAGAACTATTTATGGTAACATATCTCATAAAACTGTCATGATATATTATATTTTTGGCCATACTTTGGACAGTTTGAAGGCTGTATGACAAATTATTTAGCAAAACATACAAAATGTCAAAAAAAAAAATATACACACACACACACACACACACACACACACACACACACACACACACACATATATATTTTTTTACAACAGGTTAACATAGGCCCTTGTTAAAATCTGTCCTGATAGTTTGATTTGTAGATGTGTTAGTACAGTGTATTACAAGCAAAATATTACCAATAACCTTTCTGGAAAGCAATTACACTGCTCATTTATGGATCAAAGTGCTAAGGCTAACATTTTAACAAAATAAACAAAGTCAGCCAGCAAATGCATTACTATGTAGCAACACACCGTGATTCTATTTCCTTCAAATAATTCAAACAAGAATCAGTAAATCTACAAACTGAACCACTTGTACCTAAAGGAATCCAATTTTTCTCTGTAGACAAACAATGACAGATCACAAGTGTAGAACGGATGTCATTCTGACATGTTCGAATTGAGTACAAAATATAATGATATAATTTTTTTTTAGAGAATTTGTAGATGGACACCAATTGAATATTAAACATGTCGATAAATTATATTTATTGCACTTAGCAGTACCAGTAAAGTAAAGCTAGAACTAATTGACCAATGGTTTATACTTATTTTTGAATGACAATGTATGGGCCATACATTGACTGTAAATAAAGGGCATACAATGCATTTGGCCTTAAAGATAAATACAGTCATCACGGGTCAGTAACCAGGTTTCCATCCAACCTTTTGATGCGAGTAACAGGCTTGATGGAAACAGAACATTTGTCGGTAAACTTTCCAAATGTCGACAAAACAAAATACGCTAGACAAGGTGGGATCTTTTTGTCGGTGAAATTAATTATGCAAGAAATGTCGGAGGAAACTCTTTTATGCGCAAATACTGATATAATAACCATCACACCGAGGTAAACTTGGGAGTCACGCGATGGCACGTGTGGCCCTCCCACTATGACTCGTCAGGAAAGCAAGCAGTTTATTAGGCTACAGATTAAATCCATTATGAGGAACTTCACAGGGTGGTGAAAGTGCAAGGTGATGAGCTTGATTCTCCTTTTAAATAAATAGCGAGGGTCTTATTCTGGTGACATGATTTTGTCCATAATCTCCTGCAGGCCAGGGACGGGCAACTTTCGATAAAACGTTTTAGGAACTCAGTCGGGGTCTCAATTTACTGTTGCGAGTTAGACTAGTAGAATACAAGGTGCAATTTCGAAACTTGGTTGTGCATCAGTTTCTCTCTTGTTATGTCAGTCACTGATAGTCACTTAACCCATGTCAGCAACAAAAACAAGTTGATTAGATAATTTAGCGGGCAGCTAACTTGGCAAACTTATCATGGTCGAATTACCGGCCGGGGGGGGTCACCAATGATTTAATTAGTCTCACTCATATCATATTAAAAACGGCAAACATTTCTCTCCGCCCATGGCAAAATGTGTAGAATTGCAGCAAACTTGCTTTTAAACTGCAACATTTTCTCTACACCCCATGGCAAAATGTGTAGAATCGCACAAATTTATCTCCGCTGTCAAGAGGGAGCCACAAATGTTTTGATCGCAGTCAAAGTTGCCCATCCCTGATGTAGGCTGTATCCACACTGGATCTGTGAGCTGTTGGCTAGAGCGCATGTCGCAAAACCAGAGTGGGCACACTCGGTGTATAAAACACACCATTTCTTTCTGAGAGAAAACCATCAGTAGAGTTGAAAATGCGGTGGAAACCCATTTAACTTGTATTCGGTACATGGGAATTTAACCGCCAAATGTATTTTTATGTGCATTGCGTCATCGTGCAGAGCCTTTTATCCGCAAGTCCATTTGATGGAAACATCTCTGGTGGGAAAACATGTATATTGTCTTTATGCACATTTTTTGAATATTCAAATGAAAATCTGTCGCTAATTGGATGGACACCTAGCTTATGATAAAAAAAAATGAACTGAAATAACAAACCCAAAAGCAATGACTTTGGAGTTGATATGATGGACAATGGCAGCTCGTTGAATGAATTCACTTTGGTGTAAACACTGGAGGAGGCTTCAATAGCAGTGTCTTTAGTTTGCCTCCACTCAATTACATTCTGCACCAGCACGATGCTGAGACATTCTATATCATCAAATCGACCAGAGAAAATACAGTGTTCACCTATTTTTTTTTGTTTTCACTGGAAGGTCACAAAGTTCGAATGCAGTGTCACATTGTTTTCAGATCTGTGTTTGGATATGCAATGTCTTGAGTAAGAATTCAGTAGTGCTTAGTACATACCCTCATAAGAATAACTTTAAATAATATAATTTTGTACAAAGATGGCAAATGTCAAGAGAGAGGTCCAAACCATCCTAATGCCAAAAGGCTCAGATCAATGTCACAGACAGGCGGATAACATTGTATTCACACCTCCAGTATATCAACACAATCCTTGCCTACAGTAAGAGGCGTGTAAAGGGCCGATTGGCTAAGTGAGAGTTTGTGTCATAATCCTGCATCTTGGTCTGAAGTGTAAACAGTCATTACAGCTCTATTCAAATGAGCATATCAAACCCTATTCAATAAACTATGTACTTTTCTTTTTCACACAAGTGTGATAAGTTAACACGCGGTGTTCGGTACATTTTAATACTAAGGCCATACATATTTTATTAAACATTAAACAGATATATATATATATTTTTTTTAAAGTGAGACGAGCAAGCCAAAACAAACAAAAAATAAGTAGCCCCTTTTTTAAAGACATGCTCCGGTATTCTTTTAAACCTCCCACTTTGGGCTGGATATGTCATTGAGTAGTTTATACATGCATAATCTATAAGCAGAATTACTGTCTTTCTTCAATTAGCCATGAAATCCCTAGTTTTTCTTTATACTGTGCTATACCATTTCCCCCCACATGGGCTAGCCCCCTATAGCAGCACGAGTTCAACAAGTTAACTTTAGCACCTCGCCATATGAATGACAGCTAGCAAGATGCACATGATGCACACATAGCAGAGCGAGAGACGAAGGCCATTTTCAAGGACCACTTTTGGCTTGTGAGTGCTACTTTTAGAATGACTAGCTAAAAAGTATACAAAAAAGTACTAGATAACCCCTTTAAAATACTACAGCAACCTTAGTTCAACACCCTAGCGACCTAATCAAATGATTAAGTGATTTTAGTGGGGGGGGGGCATTATTTTGATCAAAACATGCAATTTCTTCAGTAGGACCTAATCTCTTTTTAATTTTTTCTAAAGTGAAGTGGGCCATCCTTTAAACATTTAATTAAATTTTTATGGCCTTAGTGTTAAAATGCAAATCTAGCTTGATGGTGGTTCCATGTGCACACAATCGCCTCAGAAGCTGTCTGTGTTCCCCCCCCCCCATGTTATACGTGTGTGAAAGTGCACAGGTCTATTGTATAAACTATTGTGAAAACGTGTACACCTTGAAGAAACGGTCACGCGTGGCATAAACCCACTAGTTTTGTTTCTTATCCCACTGGTCGCTGCTATAAGGTGTTCTGATGGATCTGTGAGACATTGCCATTTCACATTCTTTCAATTCGGCTGAATATGGAAAACAAAGGAATATCATGCAAAGAACAGAGCAAAAGGTATAAAAACAAAAAAAGGATGAGTGGATCATTACACAACAACTGAACTGATTCACAGGTTAGTATTTCTATAATTATGGGAAAGCCATGGGGTTTGTTAAAATGCAAGTCAAATTGTCAGATATTTATGTAGTCGGGTGTACTTCACTTCCCAATAAAATTGATGGGGAAACTGGTGTACACTCAAATCAAAGCATGCAAAACCTATTAAAATAAAAATTCAAAAAATAAAAATGGTGATTTGGCATGGGTCAATCCCCTTCTCTTGATTTTTGTTCTATACCCACAATACATTTCACAATGGCTAGGATGGACCCTCACTGAAACAAGAGCATATCGTTGGAACCCCTAACTCTACCTTGACACTAGTTCTTTTTGGAGATTTTCCCCGCTTTCCTCTTGGGCTCGTAGGGTGTCCGTAGGATGCTCGGCGTCTCCTCCATAACGCGCACCAGCAGGTTATCAATGTAGTCTTCCAGTTCACGGATATGGGCGTCCTTCTTTTTCACCACCCCCTTCTGCTTGATGAGCTCATGCACCACCTCGTCGAAAGATAAGTTGCTATAGGAAGCTGCGCTCGTCTGCATCGTCTCCTGCGGGTGCAAACCACAGACATTATGATGACGTCAACACAGACGGCGCCATTTACACAAAATAAAAGTGTATTTCTCCAAACGCGTCTTGAGATGCGTAGTATATGAGTAGTATACAGTACAGATGGTAGGAATAGAAAAAAACTAAGCAAAAGGTAAATGAGTGCTAAAAATTATCTAAAGTAAGACAGAAGGTGGGCTAGGCCAGGGAATCCCTCGTATTACGGCAGATAGACTAACTGCCTAATTATTATTTTTATTTTACCTTTATTTAACTAGGCAAGTCAGTTAAATTCTTATTTTCAATGATGGCCTAGGAACAGTGGGTCAACTGCCTGTTCAGGGGCAGAACGACAGATTTGTACCTAGTCAGCTCGGGGGTTTGAACTTGCAACCTTTCGGTTACTAGTCCAACGCTCTAACCACTAGGCTACCCTAAAGGTGTTAGGAAAAACGCCACAAACTACGTCATGGCAGTACGTGTTCAGCTCGTATAACCGGGTGGCAATCAGGACTTATTGAGAGGCTGTGATAAGACGTCACTCCACAGGTTTGTTAGCACTGTCGTCGCCATTGGATTTCACTTCAGGTGTTTGATCTGATCAAGTGTTCAATAGTGTTCAACAGAAACTCTGCGATGGCTCGCACAATCAGGAATCCTGTAGAAGGGAATCTGATGTGTTGTTTAAGTGTCAGTTCTAGAAAAAAAAAAGAAGCTTTCAACCCCCATTACCTCTTTAAATCTTAAAGCACATTTCCTCTCCTCACAAGCCAGCCTAGGCATAGACCTTGACCAGCTGGCAGACAAGAACATCACATTAAAATGAAACCATGCCGCAAACAGTAATTAAGACAACAAAAAAATTGGAAGCTGCCTGGAAACGGCGGAGTGCATATTTCCGGAATAAAAAGGTCAAGACTAATGAACAGGAAAAGAAAGATGCAACCAAACTATTTTGGTCGAGTTTGTTCTTTAGAGGACCGGGTGCATCACAGTCTGTGCCGATCCCATTATGGAGGGATGAGAGGAGCTGTGAGCTTCTGTTTTTTTTTTAACGAGGTACCATGTTACCGCTTCAACAAATGGTCATGGTTCCACCAGGCAGATACAGCAGCAAAGCCATCAACTTGTTTAAAATACTACACTCAGTCCCCTTCCCCTCCCTGTGCCCAAACCAAGCTGCCATCGCTGTGCGGTGTCTACGACGGGAAGAAGACCAAGTGCCGGACCATATTTACTGGAACTCGTCCTAGTATGAGAAACAAAGAAACAAAAAATGTGAGGATCCCTAGAGTTTATGTCCAAACAAAAGAGGACTAAGGCAGGGGATCACACTAAACACCCCGGCCCTTTTATTTCCATTGTTTCCAATGGTATGTGGACATGCTAGGTGTGCTGCGGTCCATCCTGGGTACGCTTCGAGTTATTTTGTTGTCGCTTTCTGGACAGCCAAAGTTGAAAGTAGCTAAGCAAAGTGCCTCAGGTTTTTAGTCAGAGAAAAACAGGTGTTGTTAGTGGGGGTGTATCAACCGCTTACTGGGGAAGTGAATATGTTTTTGGAGACAAAGTGAAAATGTGCTGAGAAATAGGCCTTTTGCGCTACCAGAGAAAATGAAGAGCTAGAGACAACCAGTTCCGCTGAGAGACTTTCCTAACATGAATCAAGTTACCAGCTCCGTTTCATTATACTGTATGAGCAATTGTGTCCATTACACACATGCCAAAAAGCCCCAGACATGATATAAAGCTACACAGCCGGGAGCTGTAGTAGCTGGTGACAGAGGCCTGGAAATGACCATGAACTACCAAAGTACTGACAATTTTTCCACGATCAGTAGTGAGGAGGAGATAAGACGAGCACACTTGGCATTCTCCAGTTGTCTCATTACTGCTTCTAATGAGCTCTGCTTTGAGAATTTAAAAGCTCCGTTCTTTAAAATCTCTCACTATCCTTCCCCTCCTCCCTCACTGGTTAATTAGCTAGGGCCTGAAAGGAGAGGAAATGGAACTGCCAGTTCATTTCTGCTAGTGCAGAGTATGGAGGGGCACATGTGGTTAAGACAACTCCTCAACACCCACAACGAGAGGTGAGGAAAGCCATTATCAGCATCCGTTTCTCATTTCAACATCACTTTGGAAGCTGCTCTCTTACCATGTTAATACTAATTCTGCAGTGTAATGGCCAGCTACTACTAGAATTAAGCACCATGAGAGCGTTTTATTCTTATTTGTCTTTGGGTGGGGGTGTGACAAAACTAAGGTGGCAAATACCCCCATCAAACCAATGAAAAATCTCATACAGATTTCTCCCCCCCCAAAAAGAAAAAAAGTGCTCCAATTATGGTACCAGTACGATATAATAGTACATCACCTGACCTTAGAGACTGAAACTCGCACTGTTTCAAATGATGAGCCGGGTCAGATGATGACCGCTGTTCATTAGTTTAATGACACTCACAGTGAACTGTCAAAGACAGAAAAGACAGCAGTTCAGAGACCAACATCACCAGCTGCAATGTCAAGTGAGATCGGGGAGAGCTGCTCAATTAAAAGTCAGTGGTGTTCTGAACCTCAGAACAAGTCCCCAAAAAAACTAGGACTATGCTTTTTGTTTTTTCCCCCCTTCTTGCCCCCTCCCCCCTTCATTTTATTTGAGATTAGTTCACAAAAAGTGTACAAGGTATGATCTCTTACATTTTTCTTTCCGTGGTTCTCTCTTGCCTTTCGGATGTCTCCATTAGTGGTGGGATTTTTATCGCTGCAAAACATCCATGTACACTGAATTACAAAATCATCAAAACACATCAAATCATATTTACCTGTGGCTGAGGGTTATATTACCAATAACCTGCCCACCATTTTCTTTACCACCATGTATCATCTGCCTTAACCTAAATTACCACAGAGGTAGTGTATGGTGGCAGCTGTTAAAAGCTGCAATATGTAACTTTTTGGGCAACCCTACCAAATTCACAGAGAAAAGCGAGTTACAGATCTGTCACTCATTGAAAGCAAGTCTAAGACGCATTAGATCTGTTCTATGTGCACTATTTCTATGCTTCGGGTTCTTAAGTTTTGTTTTTAATTTTTTACTTTTGGTTTTTGTAGACCAGCTTCAAACAGCTGAAAATACAATACTTTCGGTTATGAAAAATACATTTCAAAATGACCGTTTCTTATTGGAGGAAGCCCCTACCCGTTTCAGTTTGTTTTCTTCCGTTTAGTGCTTATTAATGAACATGACCCTGGCTTGGATACCAAACATGGTGGTGTGGACGTGAAAAGCTTTACCTTGTATTTTTGTGTGAGAGGAAGGGGTTGGTTGGTTGGGTGTTTCCCTGAGAGTCGCTGCTGAATGGGTTGCTGGAGCGCAGGTCTCCAGAGCTGCCCGAACGCCCCCCGTTGTTTGTCTTGCGTCCCTCCTTCTTCCCGGTCACACGTTCCAGCAGGCTGACCTTCTCCTTCTTCTCCTTTTTCTCCCCTCGGTCCCACAGCTGGCCCTGCTCCCCCTCGAACGGGTTGCGGTTGCGTGGGAGGGTGGCGTACTTCTGCGGCAAGCCGTCGCTGATATGAGTAAAAGGATCACCTTGCCCCTCGCTGTCCTGGTAGCCTGGCACCTCGCCCTGGGAGCGCCTGTGAGGGGCAGCACCACTCTCTTTCTCTGTGAAACACAAACAATTTACCTGAAACATTCATGGAAGCAATACTAATCACAGACAAAGAAAGATGGCACAGGTAGGCTAATACAAGTAAATACTAAAATAGGCCTAATACTAGAGGAAGCTGCTGTCCTTACCCAGCTGTTCCATGGAGTTTCTAGAGTCCAGCTTGGGGCGGAAGTGAGTGCCAATGAGGTCAGACATGGAGCGGGCTGCAGAGAGCGTATGGGAGCCGGCCAGTAGGTGTCTCTTGATCTTGGGCTCTGGCTGATGGTCAGAAGCACTGGGTTGGCGAAGGGTCTCCGAGTCACACATGGCGGAGCGGGGCAGGATGGCTGAGGTGGTGTCGGAGAGACCACCGTCGTGCTTGCGCCCCTTCATCTTGTCCTTGAGTTTGGTGAAGGGCGAGCGGGGCTTGTCCTTTATGGAGAGGTCAAACATGCTGGCCGTCATGTTGTTCCTCATGAACTGAATGCTGACCTGGATCTTCCCTCTCTCCTTCCTCTTCTTCCCTGGCCTGGAGTCCAAGGAGTACCAGCTAAAAGAAGGGATGACTATTAGCCATCTGTAAATTGGGTATGTGGCACATTTAAATGAATACAGGAATATAAGATTCAAAGATCAAAGAACACATCAGGTGCCATTGTTGGGTGCTAAAACAGTGCATTCTCAACAAGTTAAAAATAAATGTTTCTATTCTGAATTCATTTAGGTTTGTCATGGCAATGTATTCATTTTTAAATGAATACATTTTAAACGTGTTTTCCAATATTGGTGTAAAGTGGTTTAAAAAGCAGTGGAAAATATAGGCCTATTATTTAATTCATCTAAACTCTAGGCTTTGACATCTTCTTCAAGGTGATATGCTGCATCCATTTTTAGGTGAAAACTATCATTAAAGGTACAATACAGAAATCTGAGAGTACAAATGTTTGGAGTCACTTAGAAATGTCCTTGTATTTGAAAGAAAAGCAGATTTTTTTTTGTCCATTAATTAAAATAACATCAAATTGATCAGAAATACAGTGTAGACATTGTTAATGTTGTAAATGACTATTGTAGCTGGACATGGATGATTTTTTAAATGGAATCTATATAGGCGAATAGAGGCCCATTATCAGCAACCATCACTCCTGTTTTCCAATGTCACGTTGCGTTATCTAATCCAAGTTTATCATTTTAAAAGGCTTGGCATAGCGTTCATTTCTCAGAACAAGAATAGACGGAGGAGTTTCAGAAGAAAGTTTGTTGTTTCTAGCTGTTTTGAGCCTGTAATCGAACCCACAAATGCTGACGCTCCAGATACTCAACTGGTCTAAAGGAGGACCGTTTTATTGCTTCTTTAATCAGACCAACAGTTTTCAGCTGTGCTAACATAATCGCAAAAGGGTTTTCTAATGATCAATTAGCCTTTTAAAAACGATAAATTTGTAGTGCTTTTCTTAAAAAATAAATAAAAGGACATTTCTAAGTGATCCCAACCTTTTGAACGGTTGTGTAACTGAATGGAGCTGCTTCCTTTGGAAGAAATTAGTAGAGTGGTGACCCAAAACCATCTGTGTTGGACACATTTCCCCGTGGAACAGCCACAACCATTATGTATTTTTTTTAAATGGAAGCTTTTCACCTGCCTGAGAATTAATATTAGGGGCTACCCAGACCCCTCTTTTACGGTGCTGCCACTCTCTGTTTATTATCTATGAATAGTCACATTAACTCTTCCAACATGTACATATTACCTCAATTACCTCGACTAACTGGTGCCCCCCGCACATTGACTCTGTACCGGTAGCCCCTGTATATAGCCGTGCCATTGTTATTTTACTGCTGCTGTTGAATTATTTGTTACTTTTGTTTTCTATTTAACACGTACTTTTCTTAAAACTTCTTAAAGCATTGTTGGTTAAGGGCTTGTAAGTAAGCATTTCACTGTAAGGTCTACGGCTGCCGTTTTCGGGGGAATGTGACAAATAAAATGTGATTTGATATGAGGGACAAACATAATTCCCTGCAAACTGTGATGGTCTGAATCTCGAAAAGAATGTTGAATAATATTGTTCGTCGAGGCCACTCTGCTCCTGTTTGTTTAACCTCTTTGCTTCGCCTGCTGGAAGTAATACGATTGATGCCTTCACTGTGAGAAAAAGGGGCGACATTTGCACAAATCTGGCCTTTGTTCAGAACTGCTATGACAAGCAATTGGGAAATTACAAAGGCAATGGTGCAAGACAACCACGCAACTCATACATGCTAATGAGAATGATGGCTTCTCTGTAGCCTAAGCCTAGTTCATACAAATCAAGGGTATGTTGATTGCAGAAATGTAGAACTAGGAAGAAACCTCACTCAAAATACAAAGTCAACATTTAAACCATCTCTCAAACAGCATAGGTGTTCTGGCAAATTCCACAATTCCTTCATGAGCACAACCTCTGACTGTCCAAGCTTTAACCTACTTCTGTCATGGGAAAGGTGGACAGGGATTCTATTTTTTTTGCCCTAAACTGTTCTCAGACTGAGTGGCCAAAGAATCGCCATGGCATGGGCCTCTCTTGGTCAAGCTAGCCTAATTCCCATAGTGGTGGTCTCTGTCCTCCAGAGCATGATCTAAGAGCCACACAGCATGCTGCTGAGAGGGGGCCAGCCCTGTACTTCACATGGGTGTCAAGGCCAAGATAAACCTCCCTCTGCCTGGAACCACAATACTCCCACTCTACCCAGACCGCTGGGAAACTCCTCACAATCAACAAACACAGGTGTGCGATAATTAGGAGCTGCCTACTCCGATGTCAAGATGGACTCTCCTCCCCATGCGTCTGCTTGAAAACACAGCGAACGGACACAGCTAGCTAGCAAACCTGGAACTGCTTCAGTATATGGATATGGTAGCACAAGAGTAGGCTTAGGCCTCTGGCTCATTCTATGCAAGTCAGTTGTGTTGATGACTAAATTCCAGTCCATTGACATCTCCACAACAGCTCTGTACTTGAATAACTGCCAACCCTGGAGGTGCATCAGCTCTGGCACCTTAAATAAATACAACCATCAACAGTTGATTATGACATATCGCAATTCACCCCAACTAGCGGGTGAAGAGGAAGTGTGGTAATGTGTTTGCATGATGAAATGTACTGATGGCTAATTGACACCAGATCCTCCTAACTATGTTCCTGTTCCTCTGAGCAGAACGTAGGCTTAGGCTACTCATCATGTAGGCCTAGCTAACTACAACAATTTGTGCAATGGTAATTCTACACAGCCAAAAATAACTTTATGTAGCGGCCTGGATTGGGTGGAGCTGGTGTGGTGTTTTTCTCCATACATTCACACCACTGGAAAAACTATTATAATTTGAATCAGAATTAGTAACAAGACATGTCTGGCCAGCTCCACCACATTCATTTAACATAAGCTAATACCCAAAGGGACACACCACAACATTCAGCCGATGCCATGTCCGCAAATGCCAGTTTACCATCTCAATTCCAGTATAAGGCAAGACTAAGCAAGGACATTTGTTCATTGTGTGATTACTGGAATTGAGGTGGAACCGTTTGCTGTATTAGCACCTACGCTGTGACAAGACACAGAAATAATTTGATAGCACTACTGTTCTCGCTGGACTAGTTCACCAACTACAAAGACTGCACCCAAGTCAACTCAATTACACCATGAATGGCAGCCTATTATCAAAAGACTAACATCTTGATTCATTATCAACAAAGCCCATTTTTCAACGAACCCAATGGCGTAGCCTATGTCACAACAAGACAGATGTACTGGCAAACTCTGTTTGGGGCCCAAACTTTGGGCCTATGCCTAAGTGGCAAAATGGAGGTGGTTTTGAATTTAAGAATCTTTATTCGTACAATTATGCCCACATAAAAACATGTGGAACGCTGACCACATACTCTATGTGTGTGACCATTCCCCCCCCACAATATCAGGTGATCTAGGCTAGTCTACCCTACTCTCTGAATCATATACCAAAATAAGAATATGTTCAATGGTATTTCTGCAGTTTAGCCAGTTCTGCAAATCCACCCTCTTTCCTACTCTTTGCTGCTTCTGAAACATCAAACAGAGAACTAGGGAACCAAAGGCCTAGCACTGTTCAACGTGACTACGGATTCTTTGTGGCCAATGTGTTTGTGAGTGTGGGGTTGAGAGCAGAGCAGAAGACACATTTCCTATTTAACAGTTGTAAAGTTGTACTGTACTCAGGGTATCTGCAGGGTCCATGAAATTGAATTTAAGACTTTTAAACACCTTTAATGCCACTCAGAATGCAATTTAATACCAATTTTGAGGTCTGTGCACGCCACACACCTATCCAGAAACATGTCCATGTTGGGAAAAAGTTGTATTTTCAGGGCTGGTTCCTTCCTCAAAGGCTATAGCCTACATGGCTCATATTATCAGGCAGGTGTGCTATTTTAGAAACGTGCATTCTCCTGTAGCTTAACGGATTTGTAGCATAGTGGCTAGGCTATAGATGACTGAAGGATGGGGGTGGCTCATCTGCATTTGTTTAGGCTACCCCAATGGGCTAATCATTAGCTAGATCACAAACTCTTAAGCGTTTAGAATTTTGGCTTCGATACCAATACTAGCTATAATGATACTCAATACCACAAAAAATCTTAAAGTAAAATATACAGCACTGTTACTGTATAAAATATTGACAACGTTCCATTGAAGATGGCTCTATTTATTCTTTTCTTTTTCTTAAAAGTGCATTGTTGGTTAAGGGCTTGTAAGTAAGCATTTCGCTGTAAGGTCTACAGCGGTTGGATTCAGCGCATGTGACATTTTTTGTTGTTGATTTGATTCGGATTTGATCTGGAGAGCTACGCCACTGAGTGTGCAGGATTTTGATCAAACACTGCTCAAAACACCCGAGTCAGCTCAATAAGGTCATTCTCTCATTCAGTGAATCAGGTATCAAATGGCTATCCTTCAAACCAAGGTAGCTAAGCGTGGGAGGGCTCTAGACAGTGTTTAAAAAAAATGTTTTTTTAAAACAATACAAAACATACACCTAAAAAAAAACAGCAGCATACAGATGGGCACAAACATCGATGACCAGACCAACCTGCTCACACCCCCATCTCTAGCACCCACATTACTACCCGCCACATGGCCTCAAAGTGAACCATTTTGTCAACCACCTACTCTCAACATTTAGATAATAAAGCATTTGACCTTTCCATTGTCTTAACGATGGAGGATTGGTTGACTTCCAGTTAACTTCTTAGGGCTGAAATCCCGTTAACTGGATCGATATGACAACAGCCAGTGAAAGTGCAGGGCGCCAAATTCAAAACGACAGAAATCTCATCATTAAAATGATCATTGTCTCCAAGATGATTGGCGAGAAAAGGATCGTCCAGCCCATTGGGTGTCTCACTGCGCCCTCATGTGCCATGTCTTGAAATAAATATGCAGACAGACGGATTAAAATTAAATGTACATTATAATACTTCTGACAGACAACATTCTAACTCTGCCCATAACATTTGTTTTATAGCATTCCCAGAAGGCATAGATTGAGTCATTGCTAGTTTTACACTTAAGACATGGCGCTGCCGTTGTGCTGTAGAATTTGTGTATGGGTCTCTTGTATAATACATTTCATACATTAGTTTATACTGGATTAAGCGCAAACTTTCGTTAACTGTAATTTCATTACTTATGTTCCATCATTCCATTCATCTTGTGCCAATATCAGTTCTTTTTAAGTCTTGGTTCCAATAGTTCTCTCTTTTCTTTTTTTTCTAAGAGATTGTTAGTTGGATAGGCTCTTTGCGAGGTTTTATATCTTACCATCATATAAAAATAATTTTCTGACTCAAATAGTATTCCCTCCAGACTGTTCTGTTTCAATGTATTGGAAAATATCTACATTGATCTGTCCAAAATTGCTTTTTAATTCTATCATGGAAATAAATAAATTTCCCTATTACCAAGTAATTTACGGTTTCTATGCCTAGACTGACTTTTTGCAGTGCAAAGACATAAAAAAGTTAGCTAGTTCACCTGAAATAGCGCACAGAGGTAGATAGCTCTAACATCTTGAAAGTGTGCCTCAAGTATTATTTGATGTTCAATTGTTTTTATTATTTACGACGATGGCAACACTTAAGCAGCAGCGCAACATAACGGAAACACTGTAGTCAGTTCTGTCACATTTAAGACTCATGAAACAGAATTTAAGACTCAAGGCCTTTAAACCAAATCAATTCATTGAAGATTAAGATTTAAGGACCCACGGACACCCTGTGTACTTTTGTTCCGAAACTTCCTTGAAAGGGAAAAACCTTATTTAGTTTAATTAGTTGGTGATACTTACTCTGTTTTCCTTCGCTCCTTGTTATCAAAAATATCATTGAGATTGATGGTACTCTGGCCCAGGAATTTATCCATCCCCACCAGGGACCTGTGCATCACGATAAGGCATAATTCATAGATTTCTGGATTGCCCTCCAGAAGCAGACCAGGCAGTTCAAAGGCGGCTTCTTCTCTCCACACTGGGTTGAGTGTTTTCTCTGCCACAGATGTTGAGTACTTCTCTTTGCCCAGCTGGATGATAGCGTAGGCGTCGTTGTTGCCGTGCTTACCCTTAGCTTGTAGGTCAGTTGCTTGGAGAACAGTGGCTTGGACATGAGTTGGGAACCACGTTGGTGCCTGCTTTGCTAGTGACATGATCAGCTCTGTTTATGTGTGGTTAGTCATTCAAATGTATGTGCAGGTGAATTGACCTTAAAAAGTGATGACAGAGCATGCAAATATTAACAACTTATTTGTAGGGCCATGTTGACTAGTGATATGTAGATAACTTACAGTGCTTTTTGGTCATATATTTACATGTACAGCTAGTAACATATCAAAAGTCTGCAGCTAACTAATTCCTTCAGTCCATCTTACACACTTGTCTTTTGTGATTAACGTTAACATATCACAAATGTCCAGGCCACTGTAAGGCAAGTCATCTGAAAGCAAAATGGGAGATAAGAGTTACACATTGTAAGAGGTCGTGCAGGTTGACTAGATAACTTATCTACTACAGATGCGCTAGTTAGCTAGCTAGCTATGATTGAAGCTAAGCAGGCTAGCGAGTTAACAAGCTAAACTGCTGACATCAATCACCATTTCCAGCTTGGCTGAAGTAAGCTAAATAACTATGCAGCAGGGCTCTCCAACCCTGTTCCTCGAGAGCAACCGTCCTTTGGGGTTTCGCTCGACCCTAATCTAGCACACCTAGCTAATTCTAATAATTAGCTAACGTTAGCTGATTAATAACTGGGTTGAAGCGAAAACAAAAAGGGGGGGCAGCTTTACAGGAAAGGGGTTGGATAACTCTTGATATACAGCAACAACACACACAAAAAGCATGTTCTTCAGTTCTATTGCATTCGTCATATTGTGACACACCACAGGTTATTATACAATAATAACGTTGCAACGTATTAGTATTGATTACTAGACGTTCATTAGATTGAACAGCTGATGTTGGCAAGCTAGCTAAACAAGCTTCCTCACTACTGTACCTCGTCATTTTCTCAAAGCTTGTGACATGTTTCCATCCTGTAAATCCACTCGATTGTTGTTGGACATATTTCACAAATAACCAATTGGAAAATTATTTATTGGAGCTTAGTTTCGTTATTTTACAGCCTGCTAGCTAGCTGTACCAGCCCAAACTAGCTAACTTCCTTGTTGGTCTACTACATCCGCCACAATCACCGGTGAAAGTTCAAGCTCCTCCTCTGTTGCTGTGGAAACTAAATTTCAGGAGCACGCGCCTTATCTTTAACGTGTCAAACAAGTTGTGCCTGCCCTGCGTACACAGTAGACTACACAAACTTTGTTCATAACCAGAAAAAAGTCTAAACCATGGAAGAAGAATATGTCTTTTTGAAAAAGCAGGTAAAACATATCCGTGTGATACTCACGTAGGCACAGTATATAGGCACTTGATTCAGTGATACAGTTTTCTAAATAGGAAGAGTGTGTTCATGCTGAAAAGCTAAATGCATGCAAAATTGCTCTGGTTAGAGGAGTGAAGCCTAAACATATAGTAATTTGCAGTAATTAATTAAAATTAGGAAGGTATAAGGTTGAAATTATGTCTTTATGATTCACACCCCCAAATCTATGCAATGTAAATATCTGGTTGGTTTTGCTCCCCTAAAATTAAAGGAGAAAAGGAGGCCCTGGCCAATGGCATTCCATGGGGTTCAAACACCTCCTCCCTCTCACCTGTGAGATTTGTGGGTGTCTGGGGTGTGGAGGGGAAAGAGGGTGCTCTTGAAAGATGTAAATCACAAGAACATGGGAACTGCTTTGTCTCCTGAGTGGCTGCATGTAGGTGCAGATAAGGGAGTTCATTTGAATGAATATAGACATGCATGTCACTCCACTTGACAAGTACATCTTAACCAAACACACCTGCCTATGTTGGTTTTATCGTCCTGCCATGAAAAGTGCAGTGTGTACATACCACAATCCCAGGGATGGGGCTGGGCCATCCATCACAGAGAGATTATTACTCTTATCTAGAGTGCATCTCTAAATGAAATGCTATGGCTTAGTGAAATATTGGGCTGTAGCCCAATAAAATGGGCTTTAGGCAGATTTAAATAAGGAGGCACCATTTCAACTTTTGTGTCAAGTCTGACTGCGAACACCAGAAAACAGCAGGGGAACCATTGGAGTAAAATATAAGATGGTGTCCAGAATGACAATGTGAGGGATAACGTGTAGTAGGCAACTTGTTAAGTAATAAAAGCTAGCAGAAGACCATACACTACAAACATACAGTATAATGTTACACTCAGTATAAGAAACCAATGTTTCTGAGGACGAGGTGACGATCTTGACTTCAAATCAAATCAAATGTTATTTGTCACATACACATGGTTAGCAGATGTTAATGCGAGTGTAGCGAAATGCTTGTGCTTCTAGTTCCGACAATGCAGTAATAACCAACAAGTAATCTAACTAACAATTCCAAAACTACTGTCTTATACACAGTGTAAGGGGATAAAGAATATGTACATAAGGATATATGAATGAGTGATGGTACAGAGCAGCATAGGCAAGATACAGTAGATGGTATCGAGTACAGTATATACATATGAGATGAGTATGTAAACAAAGTGGCATAGTTAAAGTGGCTAGTGATACATGTATTACATAAGGATACAGTCGATGATATAGAGTACAGTATATACGTATACATATGAGATGAATAATGTAGGGTAAGTAACATTATATAAGGTAGCATTGTTTAAAGTGGCTAGTGATATATTTACATCATTTCCCATCAATTCCCATTATTAAAGTGGCTGGAGTTGAGTCAGTGTCAGTGTGTTGGCAGCAGCCACTCAATGTTAGTGGTGGCTGTTTAACAGTCTGATGGCCTTGAGATAGAAGCTGTTTTTCAGTCTCTCGGTCCCAGCTTTGATGCACCTGTACTGACCTCGCCTTCTGGATGATAGCGGGGTGAACAGGCAGTGGCTCGGGTGGTTGATGTCCTTGATGATTTTTATGGCCTTCCTGTAACATTGGGTGGTGTAGGTGTCCTGGAGGGCAGGTAGTTTGCCCCCGGTGATGCGTTGTGCAGACCTCACTACCCTCTGGAGAGCCTTACGGTTGAGGGCGGAGCAGTTGCCGTACCAGGCGGTGATACAGCCCGCCAGGATGCTCTCGATTGTGCATCTGTAGAAGTTTGTGAGTGCTTTTGGTGACAAGCCGAATTTCTTCAGCCTCCTGAGGTTGAAGAGGCGCTGCTGCGCCTTCTTCACGATGCTGTCTGTGTGAGTGGACCAATTCAGTTTGTCTGTGATGTGTATGCAGAGGAACTTAAAACTTGCTACCCTCTCCACTACTGTTCCATCGATGTGGATAGGGGGGTGTTCCCTCTGCTGTTTCCTGAAGTCCACAATCATCTCCTTAGTTTTGTTGACGTTGAGTGTGAGGTTATTTTCCTGACACCACACTCCGAGGGCCCTCACCTCCTCCCTGTAGGCCGTCTCGTCGTTGTTGGTAATCAAGCCTACCACTGTTGTGTCGTCCGCAAACTTGATGATTGAGTTGGAGGCGTGCGTGGCCACGCAGTCGTGGGTGAACAGGGAGTACAGGAGAGGGCTCAGAACGCACCCTTGTGGGGCCCCAGTGTTGAGGAAGGGGAGGAGATGTTGTTGCCTACCCTCACCACCTGGGGGCGGCCCGTCAGGAAGTACCCAGCTGCACAGGCCGGGGTCGAGACCCAGGGTCTCGAGCTTGATGACGAGCTTGGAGGGTACTATGGTGTTGAATGCCGAGCTGTAGTCAATGAACAGCATTCTCACATAGGTATTCCTCTTGTCCAGATGGGTTAGGGCAGTGTGCAGTGTGGTTGAGATTGCATCGTCTGTGGACCTATTTGGGCGGTAAGCAAATTGGAGTGGGTCTAGGGTGTCAGGTAGGGTGGAGGTGATATGGTCCTTGACTAGTCTCTCAAAGCACTTCATGATGACGGAAGTGAGTGCTACCTTAGCTTACTTGGGAACAGGAACAATAGTGGCCCTCTTGAAGCATGTGGGAACAGCAGACTGGTATAGGGATTGATTGAATATGTCCGTAAACACACCGGCCAGCTGATCTGCGCATGCTCTGAGGGCGCGGCTGGGGATGCCGTCTGGGCCTGCAGCCTTGCGAGGGTTAACACGTTTAAATGTCTTACTCACCTCGGCTGCAGTGAAGGAGAGACCGCATGTTTTCGTTGCAGGCCGTGTCAGTGGCACTGTATTGTCCTCAAAGCGGGCAAAAAAGTTATTTAGTCTGCCTGGGAGCAAGACATCCTGGTCCGTGACTGGGCTGGATTTCTTCCTGTAGTCCGTGATTGACTGTAGACCCTGCCACATGCCTCTTGTGTCTGAGCCGTTGAATTGAGTTTCTACTTTGTCTCTGAACTGACGCTTAGCTTGTTTGATAGCCTTGCGGAGGGAATAGCTGCACTGTCTGTATTCGGTCATGTTACCAGACACCTTGCCCTGATTAAAAGCAGTGGTTCGCGCTTTCAGTTTCACGCGAATGCTGCCATCAATCCACGGTTTCTGGTTAGGGAATGTTTTAATCGTTGCTATGGGAACGACATCTTCAACGCACGTTCTAATGAACTCGCACACCGAATCAGCGTATTCGTCAATATTGTTATCTGACGCAATACGAAACATATCCCAGTCCACGTGATGGAAGCAGTCTTGGAGTGTGGAGTCAGCTTGGTCGGACCAGCGTTGGACAGACCTCAGCGTGGGAGCCTCTTGTTTTAGTTTCTGTCTGTAGGCAGGGATCAACAAAATGGAGTCATGGTCAGCTTTTCCGAAAGGGGGGCGGGGCAGGGCCTTATATGCGTCGCGGAAGTTAGAGTAACAATGATCCAAGGTCTTTCCACCCCTGGTTGCGCAATCGATATGCTGATAAAATTTAGGGAGTCTTGTTTTCAGATTAGCCTTGTTAAAATCCCCAGCTACAATGAATGCAGCCTCCGGATAAATGGTTTCCAGTTTGTAAAGAGTTAAATAAAGTTCGTTCAGAGCCATCGATGTTTCTGCTTGGGGGGGGATGTATACGGCTGTGATTATAATCGAAGAGAATTCTCTTGGTAGATAATGCGGTCTACATTTGATTGTGAGGAATTCTAAATCAGGTGAACAGAAGGATTTGAGTTCCTGTATGTTTCTTTCATCACACCATGTCACGTTAGCCATAAGGCATACGCCCCCGCCCCTCTTCTTACCAGAAATATGTTTGTTTCTGTCGGCGCGATGCGTGGAGAAACCCTTTGGCTGCACCGCCTCGGATAGCGTCTCTCCAGTGAGCCATGTTTCCGTGAAGCAAAGAATGTTACAGTCTCTGATGTCCCTCTGGAATGCTACCCTTGCTCGGATTTCATCAACCTTGTTGTCAAGAGACTGGACATTGGCAAGAAGAATGCTAGGGAGTGGTTCACGGTGTGCCCGTCTCCGGAGTCTGACCAGAAGACCGCCTCGTTTCCTTCTTTTTCTTGAAACTCAATACATGTAGGCATATAAACTATACATGTAGGCATATAAACTACATGAATTACCAACCAGCTGCTTTCCCCTGATTGATTCTGTTCTATGTTCATGCTTGCTCCAAGTGTATTTTATATATATATACACACACAGTGCATTCGGAAAGTATTCAGACCCAAGATGGCGTATTCATAGTCCAAGATGTATGCGTAGCAGTGCAGACGTGGTTTGTCGTTCTCCCATGTACATTTTGTATATATTTCAATTTATTTTCAATATCTTTTCCATTTTTTAAATTAAATATACCTTCCGGCAACCCGCCTCACCCAATGTGATACGGACCCGCTATTTTTAGACCTTATAGCCAGAACCTCCATCAGAAGCTAGCCATCAGAAGCTAACAAGCTAATTAGCTACTAGCTATTTAGTCATTGTCAGCCACTGCTATCGGCCTTTACCTTCTGCACAGACACCAGCCGCTTTTAGCCTGGATAATACTTGCCAGCCTACCAGTATCGGACTGTTTTCTCCACTACAACGCCGGATTCCTGCCGTAAGCCCTGGACCATTACTCCTGATCATCACAGCTCCCGGCTAGCAAACGAAATTACTCCAGCTACACTACATCTTTTGCCAACTGGCCTGTCGACACGGAGCCCCGCCGTTCCATCAGGACTGGTCTGCCGACGTAGCTCCATCCGTTGTGCCCTCAACTGGCCTTTGCCGGATGTCGTAGCAAATGCTCCTACTAGCCCTGGCCTGCTAACTTTTTATTTAAATTGTATTATTATTAAAAAAATAAAAATAAAAATTGAATGCCGTGTCTCCCGCTTGTTAGCGTAGTAACGACCACTCAGCGGCTTCCCTGTTTCATCTACTGCTGTTCACTGGACCCTATGATCACTTGGCTACATAGCTGATGCCTGCTGGACTGTTCATTAATCACGGTACTCCATTTTGTTTATTTTTTGTTTGTCGGCCCCAGCCTCAAACTCAGGCCCTGTGTGTAGTTAACTGACCCTCTCTGCTCATTCATCGCCATTTTACCTCTTGTTGTTGTCTTACCCTTTGTTGTCTTAGCTAGTTCTCCCAATCAACACCTGTGATTGCTTTATGCCTCGCTTTATGTGTCTCTCTAATGTCAATATGCCTTGTATACTGTTGTTTAGGATAGTTATCATTGTTTCAGTTTATTGCGAAGCCCCTAGTCCCACTCAACATGCCTCAGAAACCTCCTTTGTCCCACCTCCCACACATGCGGTGACCTCACCCAGCATAACTAGTGCCTCCAGAGATACAATTTCTCTTATCGTCACTCAATGCCTGGGTTTAACTCCACTGTACCCGCACCCTACCATACCCCTGTCTGTACATTATGCCCTGAATCTATCCTACCACGCCCAGAAATCTGCTCCTTTTATTCTCTGTCCCCAACGCACTAGACGACCAGTCTATAGCCTTTAGCCGCACCCTCATCCTACTCCTCCTCTGTTCTTCGGGTGATGTGGAGGTTAACCCAGGACCTGCGTGTCCCCAGGTGCTCTCATTTGTTGACTTCTGTAACCGAAAAAGCCTTGGTTTCATGCATGTTAACATCAGAAGCCTCCTCCCTAAGTTTGTTTTACTCACTGGTTTAGCACCTTCCGCCAACCCTGATGTCCTTGCCATGTCTGAATCCTGGCTTAGGAAGGCCACCAAAAATTCTGAGATTTCCATCCCCAACTACAACAAGATAAACAAGATAAGATAAACAAGATAAAACTGCCAAAGGAGGATGAGTTGTAGTCTACTGCAGAGATAGCCTGCAAAGTTCTGTCATACTTTCCAGATCTATGCCCAAACGGTTCAAGCTCTAATTTAAAAAATGTATCTCTCCTGAAATAAGTCTCTCACTGTTGCCGCCTGTTCTAGATCCCCCTTAGCTCCCAGCTGTGCCCTAGACACCATATGTGAATTCATTGCCCCCCCATCATTCTTCAGAGTTCGTTCTGTTAGGTGACCTAAACTGGGATATGCTTAACAAACTGTTATAGACCTATATCCATCCTGCCCTGTCTTTCTAAAGTCTTCGAAAGCCAAGTTAATAAACAGATCACTGACCATTTCAAATCCCACCGTACCTTCTCCGCTGTGCAATCCGGTTTCTGTGTTGGTCACCGGTGCACCTCAGCCACGCTCAAGGTCCTAAACGATATCATAACCGCCATCGATAAAAGACAGTACTGTGCAGCCGTCTTCATCGACCTGGCCAAGGCTTTCGACTATGTCAATCACCGTATTCTTATCGGCAGACTCAACAGCCTTGGTTTCTCAAATGACTGCCACGCCTGGTTCACCAACTACTTCTCAGATAGAGTTCAGTGTGTAAAATTGGAGGGCCTATTGTCCGGACCTCTGGCAGTCTCTATGGGGGTTCCACAGGGTTCAATTCTCTGGCCGACTCTTTTCTCTGTATATATCAACGATGTCGCTCTTGCTGCGGGTGATTCTCTGATCCACCTCTACGCAGACGACACCATTCTGTATACATCTGGCCCTTCTTTGGACACTGTGTTAACAAACCTCCAAACGAGCTTCAATGCCATACAACACTCCTTCCGTGGCCTCCAACTGCTCTTAAATGCTAGTAAAAGCTAAATGCATGCTTTTCAACCGTTCGCTGCCCGCACTCACCCGACTAGAATCACTACTCTGGACAGTTCTGACTTAGAATATGTGGTCAACTACAAATACCTAGGTGTCTGGCTAGACTGTAAACTCTCCTTCCAGACTCATATTAAACATCTCCAATCCAAAATGAAATCTAGAATCGGCTTCCTATTTTGCAACAAAGCGTCTTTCACTCATGCCGCCAAACATACCCTCGTAAAACTGACTATCCTACCGATCCTCGACTTCGGCAATGTCATTTACAAAATAGCCTCCAACACTCTACTCAGCAAACTGGATGCAGTCTATCACAGTGCCATCCGTTTTGTCACCAAAGCCTCATATACCACCCACCACTGCGACCTACATGCTCTCGTCGGCTGGTTCTCGCTACATATTAGTCGCCAGACCCACTGGCTCCAGGTCATCTATAAGTCTTTGTTTGGTAAAGCTCCGCCTTATCTCATCTCACTGGTCACGATAACAACACCCACCCGTAGCACGCGCTCTAGCAGGTCTATCTCACTGGTCATCCCCAAAGCCAATACCTCTTAGGCTGCCTTTCCTTCCAGTTCTCTGCTGCCAATGACTGGAACTAATTGCAAAAATCGCTTAAGTTGGAGACTTATATTTCCCTCACTAACTTTAAACATCAGCTATCTGAGCAGCTAACCGAATGCTGCAGCTGTACATAGCTCATCTGTAAATAGCCCATCGAATCTACCTACCTCATCCCCATTGTTTTTATTTACTTTTCTGCTCTTTTGCACACCAGTATTTCTACTTGCACATCATCATCTGCACATCTATCACTCCCATGTTAATTTGCTAAATTGTAATTTCTTCGCTACTCTGGCCTATTTATTGCCTTACCTCCTCACGCCATTTGCACACGCTGTATATAGACTTTTTTCCCCTACTGTGTTATTGACTGTATGCTTGTTTATTCCATGTGTTACTCTGTGTCGTTGTTTGTGTCGCACTGCCTTGCTTTATCTTGGCCAGGTTGCAGTTGTAAATGAGAACTTGTTCTCAACTAGCCTACCTGGTTAAATAAAGGTGAAAGAAAAAAGAAAAAAAGACCCCTTGTCCTTTTCCACATATTTGTTACGTTACAGCCTTATTCTAACAATTTGTCTCATCGATCTACATGTCTCATAGATCTACACACTACCCCATAATCACAAAGCAATAAAAGGATTTGAGATTTTTTTGCAAATGTATAAAAAAATAAAATAATGAAATATCACATTTACCTAAGTATTCAGACCGTTTACTCACCTTTGGCAGCGATTACAGCCTTGAGTCTTCTTGGGTATGACGCCACAAGCTTGGGACACCTGTAATTGGGAAGTTTCTCCCATTCTTCTCTGCAGATCCTCTCAAGCTCTGTCAGGTTGGATGTGGAGTCCTGATGCACAACTATTTTAGGTCTCTCCAGAGATGTCAAGTCGGGTTCAAGTCTGGGCTCTGGCTGGGCCACTCAAGGACATTCAGAGACTTGTCCCGAAGCCACTCCTGCGTTGTGTGCTTAGGGTTGTTGTCCTGTTGGAAGGTGAACCTTCGCCCCAGTCTGAGGTCCTGAGCGCTCTGGAGCAGGTTTTCATCAAGGATCTCTGTATTTTTCTCCGTTCATCTTTCCCCTTGATCCTGACTAGTCTCCCAGTCCCTGCCGCTAAAAAACACCCCCACAGCATGATGCTACCACCACCATGCTTCACTTACTGAGGGGTGGCATCCATCTGTCCTCTCAACACTAAAGGTCTAATTGGTGGAGTGCTGCAGAGATGGTTGTCCTGGAAAGTTCTCAACTCTCCACAGAGGAACTCTGGAGCTCTGTCAGAGCGGGTTCTTGGTCAACCACTTTACCAAGCCCCTCTCTTCTTCCCCGATTGCTCAGTTTGGCCAGCCTGACAGCTCTATGAAGAGTTTTGGTGGTTCTAAACTTTTAGATTTAAGAATGGAGACAATTCCTTCCACCTCATGGCTTGGTTTTTGCCCTGACATGTAGTGTCATCTGTGGGACTTTATATAGCCAGGTGTGTGCCTTTCCAAATCAGGTCCAATCAATTGAATATACCACAGGTGGACTCCAATAAAGTTGTATAAACATTTTAAGGAGGATCAATGGAAACAGGATGCACCTGAGCTCAATTTCGAGTCTCATAGCAAATGGTCTGAATACTTATGTAAAGAAGATATTTTTGTTTTACATTTTTGGTTAGTTTTACACAAATTAAAATAAAATAAAAACTGTTTTCGCTTTGTCATTATGTGGTATTGTGTGTAGATTGAGGGTGTGGGAACTATTTAATCCATTTTAGAATAAGGCTGTAACGTAACAACATTTGGAAAAAGTCAAGGGGTCTGAATACTTTCCGAATGCACTGTATGTATATGTGTATATAACACAGCATGTAAGGTGTTGATCCCATGTTTCATGAGTAGAAATTAAAGATCCCTGAAATTTTCCATGTGAAAAAAAAGCTTATTTCTCTCAAATTTGGTGCACACATTTGTTTACATCTCTGTTAGTGAGCATTTCTCCTTTGCCAAGATAATCCATCCACCTGGCAGGTGTGGCGTATCAAGAAGCTGATTAAACAGAATTATCACTACACAGGTGCACCTTGTGCTGGGGACAATAAAAGGCCACTCTAAAATATGCAGTTTTGTTACACAACACAACAAGGCAGTGTGCAATTGGCATGCTGACTGCAAGAATGTCCACCAGAGCTGTTGCCAGAGAATTTAATGTTAATTTCTCTATCATACGTTGCCTCCAACATCGTTTCAGAGAATTTGGCAGTATGTCCAACCAGCCTCACAACTGCAGACCCCGTGTATGGCGTTGTGTGGGCGAGCGGTTTGCTGATGTCAATGTTGTGAACAGTGTGCCCCATGGTGGCGGTGGGATTATGGTATGGGCAGGCATAAGCTACGAACAATGAACACAATAGCATTTTATCGATGGCAATTTCAATGCACAGAGATACCATGACGAAATCCTGAGGCCCATTGTCATGCCATTCATCCGCTGCAATCACCTCATGTTTCAGCATGATAATGCACAGCCCCATGACGCATGTATCTGTACACAATTCCTGAAAGCTGAAAATGTCCCAGTTCTTCAACCGCCTGCATACTCAACAGACATGTCACCCATTGAGCATGTTTGGAATGCTCTGGATCAATGAGTACGACAGCGTGTTCCAGTTCCTGCCAATATTCAGCAACTTCGCACAGCCATTGAAGAAGAGTGGGACAACATTCCACAGGCCACAATCAACAGCCTGATCAACTCTATGTGAAGGAGATGTGTCGCACTGCATGAGGCAAATGGTGGTCACATCAGTTAATGACTGGTTTTCTGATCCACACCCGTACCTTTTTTCTAAGGTAGCTGTGACCAACAGATGCATATCTATATTCCCAGTCATGTGAAATTCATAGATTAGGACCTAATGGATTTATTTCAATTGGCTGATTTCCTTATATGTACTGTAACTAAGTAAAATCTTAGAAATTGTTGCATGTTGCGTTTAATTTTGTTTAGTACATATATGTATATTTATATACTGTATATTTATATACTGTGTATATATATACTGTGTATATATATATATATATATATATTGTGTTGAGCTTTGTCCGTTTGTACTTAGTGAAATAGCATGATGTTGCATCCAATGGTATACACTAGGGTCATGACACAGATCCTTAATTTTACAATTTGTCAAACACTTTCACATATTACCCTATTGGAAACAGTACCTCAATCTCTCCATCTTGTGCGGGACGTAAACATGAAAGACATTGCATTCCAACATCACCTGTATCCTTTTATTATTTTCCTCTGATAGAGTAAAAACCGGCATATATATATATATATAATAAAAAAAACATCAAGTCATAAATTAAAGAACAGTAACGTATGGCCTCAGTCTATACTTTCCAGGGGAACAACACTGAAGCCCCATAAACTCTCCAACATGTAAAGGGAACCTCTATTGCATGGCAGCCAGGTCCACATGTTGAGCCATATTAGGCATCCCCTTTAAAGGCCACAGTCTACCAAGGGTCTCTCGCCACGGTCAGGCAGATGGTTCTGGTTTAGCCTCCTTTCTTCAACACTATATAGGTTGTATTACATTTATTAAACACTTTAGAAAAAAATCTCTGGCTGCAAGATTGTCCATCTGTTGGGGGCAACACAATATACTATGAAGGAAGTATGAAGACCGTTGAGGGGAGGGGTAATCATTGTGATGTCACTGCTGCTCTTAATGTGGTGCAGGTCTAAGTTCGGGACGGATGATTGATTTAAAAGGGCCCGCTTTTAGCTGAGCGAACATTTAGATCACAGATGAAAATTTAATAAAAAAAGAAGGAGAACGGCACACAAATCACCCCTAGCTTTACTCTCTGGAATGTTTTTGCGCACAGATCTGATATATAGTGGTGCAGATGTGCGACTGGCGCGTGACGGAAAGAGCTAAAAGAGTTGCTAAACCAACGGAATGTGTCAGCCTGGTGGTTCCCAAAAATGCCTTTTCTTAATAACCCCTGATTCAATCGTGTTTATCGGGGAGGCATCCCTATTCTATTTCACCTTGAAATGCACCTTTGGTGTGGAGGCAGAAATCGGTGCAATAAAGGCCAACACAATGATGCTGATGCACATAGAGTAGCTTTGGTCATGCACAACAACAAAAAATGTCCACTGTCATGTTGTATGTGCCATGTGCAAACACACACTCATTAAACAACTATTTAACCATTTCGAAAATGCATCAAAAACATATTTTAATAGATGTGGTGAACTGACCAATGTTAGGTCTCGTTGAGGTAAGAATAAGGAAAGAAGAGTTATAGGACAAGTTATACTGTAACCCGTTTTAACATGAGGGCTTCCACCATTTTAAAGTAGTCAACTGGGTGGGGATTCCTATGAATTGGGAGCAATCAGTAAATGAAGACGGAGAATTTTGACTATGTTAAAATGGAGATAGCCTCAATGGCACTGCCCATGTTGTCACAGACGCTATAATGGCACAGACAGAAAGATGAGTCCTCTGTCTATCAATATGGCCTGTTGTTCATATGCGCATCTGCCCTCTCATTGGCTAGAATGGTCCCACCTGATCTCGCCTCCTCCCACCTGCCTTACATCTTTGAGGACATGTATTTCCATTGTTAGATCAGTCAATCGACTATCTTGTCAATATAATACACAATCTTTGCTTTAGTTCCGTTTGTAACACAGCATAATGAGGTTTCCTTGAGTTTCTATCCAGTAATTTTATATAATTAGCTGAAAATGCATTTACCAGTCATCTAATTTATTGCGCAATAGGCATTTTCTGGACATAAACAGAATACTTCAATACGTTTGTTAGTGTACTAATAGTGGTATCTGTAAATAGTTCACAAAGGTTTTCTGCATCATACTGGCCGCCTACTTGTTTAATTTTTGGATTGCCTGCGATTTAGGGATTGCCTGCGACTTACCTTCCACTGCCCTCATCTCACTAATAGTGGCATACCTGGAACTCCCTGGTGTTAGGCTGTGTCTCAGTATCTCTGTGTTATCTTATCTCTGCCATGATTTGCATGGACAATTGTGTGAGTGTTCAGGACATGAGTAGCCTATGCTGGCAACAGAGCACTGTTAAATTCCAATGTACCAATAGTTTTCAGTGTTCAGAGATTTATCAGAAGGTATTATGCAATGGAATCCATTTAATCGGTCCTGATTGAGAAATTAGCAGTGATAACATAGTTGTTGACATATGCTATATATTGTGTGGCTGGGGTGGAGTTGATCCCAGTGCTAGGCTCCGGTCATTGCGGGTTCAATCCCAGTGCTAGGCACTTGTTTGGTCATTTTGTTTGTTTGTTTTAATCCTAACCCAAACCTTAACCAGTCGAACTGATATTTGTGATATGCATACATTTAAACCTACATTTAACTGTGCATTCAAATTCGGTTTCACTTGTGCGCAGTTTGACTGACAGCTGCAGTAACAGATAGCAACACACTCCATAATCTACAGACGGCACCACACTCCGTAATTGAAAGGCAACTCACGCCATAATCTCTGTTGCCTGCAGTTACTGCAAATGTCTCAATTTGCCTTAGAGGTTATATTGATCGTTTTTTATATTGTAATTACTGTACTTCAGTTCTATATACTTTAAATGTCCTAGCATCCATTTAGGCTAGTTGTAAAGAGAGAGATATGAGAGATAAAAAAATTATGTCAACAAATTACACAAGTTACTTATTTTATTCTCAATATCAATGTAAAGTGTATTTCTGAGTGATTTGTAACAGACAAGTGTCGAAACATATGGTCATTAATGTACTCATACGTATGGTCAGGACTACAAATCTGGTTGAAAGAGAATATCACTGACATGTCCCTGGACTGGAGGTCTGGATGATTGCTTCATGTTTTTAAGTTTATAGTGACACGGCTGCTCAAGAACTGACACAAAGAATGGATAATCATCAAGCCTGAATATACAATTCATGTAATGTGCTTTTTGTTCTCTTTGGTCACCTTACTGACAGCATTACTTGCTGTCTTATTGTGGGATATCTTACAGTCAGTCTGAAAATGGCGATCCGCTGTACTGTACCATTGCATATACCATTGCATATCTGAGTCGGGCGGAATGTCTCCAGTTCTATAGGCAGCCATGTATTTAAACAGCCACGATGCCTAGAGATTGACTGAGCTCTGAGGTCATGTCTTGTGGGGGGCAGGAACAGGTGTCCTTCTACTCCAGGTTAAAGAAGAAGAAAATCTACCAGGCCCTAAAGGAGAAGGAACAACTGCCAGCTTTGAATCAATTGGGGAAGGCATCAAGGGAGGTTGTGTCTTTAGGCAACAAAAAAACAAAATTGCTGTACTAGAGGGCGCTTGCAAAATAACCCGCTGAGATTGGTCGAAATAGCCTATGCCTCAAAGACTACAGGGTGGCTGTTGTCCCCTGTCTGTTGTTGTTCGTCGCTACACTACTGTGGCATGGTGGATATATGCTACATACAGTATTTATGTCAAGAGACTAGCTCTCAAGCACAAGGAAATTTGTTGTGATGAATAGCTAATTACATCCTACACTAATTACTTACATTCAGTGCACATTTTTCCTATTTGTTCTTTGTATCCTTACAATCTGAAAATATAAACATGCATTTTTTGTAAGAAAATGGCTCATTTTCCCATAGCTTTGAAATGCTCAACGTTATTATTCCATCGGATTCTACATAGCCTCAAGTGGAAGATGTAACACGTTGAACGAGTGGTTGGAAATTACCATTGGAGAAGAAAAAAGGTAGGGACCACATTTGCATACTATTGACATATTTGCGCTATGCCTACATGCAAGAGAGAATATATTTATACGAAAGCAAGTATAAATTGAAGGTGATCACGTATTTTAAAAAACAACAACAACAACATAGTATTACCTTGGCATGAAAAACCAGGAAGTGGGATGTATCATTACGTCTCCTCAGCTTCAAAGCGGGAAAGCAGAATTGAATACATGTATTAACAGTCACTGTAGGGATGAACATCCCACTCAGCAACTTAGTCTGTACATGTAGTAATTTGCTTACATTAAAGCAGTCAAAACGTGGTTTCCTGTGTTTTGTATATATTTTCACACTGTGAGGTTGGAATAATACTGTGAAATGGTGCAAAGTATAATAATGCCCTTTTAGTGTAAGAGCTGTTTGAAAAGAGAGCCTGAAATGTCAGCCTGTTTTGGTGGGATGGAAACCACTCCCAGACAGTCTTAGCTAAATTCTTGCTTGAGAAATTGCTCTGGTTAAGAAGCTGTTTTTGTTGATTTTTGACCATTTCGATTGAAAACGATCACAGCTGCAATGGGCCTTTTAAGCATGGCATTTATATCATATACAACATCTAAAAAATAAATGCTTGACAAAAATGCAAATATTCCATAGTCAGGTAAGTGAAGAGATTATTTGAAAGAGAGCGAGGGAGAGAAAGAGCGAGGGAGAGTTTATTTCCCACAAGTCATTGTTGCATTAATGTCACTCGATAGAGCAATTGGATACAAAAAGGTTGATATTTGGCCATTAAACACTATCTACTGTAGAGTAATGTCAGTAAGGTCACCTGAGATAAGATAATAATGCTCCTCCTATTGCTAACGCTTTACAAAATTCATAGCCTTGAACCAGAGTCTAAGTCTCGCGCTAGCTAGCTAATGAAAGTCGGCCGAGAGAGATTACCAAATTGATGACCTTTGCATGCTTGCTTATGCTAAAGGCCATGCGCGTGTGTTCACGACCTTGAGGGATATGTTTCACAGATAGCACCATGGGATGACTTGACGTGCACCTCCAGTGTTACGTCATAGTTTAGGTAGTGTCAGAAGCACAAACCTGGACGTTTTTAGTAACTACAATGGTTACACAGTATGTCACTATTTTTTCACATTGTAATGAGAGTATGTTGATCTTGTGAAATATAGTGGATTCATGAAAAATAATCATGCAGAATGCTGTTTATTCCACTCAATGCAAACACATTTTTAGAGGTGTATGTTTATACTGAACAAAACTATAAACGCAACATGCAACAATTTCAAATGTTTTACTGAGTTACAGTTCATATAAGGAAATCAGTCAACTGAAATAAATTCATTAGGCCCTAATCTATGGATTTCACATGACTCTCCCGAGTCTGTACGAGAGTTGCAGCGATGGGACAAGACTGTAACTACCAATTGGATACCACGAAATTGGGGAGAAAAAGGGGTAAACAAATATAATAAACAATAAAAGCAATTGTGTTCATTGTCCATAGCTTATGCTTGCCCATACCATAACCCCACCACCACGGGGCACTCTGTTCACAATGTTAACATCAGTAAACCACTCACCCACACAATGCCATACACGTGGTCTGCGGTTATGAGGCCGGTTGGACGCACTGCCAAATTCACTAAAACGATGTATGGTAGAGAAATTAACATTCAATTATCTGGCAACAGCTCTGGTGGACATGCCTGTAGTCAGCATGCAAATTGCACGCTCCCTAAAAACTTAAGACGTCTGTGGCATTGTGTTGTGTGACAAAACTGCACATTTTTTAGAGTGGCCTTTTCTTGTCCCCAGCACAAGGTGCATCTGTGTAATGGTCATGCCGTTTTAATTCATCAGCTTTCTGATATGCCACACCTGTCAGGTGGATGGATTATCTTGGCGAAGGAGAAATACTCACTAACAGGGATGTTAACAAATTCGTGCATAACATTTGAGAGAAATATTTTTGGGATCTTTTTTTTCAGCTCATGAAACATGGGACCAACACTTTACATGTTGTGTTTTTTTTTTGTTCAATGTAGTAAATATTTGAAAAAAATGTATGATCAAACTCGACCTGCATGTCCCATTGTATTTTGCAAAGAACATAAATGATAATGGATATATAAAAAAGTGTACCAATAAGTGGGAGATGTGTGTACATTCAATACGAGCCTAATGTTTGCAGTCTTTGTACATGCCTCTTGTATACATGAGGTATCTGGTCATTGCTCCCTAGAGCCGTACCTTGTGCAGGTCATAGAGACATACAGGTCTCTGCTGGTCTGTCACCATCACTCTTACTCTCCCACTCTGGGACACGTCAGTGGTTCACTGCAAACTTACATGACCATAGTACAGCAGTAATGGATTTTCCAGATGTTGTGATCAGGTGTCTGTGACTTTTGCACTTTTATACTACTATCTCTTAGAATGATCATCACTGTACTCTATACCTTTTATTTTCTATGGACATGTATGTTGGTGAGTTTTGCTAGCCTGGGTGCCAGTCTGTTTCTCTGAATTGTCATGCCAAAAATGTTTTTAGCTTGACAATGACAATAGAGTTGGAAAAAGCACAAACTGATCTGGGAACAGGCTGGAGTTTTGCATGCAGATGGAAAAAAGGTAGAGATATTGATACAATATTACAGCTCTGCATTGCATGACAGCTGAGGGGACAAAAAAGGATGCAGTTACTAAGGGAATTATTTAAAAAAAATAGTGTTGTTTCTTGTATCCTTTCAGTAAAGAGGGCATGCCCTATCAGAGTAGCATGATGATGAAGAAATTATGCAGCATTGTCTGATTCTACATTTTGAAACGACAATTATGCGCATAATTACAACCCAGAAGACAAAGAAAACACTTTATGCCCAACGTCATTGACGAAATCAATGACGTTGTGGACAAACATGTGTCTAGAATATTTAGTTCCTGTGTAGACCATCCCAGTAACATACCGAGCCCAGCACACAGCATGCAGTGGCTAACCAACCCACTATTCCTTTAGTTTAGTATAGCGTTTTTTCATTCCATCTTCGCATCAGCTATAGGGCTGTGAACTCTAAGCTTTGTCGTCAGTGTGCTTGTAAATATATCAAATAGGATTATAATGAAATATTTTGTCATTGGACCAAATTATAGTCCCTGCTACCCATAGAAACGTTTTCAATTATAAAACGTTTAAATCTCAGCGTTATACTGAAAAGTCACCCCAAAATAAGCCCTTTGCCATACATGTGCAACATTCCATTAGAAAGGCCAATTTGATGCTGATCATGTGCCCTTGTTGTGTGATACCTTGAGCAGTTCAAAGAAAATCAATGCAAAGAGGGATTACATATTTCAATATTTTGCTAATCATTTATGAAATGCTTAATTATCTCACCCACACGTTGAGTGGATTAGACTACATTGATTTTTTTCTTTCACTGTAAATAGTACTGTACCTAAACCTGACAAACTATGTAATAGATATTCTTGTGTATGATAAACATAGTTGGCAGAGCGTCATTGGGGTTCATATTGCATGCAATGGGAATGTCTAATCCCTTGAAATGTGTGGGTGGGGTGATTAAAACAGACAGCAGCACTGGAAATATGTTTGCTTTGAAACTCTGAATACGATATGACTATGTCACTATGAATAATTGGCAGAGAATGGGAGCTCACTTAGATTTAGAACTCAAATGCAGTTTATGACTAATTGTGTTAAGTGAAAATAAAGTGCACTTTTGTTCTTGGGATAATTGGCTGTTTTTAATGTTGCACAGTGAATGTGGCGCACTTGGGCTCCAGTGCTTTTGGAGTGAAACCTAGCTCCCCCAACGGGTAACATCGCTTGTTGCACACCACTTAGAAGACAGGAGTTAAGCATCATATTATAGTAAACATTATGGAGGTATTGCTGTGACAAAATGTGTGTAACCAAATAAAACAATTCACATTTTCACAAATTATATTCAAATGTTCTTACCACAACATTTTTAAAGCTGCAGGGTAATTGTTCATGCTCCCAAAGTGAACATGTAGTGGGCTAACACAAACTATGTTTATTGATTGTACTAGTTTTATAGTGTTTGGATACATTTTCTATGAATAATACCTAGTGTCCATGGAAATGATCTCTTGTTACCAGTTTCCATAACTTTTAAGTACAAACTGAAAGGGAACTAACTACTCATTTCTGAACCAGTCTCCTTTGGATGTTGTCATATAACCATTAGTTTACGTGTTTGAAAAGTACTTTGCACATTTGTCATTTAATTCACCACTGTGTTATTAGTTCCCCACCGGCGACCAACGTAATATACAGCTTTGATGCTTGTATATTTTAGTACCCATCAGGAGCAGAGAAGGTGGATAACACAGGTCTGCAGAGTTTTTTTTTTCTCATGTTCTCCACACACCCCATGCTCGATCCCAAAAGTTTGGGGCAGAGCTGGCCTGCTCTGCCTGCCGACCAACCACTCAGAGCCTGGGCACTGGAGAATTGGAATCAGTTATTCAAAACATCTCTAAATGTGATTTAAATGGTGAGGATTTATGAACGTAGAATGAAACCATTAAAGCAGGAAGGCAAATTTCCCGATTTAGGAGCAGAAGACGACGACGAGGAACGAGGAACGAGAAAAGAGTTTTGGGGGAGGTGAAGTAAGGGGGAGAAAGCAATTACTTGATGTAAAGGCCACGAACAGAGCTCCTGCCGTCACTGAGAAATCAAATCTGTCAGCAATTAGGAGGATCTGAGGAGGCCAAGCTGCACTCGCCAGTGGACAATGGGGCAACGGGAGAGGGGGTTAGCAATTATGAGAACTGATAGAATAGCTTTATTTATCTAAACAGCAGGTTAGTCGCCCAATCGCCTCTTTTGTCAGTTGCTGCACACCCGGGAAAGGGGCACCACTTAATCCGAATGGTGTTCCTTGTCGCAGCCAATCGGTATTGTACGTGGGGGTAAGAGCTGGAGAGGAGATGCTTTTTCCTTTCAACGCTGGGTCAGAGTAACCCATTGGGTTGATCTAATGCTCTTGCAGTGCTTCCTTCACTCCCAAGAGCTGATCCGGGATCCTTTACATTTGAAGCTATATTTATTAGAGGGTTGGGAAGAGGGGGCACACTCCTCTAAAACATGTACTCGGTATCAAAGACTGCTGCTCCTTGAAGAGGCCAAAAGCCTCACGTTGAGGACAAGTCTTGGGAGGGGTATTGAAGGTCTGCGGTGCTTACCTTGCACTTGAGACCCTACTACAGACAGGGCACACTAATAACTACTCAGCAGCTCGCAGTATATAGGATAAGTATATAGGATAAGCTCACAAGCTCGGGGAGATTTCCCTTTCTTTAACGCAACAAAGGCTTGCAAGAATCTTTGCACAAATGTAGCATCATGCATGTAAAAGCATCAGCATAGCTATTTTAGGTCTAGATAATTTCCTCTCTTTTATGTTCTAATTTGGTAAGGATGTTGGTGTTTATATATATACCAAGTTGTATTGGTATTGACAAAGGTAAAGGTCTTTACCTAGCATAATAGTGTCAATAGTGACAGATTTTAATAGGACCCTCACTAGATTCCAAGATATTGGTATTTAAATACTAAATGCAGTGTACACTTCCTGACATTTACCATGGTATGTTCAGTAAAGTATGGTCTTGTAATGTATAAAACGATTTAAAGTTATTTATATCCAAGACGTACAGTGTGCCTTTGGGTGTCGTCCGTTGCTAACGGTTCAAATCTAAGAGGGGAACATCAGAATGATTGGGAAAGCTGAGAGGAGACCTACACCTGCACACATGCGTCAAGGATCTTTTATAGTGACTCAAAATCAATGACGCGTGCTTTCTTACAATGCCGGGCTATCTACTTTGACACAGGAGAAAAGAGAATGTGAGGGAACGAGTCTATAAAGTGTCAGCAAATTCGTTATGAAGTTTGTGGAACTTTTTTTCTCTCTCAAATCAGTCCCGAAATGGAGAAATGTGTCATTTCCTGATGATGTGGGTTCATTTCAGTAATGACGTACAATTGTAATTGAATCCAATTAATATTTCTCTGGTTTGAGTACGTCTGTATTATTCAAAGAAAATGAAACATCTAGACTAATGCATACAACCGGGGGTCATAACTTCATTGTCCTGATGCTGACATAGGCACAATTCTATAAATAGCCCCAGATAGAAGAAAATGAACTTTTAATTTAATGGAGCTCATATCAACATCATTCTTCACGTGTTGCATTACACGAGGAGATTCATTAAAAGTCCAATTGGAATTCTATACATTTTAACTAAGTTTATAAATATCAGGAATAATTTACATTTGTAACTTTGAAGTTTGAGTAAGGCGTTTCAGCTACTCGATTCATTTCTTAAAATTGGTCCAAATCAATCTGTTCATTGATAATAACATCGTAATGCAATAAGTCCATGGAAAATGCTTGACGCAGCATAAGCCTAATGCATTGCATACAATCTATATTATTAACTAAGTCTTCTGTGCCACGGATACTTACAAATACTTCACAAAGCAAACACACGTCGACTGCTGCTTCTCCAGAGGAACCTGGACCTGCAAGTGAGGTCTGTGAAAATAACTTCTTGATTACAGTACAAGACACGATCCCTTATTGCAATACCTAAAACAAACCAAATGGAAGAAGCATATGAACTCAACAGATCCTCTTGGCAAGTGTGAATATCTCAAACTTACATTTCTGGTTAAGTACATGCTTCACAGTATATTTACCTAGTTGAAATTGACACCATATACTTCTTGAAGTTCACAACTGCATAAAACTTTTATGATTTCACCACATACCAGCCTATTACTCCTGATATATTCAAGAAATCATTTTTATGACATAATTACAAGGTACAATTTGTCATCCACATGCTTGACTCTGCAGCACACCTTGCAATGATACAGTACAATTGTCAATAAAGTATATGGACGGACCAGTACCGGAGCAGGCGATATCTTAAAATGGGATTCATAAATGGGAACCAGATGTCCAAAAATGAAATCCCATAAATTATCTAAGGTTGATTATCCTTCTTCATTTCTCAATTGAAAAATTGTACCAGGACATCACTCATGGCTCTAAGCAGACTTCTAAAGATTACAGGGTTGCATATTTTCTAAACGGGGCAAGTTTTTACTGTGGTTTAGAACAGAGGACTCCACAGAGCAGGCCTCATAAGCTGCAGAGACCAGTGTCCTATTCTTTTAAGTAGACATTTTGGGGTATTTGCAAGTCTCTCACACATGCTCACATGTGTTCCCCAACTACACCGCTGTCATTGTGACATACAGGCCATCCGAGGGAGTATTCGTTTGCGTTCGACCTGATGCGCGATGGACTCCTTTTCTTGTAAACAATATATTACAATAGTGTGTTGGTACACGGTTATGTGTTCTATTTATTTAGATATGGGATTGGAAAGAAAGAGTATCCATTCAGGCCTATTCAGAAACGTCATTATATGAAGTCATATGCTCCCTTTCAAATGTACGCAAACAAAACACAATACTCTTTTCAGCATTTTATGTCAAGAGAGATGTGTCTGATTGACAGGCTCGTCGGGGAGAAATAGTTGGGCAAGGAGAACACACAAAGAACATTGTTACCTTTCTTCAAAATGCTTTCACAGCTTAAACAAATTTAATAAGACTCTTTTGATTGACAGGAGCGAGGGCTCCCACAATGTCTTCTTTTTTGCTCTCACATTCCTCCGCAGCAGCTGTGTGCTGTTTTGATCTGGTACAGCTCACGTACTAACGGATCTATTAACTACGAACCATTTATTCATATGTGACTGTGCAGTTCAGTTGACTGCACGCTAGTCATGCCTTGTATTTGTGATGCAAGCACTACTTATACTGCATCAATTGTTTTTGGGGGGTGTGCAATCTTTTATCAAAGTGCTCTTTTCTACAACAACTGAGAGGAAAAGATTTTGAGAATAAAAGTCCAAACCTAGTCATTTGCGTGTATCTTTGTGTTGATCTACATTTTATCCAGGAGCTATCTAACCATGTATTGGTGTTGTGTCAGACGGAGTTTCCAGCTCTGTGCTGAAGCCAGGCTGAGTGAGTGTGAGTCAGAGGCACTGCGGAGGTCTGTGCAGGTGGCATAGCTGCAGAGCCCGCCGGGGCTTTCTCTGCTCCCTCTCCACAGGTGCTTATTAGCACATAGGAGCTGCCATATGTTCCTAGCCAAAACCTGAGGGGGCACAATCAGTCTTTGCCCATAACCTGACCAGGCTTTACTAACAGGGGCACATGGCGTAGCATTTATTTTAGCAAGGCAAAAATATAGCTCATATATATATATATATATATATATATATATAAACAACAAAACATTTGAGGTACAGGACAACCTTTCGCTGCATCTCCTGTCTATTTACATATTCACCCTGTTCGAGTTACAAGTCAACTATGTACTGAACAAACTAATAAAACAACACCTCACAGTACGCCTCTCCACTGTCTGACCTGAATAACTCTTAGGCGTATGTACTGTAAATGTACTGATGTGTGTGGGTAACTGTCAGTCATGTGGCTAACTTTTTTTGGGTTCTATTGATCTTATTTAAAATGTGTGTAGTTCAGCCCTTGAGCTCTTCTTGTCTATTGATGTCCTGTATTATGTCATGTTTTATGTTTTGTGTGGACCCCAGGAAGAGATTCGAATAAAATACTAAGAACATGTAAGAGATATCTATTCTCAGAGGCCAAAAATGAATCAGGTTAGGCACATATCATTGCAAAATGTTCTTTTAACAGATATCAAACAGCTTTCGACTTGTCTCACACCTGGTCAGCATGACAGAATCCCATTGTCATCTTAACAGCCTCCCACTTTGTGAAATGTGAATGGTTCCGCTGTTAATATGTGCGAGAGCAAGAGTGTGTGTGGAGGTGGGGTGGGGGGGGGCTGTCCGTGTTTGAAGTGGGCATATGGTCGTCGCATTTGCATTTAATGCCCTTCAGATTACTTGTTTTAACTCGTGCTAAACACCTCACTCGGTTGAGGCTAATTTGATGAGGTCATGGTGTGACCCGATGACCCCCCCCCCCCTCTCTCCATGTTCTCTAAGTGAAACCAGCTGAGCCAGAGAGAGAGAAAGAGGGCCTCTGCCCCACTGACCATGTGTGTGTAGCCCAGGCTACCCCAATCCCCAACCCAACAACCTGGAGCTCTGTGCTCACTTAGTTGCACAGTGGACCGCTGTGCTGTGTCCCCATGGTGTAGACTTAGACCCTATTCCAACCCCCTAACAGCTATAGAGCTTCACAATCGTCTCAGCCAGCAAAAAAAGAAAAGAGTAGACAAGTGTAGTCAAAACACATACACTTGATTCTCGAAAAAGTCATAAAAGCCTCGGTTTCATATCACACAATTTCCAGTTTGAAGATGTTTGCAAGAGAGGATTGAGGCTATATACTATATGAGGCTATTTGAGAGGCAGAGAGGCTTGCAGACCTTGCAGAGGAAAATTAGTAATTTTGAATTGTTTCTAGTCATCATTCTCATAGCTGATAACTGTTTCAACAGTGGCGTTGAAAATGAAAAGCAGTTAATGACTTGTTTGCTATTAGCGTGTTCAGGATGTAAAAAGTGAGGATTTTTGGGCATTTGTACAATATGATTTGGCAGAACACTTGCATGACGTTTTGTTACAAAACACTAATGTCCTTTTCAAAATAATACATGGTCATCAAGCAGAATGGGCAATATAGTAATTATAATGTTCATTTAACTGTAGAAGTTAAAATAAACATAAATTACGATTTTCATTTAATTTCATACTCTAAAGGTGTTTGACTGATGCAGTCTCTCTAAAAAGAAACGTACAGTACAATAAAACTCTGCGTATGCATTTGCTTTAGATCACAATGTCATCTAAAGCACAACACACACACATACACACGCATGATTGCACGCGGACACACATATGAGTATGCACTCTCACACACATACATGCCCACCCACCCACACACACACACCCACCCACACACACACACACACACACACACACACACACACACACACACACACACACACACACACACACACACACACACACACACACACACACACACACACGCGCACACCACAGCATGAAAGTCCCCACATACAGTATAGAAACATGAAAAGCCCTCTTATAGAATTTCAAGGTTGCCGAGGACACCGATACGCAGTGAGAGAGCGACTCCATGCTGCCGGAGAGTAGGCTCAGCCGCTGTCCAGAGAGCAGTCTGAGGGGGCTACGTTTTTCTAACCTCCAAGGCCACCGCCGCGAGGCCGCCTCGAGGGAGTCCCTCTCGTGTCAGAAGGGGGAAAGCCGTGCAGCCTGAAGACGGCCTTAGCCTTTTGATCAGTTCAGGTTTGCTCAGACCTTTTTTTTCATGCAAATGGGAGTTCATCAAACACGGTGCCGAAAAACATCTCTTTCTTCTGTGCCTTAATAGGACGTGCTCTTAACACGGGGAGTTTTCACAGCCAAGGACTTGCCTCGAGAGTGTACTCAGACTACTGAAAAATAGCCTCAACTTAGGCTACAGGTGTAGACCGGTCCCTTCTCAGACGTTTTTTTGTTCCAAAGTTCTCTCCAATCGTTTCCTTTGTGTCCTTAGCAGACCACATTGACTCTCAATTAAGGGATTAGGTCAGGATAAAGATTATTAGCCCACACGGCGTTCAAAGACTTTCCCACAGTATCGATAATGATCATTAGGTCGAATTCTTTCCCTTTTGTAAACTTTTTTTTGTCAATGTTAAATAGTGCGGCTCTGTTTCTGAATATTAATTTTGTAACCAGTATTTCCTTAATCTTGTTTTTAAATTTAAAAAATTACAATCAATTAATGTTATAGTTTGGGCAACAACTACATTCTATTGGACGATCAGTTCCGGATTTTTATTGGGTGTGTATGTGTTTCATATCATGTGTGTGTGCAATTGGCTCTCCAAAGCTTTTAATTATGCCCCTCTTAAAGTTCATGGTGATGTAAATTGGGAAGGGGTGAGTCGAAACTCTTGTCAAGGTCATGTTCCGAAGGAAAGTGCCAACAATGCCACAGCTAATCCCTCCCCCTCCAACGCGGTCTGACCCGGGTCCCTCTGCTTGGAGGACGCAGAGGCTGCTGAGCCTGGAGGACAAGAGGCCCGGCTCGCTCCTAGTCATCCTCGCATTAGGCATCCGAGAGCCCCTGGATTATCTGACAATTAGCACCAATTGTGGTGGATGGTATTAATGTAATGTTCTATATTTTTGAATAATGTTTCATTTCTGCCCCTTTTTTCTTCCACTCCTTCTCTTCGGCACAATCGAGATTGTCAGCACTCTCCCTCTGCCTTTTCTCATTTAAAATAAAAGAGTTGGGCTTTAATTTGGTATTAAAGAGCGTAGAAAATGCCCTGCCAGTGCTTGTTGGAAAGAGAGAGAGAGAGAGAGAGAGAGAGCTAGCGTGGAAGGAGAGAGAGAGAGAAGGGAGTAAATCATTTTATGGGGGATACTGTGAAGGACTTGTTTGAACAGGCCCCAAGCCTACCAGTGTTCCCTAATATTGGTGGAAAAGCCTGCTTTGTGTTGGAAGAACGTGTTGCCTAACTATTGTGCCCCATATGGTGGTACGGTTTGGTGAGTTTGGATTACGAGACTCCATTAATTTACGCTAATAACTGGATCAAGCTGCCTCGTCCTGTGAAACTGATCCTCACGTTTTAGTGCTCATGGCTCGTTAAGGCATTTCAGTAGTTGATCTGAGGACTGTTATTACAGAAAGGAAATGTTTGAAACCTACTGATTTAGCTAGTAATTCTTTGTCTCTCTCTAATAGATGTTGACATATATTTGTATTTTCCATCTAAAGTTATGAGTCATATTTCGCCTTTACCCTTAGCTTTTAATTGACAAAAAAACGATGAATCTCAATATCTGTAACTTTTAACCTCCTCTGCATGCAAACACTCAAAACCACAATAAGAAAAGAATTCATGAACACACATGTACAGTAATTGTCATTTCCGAGACTACTGTAAGAGCATCTCAAGTCATTTTCAACATCCTAAAGTGAGATTGTGGTGCAAATTGACAGCCTTTTTCCCCTCCACACCTCCATGATTACTGTGGCAAAATGACAAGAAGAGTCGGCTATGTGGGGATTTCCAGATGGGTCGGAACCCTATGCTGGAATTGACTTCATCCTAACTTTAGTGCTACCTCAGAGTATTTACAAAGGACATCACAGTCAAGTACCACCCTGATGCCTCGCTACCAAGATATTTTGGCAGCAGTGTGCTGTAAGAGGGGAAATCCCCCTTATGATTGCAAGTCTTTCTGTCAGAGTTTATGGGTCGTTACAGACCACTATAGTTTAGTCTAGTTAGCAAATATTCTTCTTCTGTCACATTCATTCATTACCATATTAATGCTTGCATTTCCAGGACACTACACATAGGGTACTTAACAAGCTATGGTACATTTACAAAACGTATGCTATACACCATAGTGTTGTATCAAGCAAAATAGGTTTGGGTATCATTTAAATATGTCAAATCAAATTTTATTGGTCACATACACATGGTTAGCAGATGTTAATGCGAGTGTAGCAAAATGCTTGTGCTTCTAGTTCCGACAGTGCAGTAATATCTAACAAGTGATCGAACAAATGCACAACGACTACCTTATACACACAAATGTAAAGGGATGAATGAGAATATGTGTATATGTATGTGTATATATATACATACATATACACATATTCTTATTCATCCCTTTACATTTGTGTGTATAAGGTAGTCGTGGTGTATAGCACAAATATATATAATATGGATGAGCGAGATGCGGTAGATGGTAAAGAATACAGTATATACTGTACATATGAGATGAGTAATGTAGGATATGTAGACATTATTAAAGTGCCACTATTTAAAGTGAGTAGGAATACCTTTATTAAATCCATGTATTACATTTCTTAAAGTGGCAAGATATTTGAGTCTGTATGTTGGCAGCAGCCACTCTGTTAGTGATGGCTGTTTAACAGTCTGATGGCCTTGAGATAGAAGCTGTTTTTCAGTATCTTGGTCCCAGCTTTGATGCATTTGTACTGACCTCGCCTTCTGGATGATAGCGGGGTGCACAGGCAGTGGCTCAGGTGGTTGCTGTCCTTGATGATCTTTTTGGCCTTCCTGTGACATTGGGTGGTGTAGGTGTCCTGGAGGGCAGGTAGTTTGCCCCCTGGTGATGTGTTGTGCAGACCTCACTACCCTCTGGAGAGTCTTGCGGTTGTGGGCGGAGCAGTGGCCGTACCAGGCGGTGATACAACCCGACAGGATGCTCTCGATTGTGCATCTGTAAAGTTTGTGAGTGTTTTAGGTGACAAGCCTCCTGAGGTTGGAGAGGCGCTGTTGCACCTTCTCACCACACTGTCTGTGTAGGTGAACAATTTCAGTTTGTCTGTGATGTGTATGCCGAGGAACTTAAAACTTTCCACCTTCTCCGCTACTGTCCCATCGATGTGGATAGGTGGTTGCTCCCTCTGCTGTTTCTTGAAGTCCACGATCATCTCCTTTGTTTTGTTGATGTTGAGTGAGAGGGTATTTTCCTGACACCACACTCCGAGGCCCTCACCTCCTCCCTGTAGGCATTCTCATCATTGTTGGTAATCAAGCCTACCACTGTAGTGTCGTCTGCAAACCTGATGATTGAGTTGGAGGCGTGCATGGCCAAGCAGTCATGGGTGAACAGGGAGTACAGGAGAGGGCTGTGAACAAAAGGACTTGAGTTCCTATATGTTGTTATGATCACACCATGAGTTGAATCATAAGGCATACACCCCCGCCCTACTTCTTACCAGAGAGATGTTTGTTTCTGTCGGCTCGATGCATGAAGAAACCGGGTGGCTGTACTGACTCTGACAACATATCCCGAGTGAGCCATGTTTCCGTGAAACAGAGAATGTTACAATATCTGATGTCTCTCTGGAAGGCAACTCGTGCCCTAATTTCGTCCACCTTGTTTTCTAGAGATTGGACATTGGCGAGTAATATGCTCGGAATCGGTGGATGGTGTGCTCTGAGTCTGACCAGTAGGCCGCTCTGTCAGCCTCTCCTGCGGCGACCGCGTTGTTTTGGGTCGGCCTCTGGGATAAGATCCCATGTCCAGGGTGGAGGTCCGAACAAAGGATCCGCTTCAGGAAAGACGTATTCCTGGTCGTAATGTTGGTAAGTTGACACCGCTTTTTATATCCAATAGTTCTTCCTGGCTGTATATAATAACACTTGAGATTTTCTTGGCAAACAATGTAAGAAATAATACATAAAAAACAAATAACTGCATAGTTTCCAAGGGACCTGAAGCGAGGCGACCATCTGTGTCGGCACGATCTTGATGTTCTGGATATATGTAAAGTAATTGCTTTAGGGAAGGTCAAATGATTTGTTTCTATGCGTTATGGTGTTCTTCTAATGGTCCCAATTGCTTACAGTAGCAGTAATTCTACATAGCGTCAAATTAATATTTCCTGTGTGTACTGTATGTGTGTGTGTGTGTGTGTGGGGGGGGGGGGGGGGGGGTGTAGAGTAAAGGATTCTTATTAAAATGCTAAACTTAGTGCATCTACATCAAAGCAAATTGATGGAGAATGACCTTCATTACAATGTTTGAATATATCTTTTTAAATGGTCTGTATGAGAATGCGGTACAGGCAGGAATGGATTACGTATAAAGCCCATCTCCTTTGATGTTAAGTGTCCAGACCAATTAGGCCTGAGGACAGCCGTGATTTCTGACCGTTTCACGGTTTCAGGTTGCAGCATGAGCTTTCACTGTGTTCTTTTGCGCCATAAAACCAACCAATCTACTGAGATTTGGCTGAAAATATCAAATATCAATCACGTTTTTCTATACAATTCACCTATTCAATGGAAATCTTGCAAAAGTTGCTATTACAGTAAATCCAATCAAATATGAATTGTCACGTGCTTTGTAAACAACAGGTGTAGAGTAACAGTGAAATGCTTACTTACGGGCCCTTCCAAACAAAGCAGAATATAAAAAAATCAAAATAATAAGTACAAGGGGTCAAAAAAAGTTTGTGAAAAAATGGTAAATGCAGATTGGGTAGCTATTTGGTTAACTATTTAGTGGTCTTGGGGGTAGAAGCTGTATAGGAGCCTTTTGGTCCCAGACGTAGCGCTCCGGTACCGTTTGCAATGCGTCAGCAGAGAGATCAGTCTATGACTTGGGTGGCTGGAGTCTTTGACCCTTTTTAGGGGCTTCCTCTGACACCGCCTGGTATAGAGGTCCTGCATGTCAGGGAGTTCAACCCCAGTGATGTACTGGGTTGTACGCACTACCCTCTGTAGCATCTTGCGGTCAAGATGATGATGGTGGTGTTGAAGTTATGAGCGGCCACGCAGTTGTGGGTGAACAGGGAGTACAGGAGGGGACTAAGCATGCACCCCTGAGGGGCCCCCGTGTTGAGGGTCAGCATGGCTGATGTGTTGTTGCCTACCCACACCACCTGGGTGGCGGTCGGTCAGGCAGTCCAGGATCCAGTTGCAGAGGGAGCTTTTCAGTCCCTGGGACCTTCGCTTAGTGATGAGCTTGGATGGCACTATGGTGTTGAATGCTGAGCTGTAGTCTATGAACAGGATTCTCAATAGAGATTGCGTCATCTGTGGATCTGTTTGGGCGGCATACAAATTGGAGTGGGTCCAGGGTTTCTGGGATGATGGTGTGATGGTGTGAGCCATGACCAGCATTTCATGGCTCAGATGTGAGTGCTATGGGGCGGTAGTTATTTAGACAGGTTACCTTCCCATTCTTGGGCACAGGGACTGCTTGAAACATGTAGGTATTGGTAGGATTAATAGCTGTATTGACACTTTGCTGTTGGATGGTTCGTCAGCAGCCCATAAAACACTGGCTATGCATCCCAGTGCCTTTGTAACTTGTTTTCTGTTCCTATGTTTATGCAACGGATCACGTCTACAATGGAATAGCTCATAAATGTTCAAATAAAACTTGACTGTAAGCAGGTGTAAAGCAATACAAACCTGACAATTAAGGGAAATCACACTTTGCACTTTGAATTGAATTGTATGTGCATCCACTGTACATCCCTGAGTCAAGTTTGAACTTTTGCTCTTTTTTTGTTGCTCTTTCCCAAAGTTGTTATTGTTACCAACCTGTCGCTGTATGGCCGGGGTGTTTTGCTCAGGTGGGGCTAGAGGCCAGAGGTGCTATGGGGCGGTTATTCATTTAGACAATCCAGCTTCCCTTTATAGTGTTAATATGGTGTCAGGCTGTGGGCTAAAAAGCCTCGACCACAGCTGGCACATGCAGTGTCTCCATGGCCGGTGTTTTCACTACGTGAGAGAAAACAATCCACCCGCTGTT